>NC_137637.1:14043402-14555902 GCF_963383615.2 Lipophrys pholis
TGCTCTGTAGTCTGAGCCATTTTTAACCAATAACTACTCAGAATTAGAGGGCTGTGACATACATATTTATCTACTTCAAGTGTTTGACATTTTACAAAATGTTCACCTTCAGTTTCATGTGACATCCACAGCAAAACATGGGAAATATCGAGAAAAACAAAACATTCCCCAATGGTTTCAACTAGTGCAAATATCTTACATGAATTTTTAATATGTTGTTATGATCCTACTGCAATTCCCCAATTAGGAACTGCAAAATGACTCCCGCAAACAGTGTTCATGGTAGTGACTTGACCCACAAGAGCAATTTGATGCTAATTTGCTATTCGCTAGTTATGAGCTGCTATCCGTTTCATTCTTACCAAATCATCGCCACTGCTTTCCAGTTTAAGTCTGACAACAGTCTTGAACCTCATCCACCAACACAGTTTTTTACTTCATGTCTCACATTCTTCCACAAATACTTTGTGTATATATATATATATACTTTGAAATGCTTAATCAGTGTCTGTTTTTTTCTCCATTATTTGAAAATAAGAGCCCTGTTATTGTCCGGTTGTACCCTGATCGCAGTCCATTGGTCTCAACAACCAGCACAGCCTATATGCTGTATGTGTGGCTCCACGTGCCCAAGTGTACATAGTTTGTGATGAGAACATTTTATCCCATTGTTTCATGATGGATATCCTGACAACAGTCCTTTCCTTGATCTTTTTTCCCCATCGTACAGTAAATACGTGTGAGTCATCCATCCTTTCCATACGGACAGTTTCGGGTTTCCTCGTGACTCGGTGGCTCTCTTGCTATCGGGTGACCTGAAAAAAGGAAACAATAACACACCATAAGAGCAGAGAATTCAGTGGCACGGAGATGTGCAATTACATGAAGTGACACGGTGCATCACCTCAAACTCGCTGGATGAATGCTTCTATTTGAAAGTAGACGAGGAGAGGTCAGAGGAGGATATTTAAAATCACACAATTTCCTTTTTTATTTCTGGCTCTGTCTCCGTCATTGGAAGAAAAACAGAGGTTTTGCAGTGGAGCCGCTTCACTGATTGCAGAGACGGACAAAATCTCGACGACTGGAACTGTATCCTACAAGTCATGGAGCTGTAATGGTTTGTTTACACCTGGGAGTAAGTTGAAGGTCCATAAGAGAAAATGTAATTACTTTGTTTCCCATTAAACCCAATGTCGGTGTGCATTTACATTAAACAGACAACCTTATACATAAAAATCTCCCCTTTCCTGTTTAAGTGCTTCATACATTTGAGCCTTAAAGTCGAATGCATGAAATGGGACGTATAAAGACATAGATTTTATGTTGCGGTGTGTTTGCTTCTCCTTGTTAAACAGTGCTCAGGCAATCTATGTGTCTTTCTGCAGCATGCCTACGCTGTGTGGGAGTGAAAGGAAGATGGACAGACACAGATCATGATGGTGAATAACATGCTGAGGTGGTGAAAGGAGGTCATGGGTAGAATAAGAGGCCCGGTATAAAGGAGAGAGACACGGAGAAAGTGAGAGAGCAGAGCTGTGTGAGCGGTTGCCAGGGAATCGATGTCTCATTGCAACCATCTTCAATGACATCTGCCACCAAGTCTCCAAGTAACTGCTCCCCAGTCCCAAAGCACTTTGCAAATGCACAATTAATGTCCAGCGATGCAGTCAGCTGATCACCTAGTCAGCCGGGGTGGGAGGGACAGAAAACAGGCAGAGGGAGGGGAGACGGCAACATGCACCAGAATGAGGATAATTGCACCTATCAGTCCCAGAGTTGGTGTTAGGCCCAGGGTCATTAATTCCACTGCCTGTGACTGAGCCCAGCAGTGCCTCTGTTGCTCAGTCTACCCCACTCACCAATTTAATTATGACTCTTAATTGTAAAGCCTCAGTGGAAGGCTCCAGCCATAATGCATTCTAATGAATGCGACAGATGTTGTGCTGTTATGTCATCTCTTGAGCAATTATTCTTACGGCGCCTGTGCCGCTTTCTCTTCCAACTGTTTCTCTTTTTATATTTCACCTGTAAATAAACCGCACCTGCTGCTTCCCACGACATGCACTCTGACACACACACACACACACACACACACACACACACACACACACACACACACTGTCTGGCGTGCAAATTAACTTTCACACTACAACAGTTCACAAAGGGCCATGAAGGACCGTCATTTAAATCAATTTATGTTATATGAATAGTGTCAGCTTACATGGCATCACACAGGGGTTGTTGTGGGTGACAGTGTGTACAAAGGTCTTGTGTTTCCCCGCAAACCTCCCCTAAAGAGATTATTTATAGCTGCTTTACACACAAAAAATAAAAAATAAAAATTCTCCTCTCTGGGTTTGTTTGTTGATTAGCTCTCAATTCTCTTTGTAATTTTTATTGATGTTTGAAATTGGTGATTAAATCTGAATCCAAACAACCTTTGTTTACAAGATTATCTTTAATTTGTTTGGTAAGCCCTTCAGAGACGTCTGATTTCATACACAGACATGCTCAGTGTGAATAATAACAATTGTCATCATCTTTAATATCCACCAGGCACTAAATGAGGAAAGATCTTTTCTATAAAATACAAAACACATTGAATTTAAGATAAGTTCTGTTTCCAAAAGATTTTGAGCCAAGCAGCAAGTACTAACAGTGACGATATCTCTCACCTTAGTGGTTTTGACTTTGTTGCCAGTGCTGCAGGACCAGCCCGTGAGGTCAGGCAGGACCTTACACTCCTCTCCATCCATACACGGCTGCATCTGGCACCACCACTTCTGGGCCACGATGGAGGCTGGAGGGGGGTAAACACAGCAGGTTTCAGAGAGGAAGCGATCATAAGACGAAGAGCAAAAGGTGAACTGCACCACCAGCACAACAACATTAATCACGAGAAAACACATCGACTCAGCACTAACACACTGGCACAAACTAATGTGTATCTTCAGATATACATTAACCAAACTATTAGTGCAAATATAACTCACAACAAAAAAAGAAATCCACAAAAATGAATATATACAGTGACTAGAATGCTGTAAGTCTCTGTCCATGGTGCTGATTCCACCACCTCACCATCAGCACCATAGATAGCACCTATGGTCAACGTAATTGTGCAAGAACTATATGAGCTGTATGATGATGGTGAATAATAATAATAATAATAATAATAATTATTATTATTATTATTATTATTATTATTATTATTATTATAATAATAATAATAATAATAAACTATTTTTTATAATAATAACAATCAGAATCATAATAGTCATCATTATAATAATAATCATAATGATGATGATGATGATGATGATGATGATGATGATGATGATGATGATGATGATGCTTCTTTACACCCATAGGTTATGGGGAAAAATTGACAATTTAAAGAACATTGGAAATATGATGCAAAATTTCACTGATATGAGGAAGAAAGGAAAAATATTCATTTGTGTGCAGTGTTGCATTTCTGTGAATGTGTATAGCAGCTTCATAAAAGAAACGTACTGTTTTTACTAATTTGGTAACACTGTTACTCATTTCCCTTTTGTTTTGTTTATAGTACAATAAGGGAATGAAGAGCAGGCAACAGTTGGCTCTCACATCTCACATCAAAACCTGAGTTCAGTTAAATGTGGTATAATGGTAAAGTAGAACTTAACAAATCCTCTGATTTAACACAATATTCCGATTAACCCAATAAAACTGGCCATTGAATAAAGATGTTTGTGATGAAAAAAACCTTTTCTTAGGATAGTAATTTAAGTAATCACTCCTAAAGGAGGGAAGTAGTCATTCCCTGAGGGAAGATGCTCCTGTTTGACAGTCTATTTAAATTTGTACAGATGACAACATCAACATCTGATTACCTTCACTATTTAAGAAAGATCCGACACTGGTCCACAGGTTTCTCTGTCCATATTCAAAAGGATGGTTTGGGTTGGACAGCAGCACTTTATTGTTTTCAGTGTGCTAGTAGCTCTTTTATTATAAGTGTGTTTCAGTTCATTTTCATGCTGTTGTGTAACTTCCAATAAATCATGAGCTGGGTGGAGCATGTCTCCGAAGAATGATAGTCAGAATGGAGTTGATTCAGTGCAGCTGTGTAGACTTGAATAACCTAATCAACAATGTTGCATCTTGAGAATTAATCCTCTTGCTGTTGGTGCCACATCTGGCCTTGTTTTTCAGTTCAGAGTTGCCACTCGTCCTCTGAAAGTTCAGACATACAACATTGTTTTGTATCTCTGATGAAACTTCTCTCAGAGAAAAGGGATCTTCTGGTGATGTGGCCAGACCAGACATTACCTGAGAGACCTTTAGTCTAATCATGATTTGGTTCCGAGAAAGTTCCTCTTTGCTTTGAGAAGCAATCTGACCAGTGACACTTTCATTGTTTCTTATACCGTCTTTCCCACCGGTAAAATTCCACTTAGTACCTAATGATGGAAACATAAGGTGCAACCTTGATTATTACAAGTGAGTATATTTGCTGAAATGGATGTACTGAGATGTGACCTTTCGTACATGAAGTTAGCACGGCCAGTGACACTGACAGCTCAACTTTTCCTTAAGTGCTGGATCCAGAACAGAACAGACCCCAGAGCTTCAGGGGAACTGAATAAACCTCGTAAATTATTTCAAAAAGAATTCAGCGAAGAAATAAAGGATGGAGCTGCACAGTGGCGCAGTGAGTATCACTGCTGCCTCACTGCAACAATTTCATGAGTGCTAAAACCGGCCAGGTCTTTCTGTGTGAAGTTTGCATGTTCTCTCCATGTGTGTATGTGGCTTTCCTCCAGTTGCTCCTGAGTTTCGTCCCACAGTCCAAGAACATCCATGTGAAGTGAACAGGTGACCTGAAATTGCCCCGAGGTGTGGATTTGAGAGCGTGTATACCCTGTGAGTCTGGTGACATGTCCAGGTTTACCCCGCCCTCATGGTATAGAAAATGGATGGATGTAATGAAGGATGGAGGCTAAAGATATTAATTGTTTTATCAAAACACACATTTTAGAATGTATTTTTATGAAATGTCTCAAAAACGTTTTAGTGGAAAACCATAACAGTTTCCACAGGCGTAGACGATATAAAGACTTACCAGATCATTCAAATTGAAAGCATCTAACTAGCACAACAAGAAGTTAGCTGTTTATTTATTGCCAGATACACCCATTAAGACAAATAAATCATAACGATAAAAATCTTCCGTGACCATTTGTTAAATATATAAACTTAATTTGCATTGTCGTGTGTTAGATTTTTTTTTTTTCCTGTGCAGTCTCAGAGTTTTGGGCCACACATGTCAGAAAGTGTATAGAACTGAGCCTGAACTATAGTTAAGCTGGTGTTAAAACCCAAAGTTTTCTCATGCCTTAGCAGCTGACACTCAAATCTTCAGGCTCATCTGACCCGCAGTCTAGACAGGAGGCAGCTTGACAGCTGAAAATAACTCAATTCCCTCTCTCCTAACTCATCATCCTACCATCTTCCTGTCTGAAGAGAATGTGGAGAGGAGAAGAAGAGCTCACTATTTCTTTTTGGTCAGTTTTATTAAGCTGTTGGGTTGACGGTGTTTAGAAAGAAGTTTTGATCTCTGGTGACAATTGTTTGCAGCAAAGGAAGTAGATACGGTCTTGTATTGTGAGGAAAAGAGGCTTTCACCTGAATAATGCAAAAAAAGCATGGACAAATCCTCTCAGGCAGCATAACACTGCGTGAAGATTAAGAGAGAGAGAGAGAGAGAGAGAGAGAGAGAGAGAGAGAGAGAGAGAGGGGATGGATGTAGTCAAATCAAAATAATAGGTGTCCACGAGGAAAATATCTCCGTAATGAGGAAATGAGCAGTGAAGAAGAACTTGAGACATTTGAGGATGACTATCTCTGAACCTTGCAGTGAAAGAACAGACTAAACAAAGAGAACAGAAAGACCAAAAAAAAAAAAAAAAAGAAGGAAATTGAAGTGGAGTGGGAAGAAGGCAAGAAGAAGAAAGCTTACTTGAACATTAAAGAAAAAAAAGCTCTCCAGACCATCAGGGGGTGTAATGTTGAACACACAGTTATGATGCATGAGCTCAGTGGCCGTAAGCGGTTCTAAAAACCAATGGCTGTGTAACGCTCATTAATGTGGCCATTATGGTGTCGACAACAGCGCTTTGCACTGCTGGAGTGTTATACAGAGCTAGCAGACATGGCCTTTGAGTGCTATTATGGAGTTAGTGTTCTCTGCACCTTATCTCGGGCAATTACCGTGTGACACATAAAACCTGCCCATCAGGTTGAGACAAGGACGGCGGCTCGAACGCCACCTGTGATGTCATGGATAATTCACACACTGGACAGCATTCAGAGTTCAACATGTCAGCGATAAAAACATGAGAGAGTACTGAGTATCAATCCTGAGATCATCACTACTGGGACCATATTTCTTCTGGTTATGTTATAATGGGAAGGTAGCTGACAGGGGTTTGTAATATATTTTAGAGTGATATAAATCACTCTAAAATTCTAATGTTACCTTAGAATTATCAGGTTTTTATCTATATGAATGTTTTTCTATTCTGTTTATTGCATTTGCATTTTTTTTAAACTTACTAAACCAGCGTTGTCTGCTGACACAGGGTTGTGTACACAACTCAACACTGAGAGCCCAGCTGAGATATTAGCGCTGCTGCCATGAAAGATAGTAATATCGTTGCTAACAAACTGGCCTCAAAGCCATGCTGTCAGGGTGAATTTTTAAAAACACGCATAATGCCCCAGCTTTAGGAGACGTTTTTCTGACATTTTACTGCATTTTGCACCAGAAGGTTTCATTAAAATTGCCATTATGGGGAAATTGTGATAGATTCCAGTAGTAATTGTTACATTTTCATCATGAGTACTCTGCGCCACAACAACGAAAAACTTTCAATTTAAAGGTCATTATGGCACGAGCTTACCGGTACGGCTTGGTCAAGATGAAATTGGTTTGTATGTGGCACCTGAACTAAAATGTGTTAGACAAACCTGATCTAAACTTTCTCTGGCTGCACAGTGGAGCGGTGGGTAGCGATCTCGCCTCACAGCCTCACAATGTCTCATGGGTTCAAATACTGGCCAGGCTTTTCTGTGGGGCGTTTAAATGTTCTCCCTGAGTGTGTATGGGCTTCCTCTAGGTACTCCCATATATGTGAATGTGAGTGTGTGTGTGGTTCTCTGTTTCTATGGGTTTGCCCTGTGATGGACTGGCGATCTGTCCTGCCATTGCTCATAGTTAGCTGGGATTGGCTCCTGTGCCCCGCCATAATTAATAGGGTGAAGCAGGAGAAGGTAGATGAATGACTAAGCAGCACAAATGCTGCAAAAGTTTTACAGAACATCACCACTCTCTGGCATGTCCAATAAAATGATAATTAATACATTACTATCATAATAATAATAATAATAATAATAATAATAATAATAATAATAATAATAATAATAATAATAATAATAATAATAATAATAATGTACTATGTGCTTTGTGAGATATTTGCTTTTCAAAATGACTGCTTATCGTTTTGCTGAATGTTGTCAAAAAGTATTTGAGACACAAAACCCAAAACAAATTGAAAGTTTTGGGGATAAACAAACCAATTTAAATGTTTTTGTTTTTAAAATTGTGTAAAACTGTGAGGTGTAGTGCCAACCACTATTACACTGTGCAGCCCTGGTTTGTATCAAAACAGTTTATTTGTTTTAATAATTGTGAATGGTTATTGAGTGAGTGATTCGCTTACTCATCACAAACTAGTCGATATCTGAATCAATCATTTTGAATGTGATTGTTCAAACAATTTCTATAATATACAATTTATTGTGAATGTTTTAGATTACACTAAAAATCTACCTGTT
This sequence comes from Lipophrys pholis, assembly GCF_963383615.2. Taxonomy (NCBI): domain Eukaryota; kingdom Metazoa; phylum Chordata; class Actinopteri; order Blenniiformes; family Blenniidae; genus Lipophrys; species Lipophrys pholis. The sequence goes on from NC_137637.1 coordinate 14,051,290, forward strand.
AATTCTTACTCAGCAGGCCATGTGTCTGAACATGTGTCATTTGCTTAAATCAATGATCATTTTGGATTCATTTTGAAGCATTCAACTGCTTGTTAAAAGAGAGAACTAGAGTACTATTCTTATTCAAGAATTTAGCCAGAGAAAATACGTTCTGAAGGCTTACTGGTTCACTATTTTAGGAAATAAGATTATTTCGCATCCTGCCAAGGTTTCCAGGGGAAGATTGATCCCGGTGTGCATGCAGTGAATATGACACCACGGCAAAAAACCAAGTAGCCTGACTGAGCACAAAATGCAGAAACAGAAAGAAACAGCTGTAAATGCTTTCCCTTAAAGGAGCAGCCCTCATATAACAGAGCACTACAATTCTGTTTGGCCTCAACTGTACAAAGACGCACCAACAACAACAAAACAGCTTCATTAAAGCTTTTAAGCCAAATTGTTTCTTTGCCAAGCGGAGTAACTTCCTGGATGCTGGTGGACTGCCAACTGCACAGTGCTGACCTCAGACCTCCAGGAAATAAAAGGGCGAGAACAAATCCCCACCTGTCAAGCCGCAGTGTGTCACCGTACCAATTTGTTTATTCTGTGCAAATTCACATGATACAATCTTTTCAATTGAAGCCATTTTTCCCACCGCTTAACATGCCCACATGAAACATGGTGCCTCACCTCCAGTTAAAAAGCAATTTTACAAATGTTAATGGTACTTTGTGAGTAACTGGGAAGTAGGAAAGGGCCTGAACGCGATCAAAAAAATGGGAAATTTAAAAGAAGTCGGTGAAAGACAAGAAATGTTTTTGCTCTGTGCAGAAATCCGTTATTTTAATCTTATTTTTGCATAAATTTAGAGACTCCCTCTCTTTTTTTCCATTTTAGTGAAACAAACTTGCCAGTTCTAATGGCGTGTCAACAACTGTATAATAAAATTAACCTACTAAACTTCATTTCAACTCCCTCTCTATTCTGGAGAAAGTTTCGATGTCTATTTAATGTGTTGCACGTTACACTCACTGAGGAGTTAACAGTTATTGTTAAACCCTTAATGAGGCAATTGACTATGTTTGGTAACTTCAGCATTTTGTCTTGTCTACTGCATATGAAACATGTGTTTAATGCACCCAGGAAGTCATATTTAGACTCTTTTGTTCTAAAAAAAAAAAAAGAAAAAGAAAATTTAGCAATATTAAAAGATAGTACAACTTTGCGGTGTGTAAACAGTCCAGTGAGACATCCTTTCCACTTTTTAGTTGGTTTTTAATAGTGAATTGTGTGTGACTTTCCAACTGATTTTTTTATTCAAATCCAGCATATAAATATGCTGATTTAGGTCCCATAAGTAAAAAAATCATAAAATATGTTTAAACTACTTTCTATGGTTTAAATTTGCCTCATTCTGACCACACTGAGTATTCTGCCTTGTACCTTGTGCCTTGAGGAGGAAAAGGTAAAACCTTCCCAACATTTTCTCTGAAAGCAAACCAAACGTTTTCAAACGCAACCTTTTCCAGATGACCATGTATCCTCTTTTACTCTCCGGTAAGTCCACTTGGCTTTTTGTGAGACAAAATCCGGTTTCATTGATTGGACCACAGATTCACTAACTCCTAACTGTAAGAAGTGTGTGCCTTAAGGCTTTGATTTCTTTCTCCAGCAGCACTGTGATTGTTTATTGGCTTTGTTCAATAGAGACATGAAATACCAAGAGCGTTTGAGGGATCATAGGCGGAGCACAGTTTGTTCTTGAGGCAACTCATATTTTATCACAAATTAAAGCCGAAAACTATGAGGGCTCATAGTTCAGAGGGTCTATCTAACAGTTTGAGTCCCGGTTCAGCCACTTCTATTCTTTTACATAATCTCCTGCTAAGCTTCAAAGAACGAATTAAAGATTTAAAACATTTTCTGTCACTGTCTTATCCGGCTCCTTTCTCGCAGGGGGACTGGAGCCGATCCCAGCTGGGACGGGTGAAGGGAGGGTACACCATGACTATAAACACACATACTCACACCTACAGATCATTTCGTCACCTTTCAGCCTCGAATGTACATTTTTGGACTGTGGTAGCAAACCGGAGTACCCAGAGAAAACCCATGCACATACAGAGGGAGCATGCGCACCGTAAGCCTGGATTTGAACCGGGGACAGACTCTCTATGACAGGGGTGTGAAATATAAGGCTCATGGACCAAAACCAATCTGGCCCGCCAATTGTACCGCACGCAACACCACACTGAGACCCGAGGTGAGATATCTGCCTGAAAACTGACTAGCTGGCTGCTATCAAAGCCTCAAAGCCACGCTGTCACTGTGATTTTGTAAAAACGTGCATAATGGAACAGCTTTAGAAGAGTTTTGTTTTCTTGACATTTCACGGTATTTTGCAGCAGAAGGTATCATTAAAATTGGCTTTATGTTGAGATTGTAGTAATTTTCAGTAGTAATGTTTGTTTTCTCAAAAATATACCTATTTTCCATCATGTATACTCTGTGCCCATAGGAAAAAAAACCTAAAAAAACCTTTAAAGTTAAAATTTATAGGTCATGGTCACACTATTTAACCAGTCCGGCCCAATCAAGATGAAAGTGTGTTGTATGTGGACCCTGAATTAAAACGTGTGACAACCTGCTCTACGAGGTGAAAGTACCACTACATCACTGTAGAAGAATTATTGAGAGTATTTATTTTGAATTTCTTAATAAAGTTAGCATCCTATGAATTGAACAATTATCCAATTCAAGAAATAAATCTGCTGAAGAATATGATTTATTTGATAAATATAGACTGTATATTGAATGTGACATTTATTTGGTGCCATATTTTCCCTCTGGACTCTGCCTATGGACAGAGTTGAGCTTCTAAATTAATTCAAAAGAACTTGACAAGAACTATTAAGCTCCATTTTTAACGGCTGAGCATGCCCGATTTCTACACAACCCGTCTGTGACACTTTCACAAAAAAAATTCAACAATTCTACGTGAGGATGAACTGACTTCTTGAAGTGGAAAGAAATCCTACATTTTCCAGGAAGAAATGTGTGATGCTCTCAGCCGACATACTCTAATTGCATCAGATTCATTATAAGGCTACATTTATATTCATAAAAGGTGCGTATGCTAATTAAAAAGGTTTACAGCTCAGGCATACATTTCATCACAGCTACTCTCAGCTCATTACAATGGATTCTGCTCTCAAAATGGCTCCCTTTTAAGTTCTCCTGCAAACTTTCTCCGCGGTTTCAGCTGAGGGCAAACGTCTAGACGGTGCTTTGCTTAAGGTGCAGGTGATTAGGCAACACAAAGGACTGAGGCTATGCTATTCCCCAGGTCCCGGCCTCGTCTCTGGGGTTCTCTAAATAAGGTCTGCGGAGGCCTCATGCTAGGAGGCAGCCTACAGCCTTGTCTCATCTCCTGCTGATCACAGCGTGTCAATCCAGCATGCGCCTGATAAATGTCAATCAGCATTCCGACAGTTGCGGCTGCAGTTTTTCTGTTTTTGCACTCTTGAGCAAGTACATCTGCTGCAGGAGCGTTCATCCCTACACTGCTCGCTTCATTTCTCACTGGATGAGTTCTTGCAGTGTCGTTGTAATGTTTGTGACATCAAGTGGACAAAATTGAAACTGCAGGTTTTCCCCATCTGCTTCCCGTGCACACATTAATTGATGGACAGGCTGGACAAGAATTTATACTGTTATTTCTCCAAAAATGTTAGCTCAGTTATCCTATGTAACGCTATATTACATGCTGCTTATCAAAGATGAACGCTGCATCCCATATTTTCAGGCCTTCCATTGGTCTATTTTGAAGAAACTTCTATAATTGTCATGACTGAATCACTTTACTGCCCTAATTGGAGGACACACAGCATGCATGGATACTTGTTATGTATTATGACTATATATGAGCTCATTGTATATAAGTTAGTGTGGGTGTGTTTGTATGAGTATACTGCGATACGGTATATATACAGGTGCATTTAAAAAATGACTATGTCAAAAAAAGATTAATCTTCTACCAGTATTTTTACACTTGTGATGAAGGAAAGAAATGGGATTTTATGAGTTATACTAATATTCTAAGATTGAATTCATGATTTATTAGTTGAAATAGTAAGGCGAACAAAGGTTTAAAATATTTCAGTTTGTGTCTAATATATCTAACGTATGAGGACTTATTGCAGCATCAATTAAATAAATGAAAATACATACTGCAGTGCTCTTGCAGTGAGAATATCTTTGGTTGTAGTTTGGAAAGTGGAACTTTCTGAGTGGAGTTTGTATGTTCTCTCAATGCAGGTGTGGGTTTTCTGGTTTTCCCTCATGTCCAAAAACCTATATTTAACTGGATTGGCTCCAGGCCCCAAATATAATAAGCTGGATAAAGGATGGATGTGTATAATATGAATACCTGCATATGTGCATTCGTGTATTTCCCAGATGTGTTTGTATCTATATGTATACATACAGCATATGTACTGCAGTAGTTTTCTGAAGTGTGTATTATAATATGAACAATCTTTAATATTCAAAATCGTGATTTTTACTTATTTCTTTTTGACACACTCGATACACACAACAAACAGTAGTTTGCACCTTCTACTGCTTTGGTATGGATATGTGGCTTTCATCTCCCACAGGGGGGCACATTGTTACTCTTAGATCCTATTATTAGCTTTAACGGTTTGCATCAGCATAGACGGCGCTTTGGAGGGCTGAAATCATTTTACTGTTTCCTATAGACTATTTCAGTCTTTTTTTTTATTCTGATCAACATTATAAATTATTCAAACGTGATTTCTTCTTCGGACACACTGACACAGGCAATGTGACATCAGATCAGCCAACTAGCTTGACCACCCACCCAATGGCAGAGGATTACATGTAAGGACAATGAAAAAGTCACAAGGTTCAAAGAGATTTCTTTCACCTCTCACCCTTTCATCTAAAGTCAAATGATAAGGAATATTAAATTACCCTTTGATACACCAAAATCCATCCGATCACTACATCTCCCATTGTATAAAGTACTGTGGAGTCTGTTTGATGTCAGGCACGTCATGCTAATACAATATGTGCACTCAGGCATGTGTATGTTGGAGTGTTTCCCCATTAATACTTTACAAAGGAACTGCCTGAACTTACTCAGTACAGCAAACTGGGAGTAGGAGAACAAGGGGGGGTTTTACTTTGCGACAGTGTGTGTGCTCCCAGGTGCTTGTGCATTTGCGTATGTGTGCGCCTCCGTTGTGCACCGTAGATGCATTTGTGTGTGTGTTATTATTTGCACATGCATGCGGGCCCCTGCTGTGTGGTAAGTGCAGGGCGTGATACCCAGTCACAAGCAGTCCCACGCCCTTGCTCCCAGGTCATTATTATTTAAAGGGAATGTGATGGACCTCCACGCACGCACGCACGCACGCACGCACGCACGCACGCACGCACGCACGCACGCACGCACACACACACACACACACACACACGCACACGCATATAAAAACACACTGGATGGGCCAAGAGGTATGAATACCCTCAGGCTTTGTAACTGTTCCACTCAGTGATCCTGCAGCGTGGAGGCAGGTGAAAGGAGCATCCATCTTTTTCCACCATGATTTAGTAACGCGCCGCATATCTGTTGTCCTAGCTCACACATTTATGCCAGCACACTCAGGTATGCAACGAGAAAGCGCAAGTGGAAAGTGAATTGGAAAAACTGTCAGAGAAATGATTATATGCGGGAATAGACTGACAAAATGACAAAATGACAAAAAGCATGACATTACTGGACAGACATTATAGTAAACAACAGCAGGCGCATTTACGCTGAAACACTAAACTAAGATTTTTTGGCCTGGCGATGAAACACAGTTTGTCTGTCACCGCATCACACACAAAAATAAAATCCGCTCATCTACCAAGGTTTTTATCAGGTCATCGTGCTCCCTTTCATTCATCACCAGCAAACACATTTTAGTGACAGTGTCTGTGGACAGATTTCCTTTTTTGTTCTGGTACCAAAAAGAATCCAAGTCACACAAACGCTAATAAATACAGTTCGCTTTTAGTACTTTATGCAAAACTTCTCTGCACTATTTACAAAATTCTGAACTTTTCCCTTTTTATATGGTTACAGTGATTGTCCATACACCCTTGCATTCATTGATCCATCATATCTATCCATCCATTTCATTTCTATTGTGTAATTTAGGGTCAAGGAGGATCAGAAAAGAAGAACTATTAAGCAGACATAGGGAGAACATGTGAATGTCTCTATTAACTAGTTAGAATTCACCCAAAATGCCACATTTATATCATCTAATGTGATTCCATTATGTCCTGGGTGTATGAGCTCTAATATCAATGTGCTCTGCACAGTTAATGCATCGGTAATTTGACTCATTGTAAGGGGCCGTTAGTCATAATGAGCACCTCTCCATTTGATAAGTTAATTCCTAATGGTTCCTTTCTACTTTTATTTAGCAAAGTTTCTGATTAAACAATATTGCCTAACGAATTTATTTTTTTTTCCCTTAGATTCTCAGATTTTTTATATTAAGAAAAGGTCATTAGATACACATGTGCCTACACAGGACCTTACCCTGACATGCTGTAAATGAACTGAAACACAAACACAAACAAAACGAAAACTATGCAAAAGAAATTAACCAGCTAAGCACCAACTTACAAAACAAAAATATATATTAAGTAGAATAATTAAAAACAACATTGAAATAGGACGTTTTTCAGAATCAGTGAATTCTTTGCTCGAGCATCACTTAAACTCAGACTGAACTCCTGAGTTGTATAAAGTTCACCTCTGCCTCTCACACGCTTATACAGTACATGTCCAAAACACCTTCATACCCACAGCACAAATCCCCCTTCCCCATCCCAGCATCATTATCAATTCTAATACAAGGTATAGGCACACCGAAGAAAAATCTCTTTCACGATTACTGTTCTGAATGGGGCTCACTTGAAAATGTGTGCCCCGCCGTGCAGCAGACGGTAATGGGACCTCTAACCATTTACTTCTCTTTCAGCAAGCATCAATAATGTAACTCCATTTACACTATGGCATTTCTACAAAAGCCATCCACTGAGAGGGGGTTTGTCTCAGTGTTCAAGAATAAAAGGTGAGAGCAGTGCGTGCGTGCGTGCGTGTGTGCGTGCGTGCATACGTGCTGGATGAAGTGAGGTTTTAATGTAGCTGTGAACTCAGAGGTCAAACATGACTCATGAGGTAAGTGCTGCTGAGCACCAGATTTGGGAGTGAGAAGTGGTGAGACTCCAATGTGAGATCTGAATAGGAAATTAGCAAGTTTCATGACGAGTGCGAAGGTGCAACAGCGCAGCTTGTGTGCATGAGGTATTTTGTGGGGTTAAGAGACAAAAAAAAAAAGATTAGGATCATGAGAAGAAAAAAAGAAAGGAATATCACCGAACAACTTTGGGACGCAAAGGCAGTCGATTAGCCTCTCATCAACGTCACTTCTTCCTTTCAGCAAACTATACCAAGTTTTTTGATGTGAACAAACAGAATCAGTCCATCAGGGCAATACCTATTCGTAAGGGGTTCACAAAGTCTCCTTATTTATCCTGGCTTTCATTACAGAGCCAATCATCTTTGCTATGGTTGCCTGATTTTATCATTATCAAGGAATAGTTTCCATCTAGGAACTCATCAGAGAGGTTAAAAAACAAATCTACTGTTTTATTGGAGGAAAATACTGCTGAAATGAACCATAGTACACTGTGACTAAGTCATTGCAATGGGAAAAGCACCGTCTACTGGTCACATGCAGGAACAGCAGCAGAGGAACTGAAGCCTGACAGCTCGTATAAAAAACGGGTTTATCCCTCTTTTCACCCAAATGCTTTTATATTTATTTCATAGCTGCATTATTGTAAAAATATATATATATGTTTATAATTATTAGTATTATTAGTATTATTAATGAATTTATTAATAATAATAATAATAATAATAATAATAATAATAATAATAATAATAATAATAATAATAATAATAATAATAATAATAATAATAATAATAATAATGCTACTTGACAGTTTGTTAATATCAGTTTGGATTGTTAGTCATGGGGAAAACTGTAATGAAATGGCCACAAAGCTTAATTTCTCTGTCATTTCTTTCCCAGATTTCCTATCAACAGTCTGGGTGTAATATTATAAGAAGTATATGTTCCATTTTTTGTCAGTGTGGAAGTTTTACTGGGCATCTAAAGTATTTGTTGGTAGCAGAGGAAGTCAATTGTAAAGTGAAAACACAAACAATGACAATATCATGAACCAGAGGAGAAAACAAAGCTCAGTTGGCAGAGGCCAGTTTTGTGTGTGTGTGTGTGTGTGTGTGTGTGTGTGTGTGTGTGTGTGTGTGTGTGTGTGTGTGTGTGTGTGTGTGTGTGTGTGTGTGTGTGTGTGTGTGTGTGTGTGTGTGTGTGTGTGTGTGTGTGTGTGTGTGTGTGTGTGTGTGTGTGTGTGAATGTAATCAACAATGTAAAATCACAGTGACGCTTCAGAAACATTTAAAAAAAGCGCTTTAAAAGTAAATTACATTTAGCTTTTTGAATGATTTATCAATCTTTCTTTATTTTCTGTCATGTAAAAAAAATCATTTAATCTTTCAGATTAGATGAGGTAAATTCATCAATATTTGGATAACATTTTCATCAAATCAAATAAATACACGTTAAACTGCAACTTCACAAGCATGATCTTTTGCCAGAGCCCTGCTCATGAATGTAAATGATTCGTCTAAAATATGTTTCTCACTATATTGCACAACACTACAACTTACAACAATACATTTGTGAAATGGAAACATCTCTGATAAGCTCTATCAAGACTGCTCCATATTACCTTTGTGACGCTAGAATTTATGTATACAACCTTATTCTACATAGTTAACCTAACCATTTCATGTATAGTCAACATGTTTGATGCATATTTGCATATTTCAGATTTGAAACAATAGAATCTATTTCAAAATGCTGTTACCTTTATTATATGTGCACGCTATGTAGAAAAAAACCTGTGTATATATTCCAGCCATTTAGTGTTTAAATACATAGAAAAAGGGTCAATCACAATGAGGAAAAACAGCTGATGTCAACAATTAACAGTCTTTACAAACACAGTGTGTTTAATTAAATGCTTTTATTTAAACAGCTAAGTGAGTTTAAATTAGTTTCTGCTAGATGGCTCCATGGTCTGACAGCAGAAGTCAACAAACAGTCCGGCGGAGCCAGCAAGGTGTCTTTTGTCTTGTCTTCCCCTCTCTTGATTCATTCATTTACTCCATTGTAGGATGATAATGGTCTGATACTCTATTTACACTGATGATAAAAAAACTGGTCTAGTTCCAAAAGTGATAAAAAATAAAAACCAACAAACAAAAGATAGAAAGAAACATTGTTCTGTCTGTTCTGTTTCACATCACTGTTTGTATTTGTGTATATTTCTTAGTCATTCGAGAGCGAGCGTGGAATCAGCTTCTGTAACCCCGACTGACTTGGACCATGTGAAGAACCCAGAGACTCCACTCACGTAGCAGACAACTGTGTGCTTTCCTTTGGTAGGGTGCTAATACACTCTGTGTGTGTGTGTGTGTGTGTGTGTGCGTGTGTCTGTGTGTGCGTGTGTGTGTGTGTGTGTGTGTGTGTGTGTGTGTGTGTGTGTGTGTGTGTGTGTGTGTGTGTGTGTGTGTGTGTGTGTGTGTGTGTGTGTGTGTGTGCGTGTGTCTGTGTGTGCGTGTGTGCGTGTGTGCGTGTGTGTGTGTGTGTGTGTGTGTGTGTGTGTGTGTGTGTGTGTGTGTGTGTGTGTGTGTGTGTGTGTGTGTGTGTGTGTGTGTGTGTGTGTGTGTGTGTGTGTGAGAGATCTCTGCGGAGCGCCTGTAGATGATAGGGGTCAGTGACACTGCTTGTTTCTTGCTGGGCCAGAGCTCTCTGAGCGGACAAACGGGTGGAACAAAGGTCTATGAAAACGAGCTGCAGCTTTCCTGTCTATCATAACTCGAATCACACTTACACAACGCGGCATAAATATATACTGGGTATGTATGAGCAGAATCAGTTGGAGGTTAATTGGAACAATTATGTTTATATGGGTGGTTAATCGTAAACAGACTTGACTAGTAGGACTCATTTTACAGCTTGAACAGTCACAGTGGTGACTACATCTTTTTTAAAGGAGCACATACTGCATGTCAGATATCAGGAAAATATATGCTCCTCAACAACAACCCATCATTTGCAACACCGCCTAGTACCAGCAAAAGCATTGGTGTAGTGGAGTGCTCCTGCCTCAGAACTAGAAGGTCAATGGGTCAAATACAGGCTGGGCCTATCGGTGTGGAGTGTGCATTTTCTCTGCATCCTCCATAAACATGCATGTGAGATTTAAGGCTGTTTTATGCTTGATGCGTCTGCGAGCTCTGCGTGGCTCCGTGCAGACGAATTACGTCATTTCAGCCACCACGCCCCTCCGTGCGGATCTTCTCACTGGGGCTTCACCGCTCTGTGAGCCTCCAAATTTTTCTGACTAGGCGGACGGAGACGTGTGGAAAAAAAAGCCAGAGCTGAAGAGGAGGAGGACTGGAGACTTGGTTTTAAAGACACAAAAAGCATAAAGCTGCGCATCCACACTGAAAACACAAGATTTGATTCATAAATGCCGATTTGCTTCAGTGTCACACTTCAACGGAGGGAAAAATTTTTGGAAACAATAGTTGCGAGGTCCGGTCCACTATCCACTTGCAAGATCACCTGCTGGTGTTGAACAGACAAAGTCAACTTCTTCAGCTCTAATTTACTGGTGTGGTGGAAGTGTGTTTGCGATGCACTGCCCCCTGCAGTCTGGGGGTGGGAGCCGTGTGAAGTATAAATTTTACACATGTTCTCTCATGCAGATTCTCCACATCGAAGTTCCGCACGTCACGCTCGTGCTTCAAGCATAAAACAGCCTAAATTGTCTATCGGGTATCCAGTGCCCTACTACCCTGAACAGGGCAGAGTGATATAGAAGATAGAGGGATGTCTTACACGAGGACACTTTAACACAGGGGTGTCAAACACATTTTAGTTCAGGGGCCACATGCAGTCCATCTTGAGTGGGTCGGACCGGTAAATTTGGGCAATGATAACCTACAATTTAAACTTTAAAGTTGTTTTTGTTGTGGAGCAGAGTTTTTGTGATGGAAATGTTTATATTTTCACAAAACTAAAACAATTACAATGACAATGACAGAAAATAGCTACAATCTCAACAGAAAGCCAATTTTAATCATATTTTCTGGTGCAAAATACAGTGAAAAACTCCTCCTATAGCCGTTGATTGTGCAGGTTTTTACAAACTCCCTCTGACATCATGGCTTTGAGGCTAGTTTGATAGCAACAAGATAGTGAGCTTCCATGGCAGCAACACTATTATCTCAGCTCGGGTGTCAGTGTCATGTTTTGTCCGCTACTCTTATGAGATTTGCTAAAAAAAATAAAAAAGAAATTTCTTTTAGAATTTTTACAATTTGTTTGAAAGTTTGGCGGGCCAGATTTGAGCTTTTCGCAGGCCGGTTTTAGACCATGGGGCCTCATGTTTGACACCCCTGGTTGAACACATGGATGTGAAATGGGTAATCGAACCTCCAACCTTGGGATTGGAAGACTCCCAACTGAGCCACAGTTGCCCTATGACTCCCGATTCACAGTGAGAAGACCTACGCTGTTCTCAGTGGTCATTGATGGGTTTTCGCCAGTTTCCAACAATTCAATTGTGAGACTGTGTTTGTCTCCAGTGTTTGCTCTACGATTGATTAGTGACCTGTCCAGGTGTAACCTGCTGTGTTCAGCTCCGGCACCCCAAGACCGCGAGCTGGATAAACTGTGTAGAGAAGACGGATGTATGTTTATTCATGAACTTTTCACTTGTGACTTTTAATTGCCGACTCAGAATAAAGAGAAACATAATGATTTGATGGTACGATTTTACCCTCATCCACACCCTTAAAGCTTTAAAGTGTTACGCCTGGGCCCAATAAAAGCATCAGAAGAAAATACTTCCTCTATCACCATCTGTCGTATACTCAAGTGGGCCGACTACATAAAAATATGGAACTCCGTCCCAAATAATATCAGTCCTTTTAAATTGTGCTTTGGATTTCCAGTCGGATGTCATATATTTGCCTCTCCTTTCATGTGACATGGGGGAATAAGAAAGCCGAGGAGACGCCGGTGACTGGGCTTCAATTACCTGCATTAGTGGCTTCAACCTTTCATGTTACACAATCTCCTTGGAACACGATGAACCACAGACCGTTGGTCTAGCAGAGATGAGCAGTTCCACATTTTACTCCGTGGAAATATTTTAAAAAGGTACCTCAGGGCTTGGGTGTACATGTGGCTCTACAATATTGTTTTCAGTTTAATTCCAATTATTTATGAGAAGAAGCTAAATAAAGCAGCGTAGTTTAGGGTTTTTCTTTGCCTCCGCACTTGCGTTTCCTTAATATGTGACTTCACCAACCAGGGCAGGATAGATGACTTCTTTCTCTGTCTGTTCTAATCGTTTCAAGCACTTTTAAAAACCACAGGTGCAACTCTGTTTGTGTTGGAAGAAGAAAAAGTGTCTTCAATAAAGCAGCAGTGTGCCATAAAAAAAAAAAAAAAAAGTAATTTTCACACGGGATCCAACCCGGCAGCAGTTTAAAATAAAGCACAACCTATTAATCTTTCATGCAACTGACTCATTTATTTATGTTGCTAATATTTCAAAATGAATCTGGTAATGATTTGTTTTAGGTGAGAAGTTTCATGTGGCGGCTTTAATGATGCAAGATGATTAAAAACATTTTTAGCCTCGGTGACCCTGTCAGATTCAGCGGTGCGTCAATTATTACAAAGAACATGTGGCGCAGCCCAGCTCTGTCCAAACCTGCAAAATCCTCATTTAGGATTCTAGTGGCATTCCGGAGGTTTCCAATAGATGCCAAACAGCTCTGGCAGAAATGGAGAAAAACCGTACAACAGTGAAGCTGGACACTCTCATGACTGTAGATGTCACAAAGCTTAAATGATTTATGCTCTTACAGAATAGAGAGTGTGGAAAACGGACTCTGTGGATGCTTAAGGATGCATTTGAAGAGAAATTAAATCCAGTTTTCATCTTGAGTCAAAGGCCTTATTGTTAATTTATCACCTGATCTGTACTAAAGTATTATTATGGTATTTTAAAATCAAACACCCTCCTTTTCCTCTGCCAGTAAAACTGTACCAAAAGCCGGAGGACTCATCCTGTATTCAGATGAGTTTTCTTAAAGCTGAAGCCATAAAAATCCAAATACAGCTTCTCAAACTGCCAAATCTGAAACATGCCACTTCTACCTTGTGTTTTCACCAGATAATGTGTTTATATACAGAAATCAAGCATCATTCGAACATAACAACATTACAGTAAAAGGTTGTATCTTGAATAGAAGTCAATGGCTGACTGAACTTATTTTTTATCTGATACAATCCGAGCATCGCCAGAGGTCCTCATCGTGTCCTCACATGACAACTAGGAGCCTTTCAGGACAGACATTGACCAAAAGTAAAACAAATTTATTTGATTTGCTTCTTTTGTGTTTTTTTATTTTTTTACTTTTTATTTAAATTTTTCCCTTTTTTGTGTGTGTTTCTATAGATTTATTTGATGCTATATGAGCTAAACATTTGTAGCGGTTACTTGTAAAGTTGGCTATTTCATAAGAACTACGGTATAGTCTGGTACACACACTCACATTCAGTCATTTGTTAATGCCTGTGCACAGTGTGTTCAGTTTAAGTCAGACGTTTACATGCTTGCTTGACAATCAGACACACAGGGACAATGCATTAACATACACATGACAAAATGAGAGATCTATACATTCACTTATTGGTCCGAGTTTTTTTTTATGTTACCTTCCACACAGGAGGGTCTGGCCCTGGTGGTGCCGGCGACCTGCCCCGGGAAACAGGAACATTTGACTGTTTGAGAACGCTCTTCAATCTTATTCTTATTGCAGCAGCGATGCACAGCAACCACCTCGCATGTCCCCTGCTTCACCTGGTATGACACTGTGGAGAAAGAGAAAGGCGAGGATTATATGGGAGACATTCACAGACTTTAAAGGATGTCGTTTTATTGGTGTTTTGTCAGCTTGTTGTTGCAAATAATCAAGTTTAAATTCAAATACGCTTGGGCTGTAAATAACAATCAAATCTGCGCCAGCCTCTCTAAGGATTAAACAAATCTGCTGAATAATTTAGTTTTGTTTAAACTCCTCATTTTATTCCAGTCTCGCAGTCTTTGATTCATAAGTAAACACTCTTTAGTGATACTTTGCTTTTATTCTCAGCCCAGTACCCTCATTAACTTTGTCACAGAGGCGGCTCTGTTGTTGTCACTGTGTGTCGGAGAAAAGAAAAATGAGTGGAGGCAATGTTGAAAAAAATATTTAATGTTTTTAGTCTTTTCTGAAGAACAAAAATCATTTGATGTCAGCTCAGACATGCACATTTTATGAGGGAGCCACACATTAGCAGGATGCACTCAGACTGCCATGATGTCTGGCCAGAGTCCATCACTGTTAGGCCTGTATCTCATCATGGTCATGTCTTCATGTTTTTGTGCACATGCATGCATATCAGAGTTAAAGTGGTTATGCTATGAGGCTAGGCGTAAATACATTGAATTGTATTAAAAGTAAAGCCCTGTGAGGACACTGCCTATAAGTCTGGGTATATGTGCGCACATGTGGGAGCTCGTTTCATTCCTATGTGCTATCGAAAGTCACGATTGAAGTAATGACAATTGCTTTTATACCTTCAACATGCGAACAACATCTCATCTTGATTATCTAACCTATCCCAGGCAACCTTGATCAGGTTAATCAAAACTCACGGCTGACAATTATGGGACAGAAAGACGCACTAAACACTAAATGTTCACCCTGAGCTTTTGGTCCTGTGATACCATGTACGTGCATTTGTGCGTGCATTTGAGTATTTATGCATGCAACTCTGTATCTTTTTGTTCTTCTGTGCTGGTGGAAACCTAACCTGACTGCACACTAACCTATGGGGACTCATGTGCTCTATTTTTGTTCCCACAAAAGTCAATGTTTAGGTGAAGACATGTCTTATGGTCAGGCTCTGGTTTGTGTGAGGTTAAAGGTTTGGCTTTAGCAAGTAGTACGATGGGTAACAACTGAGTTAAGAGTAAGTCTGCAGGAGACGGACATCATCCAATGTATTGCCTCTACAAGGTATAGAAGTGTGCGTGCTTGCGTGCGAGCGTGTGTGCGTGCCTGCGCGTTCCATGGAAATAGTACCCAAATAAACATGTCAGCAGTCTCCACATGGCTTTGTCTCATGAGAGAGCTTTTAAAGGACAGTAATGATGTAGCGAATGACAGTGCTGTGATCATAATGTCAAAATAGGCTTATGTTGTGTGTTAATGTTGCATTTTACTCAACACATTAAATCCACGGGTCCCTCGGAAGAGAGGTCCCAACTAAGGAAGAATTTACCGACCACCATTACTGGGTGCAATGTTTAGTGAATCTAATCTTTGCTTATGGCTTCTGAATGGATTCCAGCTGCCTTATCTTCCCTCGCAAAGCTTGTTGTGGACTCTTGAGAGTCTTTGGCACCGTTTCCTTGAGCTCAGTAAACCCTGCTGGCGACATTACCACCTATAAGCCTCTTTACAGCCTTAGAAAAACCTGGGTTATACTGTACGATGAGCCCAGATTTCATTTATGTGCGTGATTTTTACCCAGACACCCAAACTTTTCATGCTGGGCTGAGTGTGCAGGGCAGACAAAAGCAAAAGTGTGTGCAAACACACACACACACACACACACACACACACACACACACACACACACACACACACACACACACACACACACACACACACACACACACACACACACACACATACTCAGAAGTGGGTTCCATTTCTGCAGGCCATGGCCTCTCTCATCCTTTCTGATTTAAAGTTTGTTTGTTCTCTTCTCCAGAGAGCCCCATCAATGATCCCTGGCTCTCTGAGGGCGCCCCTCCGCTATCATCCCTCCACTTTCATTTCCCTCACTCCTCTGTCTGGGGCTCTCCTGAGGCTGGAGCAGCTGCTGGATTAGTCCCCCCCCAACACACATACACACAAACACGCGTGCGCACACACACACAGGGCCTCTATCAGCTGATAAAAGTCAAGAACAGAATAAAACTGAGCAGAACTCATTGGAAGTGGGACCATAATAAACAACAGCAATGCTCACAATTAAGACTCATAGTAACTATCTAAGAAGAAAAAAGAAAGTCCTATTTAAAGCACAATCAAGCCCCCTTGTTTAATCTTTCATTGTAATCACTCCATACTGAAAATGAATTCCACTTGCTATTGCAGAGCTGTAAGACTGTGCAATCTGCTGGCTCTATCTGGAAAATAGGAAGCTTGTTAGTGAGAAAGGCAGAGATGCAAAGAGTCAACCAAGAGAAGGAAAAGTGGTGTCACAGGCGGCAGAGAGAACAAAGAGCAGCCCGCCCTCCGTTGGCATAATGAGGTCAGGAGGTGCACTGGTCTCTTCTCTTTATTGCCTGTATATGAGGCCTGAGCAGAGGCTGTTTGTTTTCTAAAACTGTAAAAGCTTTGAGGCTGAGCATGATAAAAACACCTGAACTTTATTTATGCACCTTTTTATGCATGTGTGTATTCACACCCTAATTAAAATCCTAACAAAGTGGCTATATGTGATGCAAATGAGGTAAACTCGGGCTGATGTAAAGTATGAGCACAGCCCACATGCTTCTGTGGAAGTGAAGTCTGTTATTTAAAGACGAGAGGATGGAGAGCCTCCGCTGGGTTTTCTTGCCGTGTTACACATGCAGCTTAATGAAATAGAAAAGAGTCCAAGGTGCTCTTCAAGCAAATGCTTTAAAATGCTTTCTTTCATGGCCAGTTCAAAAGGACACTCAAAACAACTTCAGCGCGTTTCAGATGTTGCCAATCTGTCCTTCATCAGGGAGGCGCACAACACACGGCATGCAGAAAACCCTTTTTTTCCCCAGCATCACCGACGACAGTTGGTTGCTTTGGAAGTAGCTGGAGCAAAATAATGTGGAAAATATATCCACCATAAGCTGTCAACACATCAGGTTAATTTCTCATTTGTCTCAACAAATGTGAACTTGTTTCAGTAAAATTTATGTCCGCCTGGCAAGTAAAAGCAAGCCAATTCTTGTTGAAAAAAAACTGTGAAATAAAGTTGAAGTGACTGTCAGTCCAAAATAAATTTGGAAATATTCCTCTGTGATGACTCAGAAATGAGTGTAAAATGCAAATCCACACATTGTGAGGGATAATTGAAGTCTATGTTAAATTAATCATATATATCAGTGCTCTGATTGTATTGTTTGGTTTATTGCTTAAATAATGGACAGCTGACATTTCCCCTCAATACACAGACATCTTTCGTTTAGCAATTCCACAGCAATAAAAGTGGATGCAAAAGGTCAATGTATTAAACTCATTTGAGAAAAATGTTGTAAAAGTCAGTAAGTACATGATTTTAAGAGCTGGTGAGCATGGAGGAGTCGTGCCCATTTCTGAATAGAAACACATATGTTATAGGTGATAACAGCTTTTGTCTAAGACGTCCTCATACCAAGACAACACAGTGGATGGATTTGCACTACCAAAATAAGCAGTTGTCTGGTACCCTCTGCAGCCTGAACAGGTCAGAGAGGACCAGTGTCAAACATAAATACTCACATGTGGGTAACTTTATAAAGTCTCCTCAGTTTGGTTTAGCATCGAAGCTACATGGTTAGGTTCAGGAAGAAATGCCTGGATTGGGGTGAATCACTTTATGTGACACACATGATACAAATTATTTGCTATATATTAAGTTTTATATGTGTTTTAGTAAATATTATGAACGTGAAAATAAAGACAAAGTGGCTTATGTTTTCGCACAGAAAAAAGAGTGTCGAGAGAAAATCAATTGTTTTATCTGAACTGCCTCACATCAGACGTAAATGACGACCCAATTTTACAATGAATAGGAATAAAATCCTCTTACTGTAGATATTTTCGTGTTGATCTGGCATTTTAGGTCATGTAAATAATTCAATCAAACACATTGAATAAGGACCTAAAGATAGTCCTCTCAAAATTGCAGAAAAATCTACATACAAGCTCATCAGTGAGCGCCTGATCGGTGTTGTAATACCGTGTTGTATCACAAGATGGTGCTTTGAGTCACTCCACCATTTTTCTTCTCAGTACAAGAAAAGAAGAAGCAGCAGATTCTGACACAAGAGAGATCGGGAGATTCGATAAGCGTTAAAAGTCACTGCTACCACCTCGTGCACAAAAGTGGAATTAATAAACAAATATAATTAAAACGTAAAAACTCTAACGGTAACAACTTAATGACAAGCTAGTTATCTATAGGTGGGCACATCTAAAGATGATTATTATTGTTTATTATTTCAACAACAAAGAAGTGTAGATGAAGATTTCTCCCCTTAATCTGCAGCTTCTGTTACATTTACTATATTTAGAACTAAATGCATGTTAATGTTTTTTTCTCTCCAAGAGGATTAGAGTATCAGGAGAAGTACCAGTAATGTTGATCCTAAACCAAAACGTATGACTTGAAATTGTACACAACAAATCCTGGACATCAGAGGAGGGAGGGCTGTGAGCCCTCGCCACTTGTGCCTTCCCTATCAGCCCCTGTTGAGAGCGCCGCTCACCCCTCCTCTGCTTCGGAGTCATGTGTTGAGCGGGTCCGCTTCCAGCTATATACACATAATAACAGTGTATCTAATGTCTCAATGTTGCCTTTAAACCATTCTGTTATGGTCATCTGAGTGTAATAGAGCCCAGCACAAGCTGAGATGAAAAGACTTCTCAAGCATGGCTAAATGCCTTTATTCCTGCAGGCAGGCAGGCAAAAGGGAGGTGAGGTGGGAGGTGGGGTGAGGTGGTGGAGAGTGGCAGCAGTAGCTGGGCAGCCAACAAACCAAGCTACCTTGAACTGATGGGTTAGCCAGGCGATTGATGTATTCTGACAGACAGGCGAGGAGGAGCACTGTACAATTTATCAAAAAAGCTGTGTCTTTCCCCTTGTCGATACCTGACAAGCATGACGGTGGCTATGAAAGAGCGGGTATCGAGCAAATCTGTCGGGGGGTGGCAAAGTCAATGCAGAGGTGATGTGCCGAACATCTCTGTGGGAATGCACGAGGAAAGTTTCAGGAGGCCATTTGTGGTGTTTGCACCTATGCCATCCTCTACCGCAAAACTCACAACTCCACGCCCAACCTGCTAATGAGAATTATTAAATATAATACTTCAACTTCGACTTCATTCTGCTCCTTTCTCCCACTGCCCCACCCCAGCCCAGCCCTGCACGGCTCATCAATCCTCCAGACATTATCAGTGTTTTACAGGCCCACATCGAGCCTCAACCAGATATATACTAATGATCCCCACAGGTCACTGGTACAGCCAGGAAACAAATCTATCCTCACGCCGACCTTACTGATGCTCATTTGACTTTGCTGCTGCTGCTGCTTTTTAAGGAGACATATTACAAGCAGTCTTAGAGAGGCATTTATAAACTGTTATGTGTATGTTCAAATAGACATAAATGAAGCAGTGTACGCTTTGTCCAAAGCAAGACTGCTTTTACACCATGTGTGCTTCGTTCCACGGGGAACAACTAAATAAATAAATTCATGAAAAAAGTACTTTTTTTACAGTGACGGGG
This sequence comes from Lipophrys pholis, assembly GCF_963383615.2. NCBI lineage: Eukaryota > Metazoa > Chordata > Actinopteri > Blenniiformes > Blenniidae > Lipophrys > Lipophrys pholis. The sequence continues at coordinate 14,071,116 of NC_137637.1, forward strand.
GCACCAGCATCTTATTCTGTGAGAGGTGAAACAGGGTACCATATCTACTACAAGAAGCCTGAATTTGATATTAATTTCCAGTAAATAATCAAGAAATGTGAAAAAAGAGTAATTCCCACATCTCCAGATATTCCGTCCTCACAATACAGGGATGTGTTGAAGGGAAACAGTGCTCTAAGAACAAAGTCAATGATTTTACCAACAGGATGATCAGATGTTTCAACAAAACGTACCATTGGCGTGCTCTCTGACTGCTGTTTGAATGTTCTGGCGCCTACGGGATTGTAATTTGTTCCATAAATTTCTCACAAATTGCTTCATGCAGATATAATGTGAAAAAAAACATCCAGAATGAGAAAATAAATGTTAACAGTCTGGGTGTGTGTCAAAGTGTTTCTCTGTGTTTGTGTTTCACAGTCAGGTTTATAGTCTTCTCCTCTCTTACAATGATAATCATAATTCCTAGTTCAAGGAGGAAATGGATCATGCCTGTACAGGAATAGTTATGTGAATTTTCCCTGATTAACATCTGTTAATGTGAGCAGTCAGGACCAAAGGAGTCAAAGCCCACAGGGATTTCTATGCACCAGGGAAACACATTTTGCATGTAGATCACATGAAAAGCAACATAAATTCTCTCAAACCGGTTTTCAGACACAGCTCCTGCACTGTGGAAACAGAAACTCTGGAATGAGGAAGAATTTATTCCCAGGAGAGTTGTTGCTTTTTTTTCCCCCAAGCTGTCGATCAAAACCTGTCTACATAGTTTAATTGGAATCATTCCATCCGATCCCATTACAGATTTCTTTTCTGAGGTGTGTTTGAGCAGATTCACAGATTGCCACTAGGAAAGACACTGACGAAATGAGATAAAGAAAGAAGAAAATAAGAATTGCGCTGGCTGTCAGAGGAGCATTGTTTGACCTCTAGAGCCACCAAGTGGTTAAAAATGGTATGTCACCAGCACGCACCATCAGACAAAAGTTTTGCTCTCAGGAAAACAGCAGCAGAAGTACTTAGAAGAAACTACTGCGATCGTATATAGCTGACATGACACACGCCTAATTATTTCTCAGCCAAGTGTGTGCATGTGTCTTGTTGGTATTCACAGCCGACAAGTCCTAAACTTTCACCAATTAGTGAAAACCCTCAAATAAAAAACAGCAGTCAGTTCGGGAGCAAGACATCTTGTTTCAGAAGAAGAAAGGAACAGGCACCCGTGCTGACCTTCACAACACACCGGGCCCACAATTAGTAGTGTCCCTGCTGTAAGCAGGCTGCCTCCTCTCTGTCAAAAGGAGACTAATACAGTTTCACACTGAACAGGCTGGATGCTGGTAGCATTTCTGCAGCACATAAAGGTCACTTTGCAAAACATGAGCGGCGTGAGTGAAGAAACAGAGATAATTAGGGATATTGTCATGATTAAGTGCCAGGAGCAAGTGACATGGGAGGCTGAAGACAACAAGTCATGGTGTAAGATACTGTGACTCAGCACATCTGTCCCTTTAGTCAGCAAACAATGAAATATTAACAGGGTTGTGGTGCTCATTTACTTTTGAGGGGACCTCGTGGAAATTAAAGATGGAGAAAAGATTTGGCTCGGAGGCCTGAATTCAATAAGTGCTTGCTCGGGGTTTCTATCTTTTCTTCATGGGGAGTAAGTAGAGGGTTGCTCTGATTGAGCTATGAATATTAATGTCTGGAATAATGAGATTGAGGATTAAGAGTCATGAGCTTCTTATACATGACACATACACCCAATTTTATAGCAACACTAAAGTGCTAAGAGTCAGACGGCTGGAGAGCAATGGTATGAGGATGTGTGCACACTGAAAAGATCAGATCTCAGCCTCACTGATCTATTTATGTTGACAGCTCTTGACAGCTTAAGTGCCATTTGTATCGGCATGGGCTGGATCACTCAAACAAAGGTGTGTTTGCATCCAAATCCAAAGCGAGGTCCTGTCTACATTACATTCTGTCATATTGAGGAATGGAGCAAATTGTCCCCACTCCAAACCTCCCCACCTCCTCTTGCTCCTCCCTCCTCCCTCCTCCCTCCTCCCTCCTCCCTCCTCCCTCCTCCCTTCACCCAGGATGCGGACGGCTCCATTCAGCGACAAGCCCGGGGAACATGTGTTCCCCCTCTGAAGTGACAGTGTAATTAACCTCTCGTGATGCTGGAAGGGGAGTTCGGAGCGAGACCCGGTGTACCTGTCGGTCCCCGATGGCTGCGGTTGCCAGCAGACGCCGGGTCAACGCAGAGCATCACCAAGGCAACGAGGAAGGCCACCTGCCAAGGCCAAACTGCCCTCCCCCACGGGTTCATCCTGAGAGGAGACAGGAGGGCAAAGAGGGAGAAGAATGAGGAGAAGAGGAGGAAGAGGGCACGAGATGAGGTTAGAATCCCTCACCCCAGCACACACACACACACACACACACACACACACACACACACACACACACACACAGAACACACACACAGGAGGTGGGACAGCACAGCAAACACCAAGTATTGTTTTTCCAGCAAGCAGAAACAATATAGAAGATGAGCCAGAAAGGTCAAAGGAAAAAGTGACAATCCCAAAAACAGACCAGCGTTTCAGAGGGTTTTTTCTCTCTCTCTCACACACACACACACACACACACACACACACACACACACACACACGCACGCACGCACGCACGCACACACACACGCACACACACACACACTGTAGGCTGAAGCCAACTCCTCAGCAGTACCATTGCGCTGCAAGCATCCTCATGTCTATTAGTTTTACATTAGGATTAACGTCTCCAATTTTCTTCTGCCAGCAGCAAATTACAAGTGTTGACTTTATGAGTCATAAGAGGTTATGAAAAAGGAAACCGAGTTCTACGGAGAACAGGCTCATAAATGCTTGATGATTGCAATTTTTCAACAACAAAACAGAGGGAACAGGTGTCCATCACGTATAACCTGACTTCAAGTGAACATCTTTCAGTTGCTTATTTTGTCTGATCAACAGTCCAAATAATAGAAAAACAGATCAAACGGTTAACCTTCACATATGATAAGCAAAAATCAGACATTCTCACATTAGAGAAGCTTGAATCAGTGAACAATTGGCACATTTTCAACTAAAATAATGAATTTCTTATTTTCTGAGAGAAAGTAAATAAATGTTTAAAAAAAAAAAAAGTTCTATATTTAAGTTTTGGATTGTTTTCTTTGTTTTATATGGCATAATAAAGTTGTTGTTTTAAACTGTAAGACACCATTTGAAAACATGATTATTCATAAAAGCAAACTGTTAGTAGTATTTCTAGTAGTTTTTGTGTGTGTACAGGATGTCCTCTCACCTGTTGGTTGTTTCTGTCTCCTTTGGTCTCTCTTCCAAAGTGGAGCTTCTCTATGGATAGGGGTCACAGGCCATGGCTGCATTCACTCGCCCCACAATTCTCCTCCTCTTCCTCCTCCTCCTCTTCTTCTTCTTCTTCCTCCTCCTGCTTCCCCTCTTCCTCACTTCAAACAGAAGAACCCTCTGGAGAAAGGAGGTACAAAGACACTCTGTCAGAGACGGCCAGTCTGCCCTGCGGTTCCTCGGTGGCCTCCAATAGCCTTGTATGAAGGTCTACACGGGGACACAAAGATTCGAACACACACACACACACACACACACACACACACACACACACACACACACACACACACCTATATATACAGACAAAGACACACATACACACACACACATAACCTCGAAACACGTTTACACACACGGGGGGTGGAGATGTGAAGGCCTAGATTCTGTCAGATCCATTGTTTACAATAGGTTCACCTACCCCCAGGCTGAATGTGATCCCCACTCTAAACATCACACATAGCTCCCCTCCTTTACACACACACACACACACACACACACACACACACACACACATTAAACCATCAGGCATGACAAACTGAAAAATCCAAATGAGATTGCTGTCTAAATGAGTGTTCATAAGAGAAACCTGCACAATAGCCTCTCAGCTAAAACACCATGAACACAAGTTGTCACTCACTACAGAAGCACACACACGCGCGCGCGCGAGCGGGCGCGCACACTCACGCATGCATGCACACACACACACGTCCAGTACATTTGCTCAGGGTTTGCGTGGTAAATTAAAAAGCCTTTGGGAGTAGCTGGAGAGACTCTCCCTAATTACACCTGAGTGACAGCCTCTGATGCATGAGCACTTTTACACACTTTTATATAGACACATAGGCACACAGTAAATGATCATCCAGCTGGAAGAGTGTGTCAACACACCTCTCTTTACAAAGGGACTAACTGTGCAATCTAAATGAAAGACAACAGATTCACATTAATAACAAAATGCTTTCCCCTTCCTCGAACCTTCATTATTCATATCAACTCATTGAAATTCAGCTCAGTCTAGTTAATATGCCCAGAAACTTCCTGGGGTGGTGGGAGAGCCATCCAGGCCCCGATGCGTCTTCCCTGGTCATCTGTATAGCGCCACTGCCCCCTAGTGGACAACAAACCAACAGCAAGGACCACAAATCTGACAAAGCTGGTGAAGAGAGGAGCAGACACTTAGTACTTCTACAGAGGTGAGAAATCAGCAGGGCAGCGAAACGGAGACAAAGTAAGTGGCTGCAGTTTGTGACTGTTTACAAAGATAAGTAATTCCTGACACAGGTCAAACCGAGCGAGACGGGCATGAAAAGAGGAAGGAGAAACTGCCTCAGACAGAGGGGAGGTGGAAAATGGATAGGCCAATCATAGGATCGACAACAGAAAATAGAAAAAGAAACTTTATGGGAAGTGAGTAAATACAACAGTGCACTGCATAGTGTATTACGTTAGCAGATACACTGGAAGAGTGTACATCTGGATGCGTGAAGACCTCTCAGTTTCTGTTTCTGCAGAGGATGTGACAAGGAAATGTAGAAACACCATAAGTGAGTCCATACAAATACTGTGATTTTTTTTCTCATATTTGCATGTCTGTGTGTGTGTGTGTGTGTGTGTGTGTGTGTGTGTGTGTGTGTGTGTGTGTGTGTGTGTGTGTGTGTGTGTGTGTGTGTGTGTGTGTGTGTGTGTGTGTGTGTGTGTGTGTGTGTGTGTGTGTGTGTGTGTGTGTGTGTGTCCACTACTGTATGTGAAGTATGCAAGGTACATGTGTGGAGTGATTAGGCATGCCGCATGGCTGCACAGAAGCCCATTTCTTATTCCCGTTTTTTAAAGGCTGGGCCATGGCATGCATTTTTATCTGCTTTGTTCTATGATACATTCATTAAAAGAGCACAAGTGTGCATAAGCGTGTGTGCGTGCATGTGTGGTCTCCAGATGCAGCTCACAGAGACTCGTCGGGGTCCCATCCTTCACAGCGGTGTTGTCACCTTTACTGGATCCCGCGCAGACTGCCGATTGTGACCTTATAACTGACATGAAAATGGAAACAATCTGTACTTATCCCGATAAAAACACAATCTCACACACACACACACATTTATGTAGGAAAGATGCAAATCACCCAAAAGGGACAAATCCCTGGGGGCATTGTGTTGAGGGAAGTGGAGAGGTGTATGAGGGAGCTCAGCTGGCCATCACATCTGTGAGCTGTTGGATTTGGCTCCATACACACACACACACACACACACACACACACACACACACACACACACATATATACACACACACACACACACTGACGCACGCACACACACACACACACACACACACACACGCACACACATGTGCGTGCGCGCACAGATATTGTGTTATGTTACCAAATAGTGCCGAGAAATGCTGAAGATTATCTGAGAACAATCAGGTCTTGCTCTTTCTAAAATTATCTCTCCTTCCACATCACCGTCTCTACCTCCTCTCGGGGTGGGGGTGGAGGGTGGTGGGGGTTGGTGGGGGGGGGGGGGGGGGGGGGGGGGGTGAGCGGCTCAGAGTTGTGTCGTCTCCCACAGTAATCACACAGGAGTGACACATGGGCTCATTGACATGCAATGAGACAATCGCAACCTCTGCAACAAATATACTCGTGTGCCCTGCATCGAAACACCATGATCTGCCGAGCACTCTTCAAACACACGCGCACAACCACAAACAGACGCACAACAAATGGAGAAATGGCACTTGTGCACACAGGCAGCCTCTGACCTCATCAATATACACGCTTGCCTTGAATCAAAAACACAACTGCCACAGTCTTTGTGCTGCGATGATGAGGCTGTTACTGACATGTTGTTTGTCAGTCACAGGGTTTGTATCATTTGTCAGGCCGGTACAGGAAGTCGCTGCTTGACGAGACTGCGAGGAATAGAAAGCACACCATTATTTGATAACCTAGGTGTCGCCTGTTCAGTGTACAACAGTGTTCATCAACAGGCCCATGTCAGTAACGTGAGGATGATTCAATCCGATGCAACATCCGTTGGCCACACAGTCTGAAAGTCATTTGTCATTGTCAAATCTTTCTTACAGTGCAGTGAATATCACCAAAGCACAAAAGTACATGCGCACAGCACTTAAAATGAGGACAATTAGGAAACTAATCAGTTAGAGCAAACTCTAACTATTTGATGAACACGAGCCATGTCTAATCAATGAAGTGAATGAAAATTTTAAATATAGATGAAAAACCACATATTATATATATTATATTGTACATGTCTTAAACCCTCTAAGGGATGCTCATTTTGGATGTCTTTCAAGGCTTCTGACACGTCTAATGTGTGTGAGTCCAGCACTACACTGTGGAAAACATCGGACAATGTGATACTTTATCTTTTCTTATTCATTTAAATCAGCACACACACTCTTATACCATAGAGGTATAGTACATGTAAACTGTTTTTTTTTTTTTTTAAATTTTATCAATTCAACAGTTCCTCGATTTGACTCTCAGTAAAATGGAAACACCCTGTTTAACTGTTTCTACAATCCCCTTTCTCCAAATAGATGACTGTTGTGAAGACACGTGAGTGAACTATGGAAAGGTATTGTGTCCCAATTTATTCACGACTACATTTAAAGTGGATTTTTGGAGTCTTTCATTATATATTTATACTTATTTTCTGTTATTCAGAAAGAAAGAAAGAAAGAAAGAAAGAAAGAAAGAAAGAAAGAAAGAAATAAAGAGTAGATAGCAGCAGTACTATTTTATTTCAAACACAAGATAAGCCATATCAATGACTTTAAATGAATGAATGAATGAATGAATGAATGAATGAATAAATAAATAAATAAATAAATAAATAAATAAATAAATAAATAAATAAATAAATAAATAAATAAATAAATAAATAAGCCTCAAGTTGTATTGCCAGAAGGTCCTTGCAAGGATTTTGAATAACAACAAGTCACATTGTGTTCTCATCACCACATCTGAATATTGAAAATCTTCCGGGGCAGAAACATTTTTTTTCCATCTTTCAAAATGTAAATGACTAAATATATGGCAGCCTTTCAACAATGGGTCACTAAACACTGACGGCATTGAATTTGTTTTGAGAAAAAAAAATCACTAACATTGAGTACAACAAATTTTTACTTCCATTTTAATCATAACACTACAATGAAGCTTCCTGAGTGGATGTGCAGTGGAGGCAACCGCAGGGGGAAAGAAAAAAAATCCAAAGTTTGTGGCATTTTGATATGAAACTTAATCAATTATTATTAAAAGATACAAAGTTTCTTGGTATAGGATGTGAATTTTAGTTGAACTCTTGTGCCTATCTGTGAAAAATGAAAAGAAACCAGATTGAAGAGTCCAGGAGTGTGGCACCAGTATCTGGGTGTCCTGATTCTCTCTGCCCAGACACGGAGCGAGCAGGCAAAAAGCATATCAGTGTAAAACAAAGTGCATCTCCCTGAGGCGGAAAGATATTGAAAATGAAACGGGCAAAAGCACAAAGCCCGGAGGAGTCTTATGCGAAGCGTTTAAGATTTCTGCCGATATGCACAGTATTAACATTCAGTTAGGCTGCGTAATGTTCTGCTTCTTTATATTTGTCTGCTTCCTGCTCAGAGCCGAGGCAGCATGTTGCTTCTCACCATTTCTTTTGGGTCACCGGGCAAAGCAGGACCGTGTGTGTGTGTGTGTGTGTGTGTGTGTGTGTGTGTGTGTGTGTGTGTGTGTGTGTGTGTGTGTGTGTGTGTGTGTGTGTGTGTGTGTGTGTGTGTGTGTGTGTGTGTGTGTGTGAGAGACACAAGGTACTAACGTAAATTAACACAGCAGTATGTATTCATGAATCGAAGCCCCCGTTCTGTTCAACCCACTGTTTTCCTGCTTCTTCTTTGTTCCTCCTTATGTCTCTCCCACTATTGCTCTCTACTGTAGCCATGCCTCTATACGTCTCTGCGTGTGTTTGTTTCTCCCCTCTTCTCCATTTATCAGCACTCAGATAAGCATCTCTGCTCTCCCTCTCTCTCTCTCTCTCTCTCTCTCCTCTCCTGCTGTTTCTGTCTGCCACAAAGTCAATAACCCCCAAACTGCCATTTCTAATCATATCCCAACTGTTTTTCTTCGTATGAATAAAGAAAACAGACTTGAAGTCTGAGAGGCACACACACAAATAGCTCAACGTCTATGTGAAATCACAATATCTTGCGAGTGAAATCTACTCATTGGGCCATGTGTTGTGACAGAAATGAAGCCTGAATTTGATGATTCAACAGCAAATTCAGCAACAAATTCTTTAGTTGTAGAATTTGTACTTTCACGTGGCCTCAGGACTAATATTTACGTCTAACCTGAGGAAGAATCTGTAAAAGTGTGTATAGTCACGACATAAAGACTTCATTTTGTTGCCGTCTATAGCAGACAGTGACTCAACATTGATTGTTGTTTATAGTGTTTGAATTTAATAAGGATTTTACAGGCAAGTGATTCAAGGCCATCTGAGAGACACACAGCCGAATGTTTGGCCTGTTTACTGCCGTCCGTCCGTTCCTTCACACCTCCTCCACTGTATTGTTTCCCCCTATAAACCAACAAGCAATTAAGTGGAAGATCCTGTGCTGTGCAGAAATGGCCAGGTAGGGAAGGAAAAGTCGTGAGACAAAGTCTGAATTCAGGACCATTACCTGGCTCGGGTATTGACTGCAGAGTTTAGAGAATGGCCCCAGCACTAAGGTACCATTACAGCTCAATTGATCGGCCTGCACTTATGTCTAAATCCCACCTTGTTGCACAAGCCATCGTCTCTGGATCCGGTGACCAAGAAATATATGTGTGTGGGGTTTTCTTTCTTCGGAGCGAGGGCAATGCAGGAAGCTACGGAAATCAGCAAATTCTGTGTCTCTATTCTTTGTACTTTTTCAAGGTTGTTCTTTGTTCCCCTTTCCATTTTCCCTCTTCAAATCCACAGCACCTTTCTCTCTCTCTCTCTCTCTCTCTCTCTCTCTCTCTCTCTCTCTCTCTCTCTCTCTCTCTCTCCTGTATCCCAGAGATAAAAGTCATGGATGATCAGAGTCCACATGTTTGTTTTCATGTGTCGAACGAGGTGACCAGTCACACCGGGGAGTCTGGACCCAACTCTGCATCTGGTAATACAACAACATTCCCCGATAACAAACAACTACACGCAGTCGTCAAGGTTTAAACAAACAGGCGAATACAAAACCAGACTGGCACACAAATAGTTTGCACACGAATACACGAAGTGCAAATTCCTAGGAGGCTGCGGTGGATCTAACCTCCATGTGGTTGACATTTCCCTCGTGCTGATTTAGGGAATGGATAGATAAAATCTCATAGTGATTAAAGTTACTTCACAAGCAGAACAGGCCATGCACGTGAACTAATTGTATGTGAAACAAACAATAGTGTAATAATCTCTAATAATGTAATAAAATAGTAAAATATTTACTGTCCCATCCACTGTACCTAAAGTACAACTGCACAGAAACTGCAAAAAGCTTAGTGTTTCAAGAAAAGTAGCCGTATTTATGTGTAATTACAGTTATTATAAAAATAGATGAGCTATCCTATAATACAACATTATGATTTATTACATTAAAAGCCCAGAATTATGACATTATTGGCAAGCATTACATTATTAGATGTTACAGTATGGCAAAATCAATGTGGAGCCCAGCTGCCAACTCTCAATTTTCAGAACAAGTGTTTATGATAGCTGTTGGTATCCATAATTATATATTTTTTTTTTTTAAATGACTACAAGGCATGTACTGATGAGACATGTTTTCTTAGTAATTGTAACACGTTCAGTTGTGTGTATTTTGACTGAGGGTGTATGCATTTTCAACTTTAATTATTTCTAATTTCTCAGATTTTCTTGTGAAAATGACAGAAATAAGGCATGTGTGTAAAAAAAAAAAAAACCAACCTCCATCACCACTGTCCACATCAGAAACATCCTCCTCTCACACGACGCCCACATACTTGGTTCTAGTGATGCAGTTATTGCAGACGCAACAGTAGTTTTGCTGAATGCACTTGTCATGTGCCCAAGTTGCTAGCCAGTCTCATTAAAGTGTTTTAACAACGTCTTCCACTACAGCGGTGCAGGGCGAGTGTGAGATGGAGACCCGTACGTGCTTTATAAAAATAAAAAAAAAAGGAGGGGGAGGGGGCGGGGGCACAGTAACAGGCTCATAAACATTAGCTATCTACCACAAGTCGTATGTGGCCAAGGCCTGGGTCCCTGGTTTCCTCTTTTACAAGTTTGTCGTTTAAAAGCCAGACAGCCAGCCCGGGCTGACATAGCTCAGAGAGAGAGCCTCCTCCGAGCCGCTGACAGACAGAGGCACTGCCCAGCCCGTAAATCTGCCGCACTCTAATAAAGCAATAAAAGGCCATTAAACGTTAGTGTCCCTCAGCACTGCAAGATGGATGGAAAGGTGGAAGGAAAAAGAGACACTTTTAGATGACTGTACACACCCACAAACACATTTTTGGCAGTTTTCCCTTTCCCCATCCTTTCACCCGACACAAGGTAAGTATCTACAATGTTGATCCCTCTCTTTTTTTTTCAGCTTAGACTTCCTTTGTCATGAAAAACAAAAAAAATAAACAACTGTGATTTATTTATTTTTTGGTAGTGAACGTCTCAATCTTTGAGATGTTCATCTCACACAGTCAGCTGTAAGTCCCTGCCTTTTAGCCTTTAACCAACTTCAGTGCACACATACTCACCCTTTTCAGCCCGAACACACGTATGAAATTAGGTTTTGAGTATTGGCAGCATCTGTCACAAGCTGTTAGACTCTGGTTGTTGACGTCAGGATGAGGGTTAGGGTTAGGGTTACGTTTGAGATTTACTGTATGTATTGATGTTGAAGGCAGGATGATTTCCAACATTTTGTGTTGAGTGAGTTTATTTTCTTTCTGTATTTTGCGGTGGTAATTGTCCCCAGGGTAGTGAGGGGTCTGAGGGCAAGGCTTTAATTTATACAAAGAGTATCAATCATTATTCAGGCATAGCATGACATTGGACTCTCAGGTCAGAGCAGATCTTGTTGAGAATCTTGACTTTTTCATGTTCCTTTTCGACTTACAACATGCAGACTTACAAATAAATCGCCACTCTTGTTTTGAAATACATTCTGGCCGAAAATATTTTTCCATTTGGGATGATGTAGCCCCGTTGTCCACCTGGCTGCAGGGCCGGCCTTGAGTTGTTCCGCTAATGGTGCAAACTACTCTTTCAGAAGATAATAAAACAGTTTGGAAAGTGTGTGCGCCTGTGTGTGTATTGCCAGTTCTGACGAGATCCTTCCTTTCGTGATATCGGATGGCGGCCCGGAGCCAAATAAGAGTAGACACGCGGCCCTGACGGCGCGTCTCCAGAGAGCAGGAGCCATTCATTTTGTTCTGTGCTCAAACTATGATTAATGGAAAATAAACAACCTTGATGTAGCTCCTACTTTGATTTTCTATGGGCTTCGGCCTCTCTGTAGTCTGAGCTGCTACTTTGACCCTTCCGGGTGAAACCCTCCACTGAAGCACAGTTGCGGGCCTCCAGAAACAATCACACAACTGTTTTAATTTATTCTCCACGCAGGACAGAAAAAAAAAAACAAAAGCACACTTGCTGCTTCTTATACCCACACACACATGCATTGTCTCCCTCTTGTGCTGTCCATGCAGAACCGCGTGTACCCAGACACTACATGCGGACAAACTGACGTCTTGATTATATCAGTCCCCTCTGCTTCTAATGACCAGCTTGCGCGTAATTATATTAATTACAGTACGTGCCATGCCTGTCAATGGGCGTGTCAAATGAAAAGGGGAGTTTGATACAAATGAAAGAGACAATAGACGTAGAGGGAAGGGAAAAAGAGGGGAAAGGGCTATGAGAGAGTGAGAAAACAGGAGGAAGGATAGAAGTCGGGAAAATAGAGTGGTAAGAGAGAGGCAAAGATGGCGCACGGGGAAAAGAGAGAGAGAGAGAGAGAGAGGGAGGAAGCCTGATCAATTGTTCATTTTACAAAGTCACTGAGACGTGTCAGCAGTGTCAATAAGTGAATTAATTTGTCTGTGAGTCTCCGGAGCATGACACCATATCACTCTGCTCCCCCTGAGACAAGCAGGGCCTCTAACCTTCTCACATGCGCTTACAAGAGTAATTCCATACAGGGATCGTACACAGATATCAGGAACGGATCTGCTGACACGGAAATGTTGTCATACAACTGCACCATTACTTGAATGTGCAACACACACCCAAACCTTTGATTTATGTCATGATTGTGTACATCACTTCCTGGAGACTTTTCATAACTGCGACCTCTGAATGTCTTTTTAAAACCCAGAAAACAAGCAAAAAACTTAAATCCAAAATGTGGTTTCACAATTGTTTTTTGTTCCTGAAGTGGAGGTGAATCCTAGAAAGATGGAAAAAAAAATTCATGCACAGTGATAGTCTCTCTCTCAATTTCCCACCAATACGTCCAACATAACCTGCCTCTCGGATGAACTCATTCCCTTCTGTTGGTCCTCAGCTCTGCCTCCTCCAGTGTCACCTTCTCTAAACCAGACAACATCACTTCTGTCCGACCCCTCAACCCAGCCGGGACACTTCCATCACAATATGAGTGATAAACATGAAATATATGCAATATGCTATCAAGAAAAGGTGTGATCCACTTCATGTCCAACCTCTAATAAATTACAGTTGAGGTGGATTGATTTCTGGGTGTGAACTCATGCACACACACTTGTGTACACACAGGAACAATCATTCATCCTCATCAGAGCAGCCGTACCTGAGAGGGGCTATAGTCCGCCGGTGACTGACATCAGTCAGCCACCAAGAGGGAGCCTCGGCCGCTGCCTGCCTGCTGTTTTCATTACAAAGCCATCACCTCCAGCACATACACACCCACATAAAGTGTGTGTGTGCACTTACGCACGCTCACTCACTCCCCTGACAGATTTCACCTCAGCCTCTGCTACCCATCCACCTCCACACTGAACCCTCTCGGCCCTGCTCATATCCACGTTGGACACTGGCCTTCCTCCTCCCTGCTCTCTTTTCATCCCTCCTTCTCCTCCTCTATCCATCCACTCCCTCCCCCCTTATGGGTGGCAGAGCTGTTTGAGGGTAGCTGTGATGACCGCCTCAGGCTGTTGCTGCAAACCACTGCATTGCTTTCTCCTCGTGGCGGTACGGCGGACCCACACAGCAGAGCACCCTGGGAGTTTACTTATTTTCATAATCCCGCAGACACACTCCCACTGTCATTCCCAGTTACCGGCACATCTGCCAGCTGCCACCGGGGCGTGAAACAGGGAACTCTTGATGAGAAACACACACAGATGGACACACGTGCACACGCACACGTGCACGCGCACACGTGAACGGCAGCAGCAGATTGCATCCAAGGTGATAGATAGCACACCGTGGGAAGGAACTGTGCCTGTTCAATTACAATCATTACTATCACTTAGGGAGATTTGTCATGGTCAAAGTGAGTCGGAGCTGCAGAGAAAATCACCTTGAGACCTGTAAAGTGGAGTTATTTTCAGACTTTGCAAAAGGAATATGACGTCTTCAAAACCCTCCATCGATGGATAATGACTTAAATTGACCTTAAATCAATTACTACAAACTTCCACACAGATGTTTAAAAATAACTACTTGGCAATGAACAAACAGTAATCCACTGACGCTCAAACTGCGGTAAGTTTGAATGCGTCTCGTGCTGTCTGTGATCTGGACAGTACAGGGGAGCCGTCAGTCAAAGCAGACCCTTACAGACGGAGATAGAGGGAGTCTGGCCGGTGCAGTGCCACCTCACAGGAAACACAGGGCCTTGCTGTCACCGGCTGACATGAGAGAGAATGGAGGACGAGGACAGCATGAGGCCTCTACCCTGTGAACCATCACTGACAACAAGACTGCAGCCTGAAAGTAAAAGTTAGATCATATCTCCACTTTTTTACTCACAGAATCTGCTTAAAAAAAAAATAAATAAAAATGTCTCAATAACCAGTACTTAAAAAAACCCAGTAGTAGAAAACACTGCGTACCATTAGGAAGAAGAAAATAAGCGATACAACTTTTTGCTGTTCAGAAAATTTAAACTATGCCAACAATGTACACAAAATCATACATTTGTAAATAATGAAACTCTTTTAATATATATTCATAAACGTAATACAGATCTCTGTACAACCTGGGAAAGTTGCTTTAATGTCCGTGGATTGAAAACAAATGTTATCCCTTCCTGCCTCCCTGTGGTAAAAATAATAACGTGTACGCCAGAGAAAGGGAAAAATCCCATTGTGATGGTAATCAGAAAAAGAGATCATGATTTTGATGAGATGTTTGGATTGGAGACAGGAGCCTTTTTTTCTTAAACTATCACTGCCTGAACCTACTAAGCACTGGATTCGAACAAGGTCCTAATCGAAGCCACCACTCACAGATAACAAGGTATCACACATTATCACACTGGCACGCCAGCAACACCTGAACTTTACCCTTTGCTCACCGCAGGCCATGACCTCTAAGCACTTGTGGTTTTGTGGCTGAGCTGAGAAAAGAGATACACACCACCCTCACCCTCATTGATCTAATATCTCTCTTTCCTCCTTCGAGTCATGAATCCCTGGCTTGAGAAGACAAGTCAGTCCCCGTGTGAGCGCTCGCTCTCTGTCTGAGCCACGGTTTCACCGGGCTGAGTGAAGGCAATATTTCCAACGGCTATAGTCTGTGACGCTCCTGCTCTCTGACTCAATACACCAAGAAAACGGCACAAAATGAAAAACTGTCCGGGACACTGTCATTTACAAATGAGAGGCCTTTCTCCATAGCGCTGCCTGTGACATGAAAGAATGACCTCCCCTCCCAACATTACGGGCCTTTTCTGGTGGCTATTCACTCATCGCGGTCAATCTGTTAATGTCAAAATGTGTGTGTGTGTGTGTGTGTGTGTGTGTGTGTGTGTGTGTGTGTGTGTGTGTGTGTGTGTGTGTTGGTATGTGTCCAATTTGTCATCCTGCTGTCACCCAGTCAGTTCTACATGCCTAATTCTGCTTATTCATCCAGTATATCACCCTGACGTCTTTCACGCACAGCACACACATGCCATCATCATGATCACCATCATCTCATGCACAGATTCACAACAATCCATTGTGCAGGGGTGCGGCTATTACTTATAAAGATGTCACCTTTCAAACACACCCACAGCTGAACCTACATTATAAAAACTAATATCAATAACGTCAACTTTCTCTAACCTTAAGTTTCACTTAATTATTTGAAAATTATTGGTGTTATGGAAACGTGTTTTTTTTTTTCTTTTCAGTATTCATTCACGGTGGGACCCTATGTCCAAACACACACAAACACACACATAGCTCCTTCCCTCACCTCATCTCTCACAAATATTTCTGTCTCTCCAGCTCATTTCTCTCGCCTCCGTTGTGCTCCCTGTCCTCCCGCTGCCGCCCGTCGCCACTCTGCTTGACTGTGTCCTCATGCACAATCACAAATGCATACAATCCATTCTCCACCACCACCACCACCAGTCAGCTCGAACAGCCCTCTGTAGGGTAAGTAGATAGGAGACTGTTGAGACATGTCTAGCTGAATGGCCTTCTGAGAATAGCGGCTGTCCCACTGCTGGGAGCTGCCACAGAACCGAGGAGGAGGAGAGAGGGGGTCGAACAGGGAAGGGTCCAGATGACAGTGTCTGGATTGAGAAGTAATTGCCAAGTGTGTGTGTGTGTGTGTGTGTGTGTGTGTGTGTGTGTGTGTGGTGGTGGTGGTGGTGGGGGGGGGGGGGGGGGGGGGGTGGGGGGGGGGGGGGGCTGAAGAGAAGCCATCCACTGCAGGCAGGGAAAAGCACAGACATCAGAGCTCCATCCTCTCACAGGTGTTTGTCACAGGGTGTGAGTGAGTGTGTGGAGGATGGCTGGGTGACAGGGGGGTCAGGCTGGAGAGAGTAATCTCCCCAGGATTAAGAGTGCTGCTCTTGTGTTAATGTGACTGTCAATGAGAATTAAGTCCCCAGACCGATCCCCCCCCCCCCCCTCTCTCTCTCTCTCTCTCTCTCTCTCTCTCTGCTGTCACACTAATGACACCACATTCTGTGGAGTGCCAGTGCCGCGTGCTAAAAACAATGGGGAAATAATTACAGTCTCTCAATACACTACAAATTGGGGAGTCGAGCTGCTGGACAGCGAGATATATAAACGAGAACGGGAGAGGGAGGTGGAGAGAGGGAGAGGGAGAGGCAGAGGGAGGGAGGGGTGGAGACAAGGATGACTAACATTTACAACACGATAGGGGTTGGGTCTCATTACTGCACCCATTAACATGCACCAAGTAATTTTCCCTCTCAGTTTCTGTGTGTGTGCATGGGGAGGAGAGAGAGAGAGAGAGAGAGAGAGAGAGAGAGAGAGAGAGAGAGAGAGAGAGAGAGAGAGAGAGAGAGAGAGAGAGAGAGAGAGATGCATGCAGACTGTGCGCGCCCAATGGAGTGTGACCATCAGGTTTTGCAACACACCTCCCTGCAATCTGCCCGGAGAACCCAGCAGCACTTCATCTCTCCCTCATATGTCTGTGCGCCCTGTCCGTATTCCCAGCCGAACCCGATCCATGAACAGCGCGTAAAAACGAGCCTGGTCAGCGGATCAGCCTTGCGGATCACTCAATAGGTGCTAAGCGGCGTCGAGCTCCTATCGCGCTTATTCAACCTCACAGTGATGAAACACTGCATCAATCTCACCTCGGTCTTCCACGGTCTCTTCAACTGCACGCGCTCCGAGCGCAGGCGTTTTAAAGTGGCTCCTCGTGCGGTACATTTTTACGCACAGAAAAGAGAGTGACTTGGAGATCGGAAAGGTTTTCTTATGAAATTCCGTAAGGGTTCCTCGGCCAAATGTATTCACTGCGCTCTGAGCCAAGAACATCAAAGTTGCTTTCAGTTCGCCAGTCATTTAGTGAGTCAGTCAGCAAGTCACCACCCCTTCCCTCCCAGCTGCCCATGAAGAAATGTTCTACATTCTTACAAAGTCCCTCTGTGACCCCTGCTTCATGCCATTGGGTCTATTGTCCGTGCGCCATGGAAATATAGTAGAAATGGAGTAAATGAACAATAATCAGATCTGTAGTGAAAAAAAGTATCACCTTACCCAAATCTATAACCTCGATGACATGGTCACAGGGAAACTGTAAAGGATCCAGGTGACATGGTAGAGCGCTTTGCCACTTTCTGCTCCAACTCCACAAATTTTGTTTTCCACATTAATCGAGGCAATCCGCTGTGAACCTCCTGTCCCAGGTTCCGAAGCCCGCGAGAAAAAAAAAAAAAGAAACAGTAAAAGAAGGACTGAGGAGGGCTACAGCAAAGCCGAGGAGCCAGCTCTCCGAAACCAACTGGGAATAGTGTATTCGCGCAACGGCGGCGAGGTCCAGTGTGCCAAAATCTCACCGAGTCCCATCTTAAAACCGGACTCAGGAGAAACTCAGCAGAAGTGCGTAATTCCCTCAAAGCGACACCGGGATGGTGCGTATGGCGAACACTCCACACAAGTTCATCCGCCTTTACGTGAGTCTGTCACACAGAGGCGTTATAGTCGCCGGAGAGATGCTGATAAGAGTGAAGGTATAGTGATGCAGGAGTGATAGTTGCTCTCCCGTCGCTCCTCCCGAGCAGGGATCGATTGGACATGAGAAATGCGTTGCGAGCCCGTCTTCCCCATTCAGAACACGTGCAACAACGCCCGCCCAGTTCACCAGCTCCCTCTTACACCCACTTCTCTCTCACTGATGTCATGTAGTTTACAAGTAGCCTGGACTTTGCCGATATAGGGTCAATGAGAAACGGGATGCATGACAGAGTTTTTCTGGACTGGCCAGTTCCATGCAAGTTGTTCAATTCTGAGTCTCAAAACACAACGTAATTCTCGGAATGAGAAATGATCGAATCCACACTGTTGCAAACAGGAAAGCGGCATGGATGCGTATGTTAACCAAGCACTCTACAATACACTTCATAATAATTAATGGTTTCCAAGCTGAGAAGTGGATACCTGAAAATGTGCTCTGTATTGATTTGAATTTGCCTAATAGTAATCTCAAGCATGGGGCCACATCTGACATATCTATTATCAAAACTTCATTATGTCTCCTTACTCGTGGGTGAGGGGGAAGAGGGTATGACCACTGTTATTGTTCCTCAGTGAGTGACTGACAGGTGCACCACTGCGCACAAGCCCTCGTGACCCCTCCTCCTCAAATAATGGCCACTCTCTTCCACATTCATGTTACAAATGCTGTGCAGACATCAATACTCGGCTTGTGTGATCGGCTTTACGCGTAAACGATGTAAATCTACTCCCCAAACCACCTCTACCTTCACCCCACCGAGATGTTAAACAGAATTTAATCACCGCAGCCTCTCCGTTACGCACCAGGAGACAGCCTATCAATTATTCCATCCCTAGAATATTCTAGTGTGTTGATGGCGATTGATTGCTTTGCGCTGTATTTTCAGTCGTTACGACTTAGGGGAAGTCGATGTCTGCTAACGACCCAAGGTGAGGGCTATCAGATACATTCACATGTCTCCCTTGTTTTCTTCACGATGGGTTTTTTATTTTATTTTTTTATTTTATTTTTTGTTAAGAATAGTGTAAAGAAAAGTCATTCGAACTTGTCTAAGCAAAAATAGCAGGGCCCGTGCAATGTAATGGAATTCAGGACCACAGCAAGGAGTAATTTCAAGCATCCTTGTCTGGCACTGCTCTCAACACCCCTGGATCATTTCTACCACCTGTGAGAGAAGTAAGAAAGTGCAGCATGTTGTTTTCAACCGATTAATCTTTGCTTGAATCTATTACAAATCGATCTGTCTGGCTTTGAACTGAGAACAGATTAGACATTGATGCAGGTTTGCCAGGAGTGAGGCACACGCAGCGCTCTGGTTGAGAAATCCAGATAAAAAACATTAAAGCGAAGTAAAATATCCAAGTTTCAGCACCGCGGACAGCGCCAGTCGCGCGCCAGTAGATTGGACATCTGCAGACTGTCCTGTCACTGGGCTTTTCTCTGCTTTCACTCTGCTGTGAGGCAGCTAAGTTATGAAATATAGACAAAAGTAGTTTTACTATGTAAACACTAAGTGAAGAAAAGAAAAAAAACACACCACAAAGTTGATAAAGCGTAATATATCCTGTCTGCAACGGGAAGTGGTTGTATCCACAGCAGAGAACCTGCCCGTCCCGACGGGGATCGGAGGCCTTTTATCTCAAAAGCGAGGCGGCTAATGGATGCAACAGCCCGTGGCACTTATCTCATCTATCCTTCGTCAGAAGAGCCAGATAGTATCAGAGGAAACCGCATCATGCGACATAACCACGTCCGTGGACCCCGTTGAATTGTGTGAAATTTGACTCACCTCCCATTGCAATTCTAGGAGTTTTTCTGAGATTTTTTTTCTAGACGTCCCAATGTTTTACTCCTCAGGAGAGATGGTTGAAGATCGCAGAAATCCTTGTGCAAAATGTACAGGCCTCTATTTAAGTCGTGCAACATGCATCAGGGTTACCGGATCCCATCTGAAATTATTCACATAATAATGATCACCCATGGGAGAAAACATTAGGGAAATATCTGTTGGTGATTTGAGTAATATTTCTTCCTCTCAGATCGATATTTCTACATTAATCCTCCCGAAAGGCGCTGTTTCTGCTGTGTGGGGACGCCTGAACAAGTTCCCAATGTAAGATGAGCAGATTGTAATTGATTTGTCTGAGTTCAGCGGTGAGAAATATTTGTCTTCGGAGATAAATTAGTTTATGATAATGATCTGGTGGTAAAACACAGCGAAAACGAGTGTAAAGTCACCTTTGGGCACGAATGAAGGAAATCAAACCGTTATATATCTGGGAGACGAAGGAAATAATGCTGACAGGCAGAAAACGTTCACCATCAACGCAGTGAAGAATTTTTTTTATTCAGAGTTTTAAAACTCTATTGTAAATTTGCAGCGTGAATTGGGGATTAAACGTGACCTCGTGACTTTGCTCGCAGCTTCTATCAGAAGTGATTAATCTCCAGAATCAGGCGCTCTGAAGCCAGTCTTCATTATCAAGGACGACAATTCCACATTAACTAGCACAGACCAAGACACCGTGTTAAAGAAATCAGGATGATACACTTCCATAGGACCTCGATTTGATGCCTGCGGCAACCAATACAGGCTTGTTTGTTAATGAGAGGTGAGAGAAACTTGCTCATTACGCACGAGGACGCACTCTGCGCCCTGGTGGCCGGCGAGGCAACCATCTCCACTGTGACAAGGGAGGGTGTTTGATGTATTTGTAACTTCACAATGTTTTTCCCTCAAGCTTTATACTTTTTAGTCGACGTGCTGGTTTTGGAGATCGAGTGTGTTTGTCGTCTTCTCTTCCACTTAGAAGGTTACATTTTGGATAGAGTCAGCAGCTCAGTTTTGCACAAAAAAAAAATAAAAAAAACCCGGCTTGGACATCGATTTGCAGCGGGCATGAAGGTTAATGAGAACAGACATCTTGGTTCCTCTGTTTTTGATTCTCCTCCCCACCACCCTCGCATAGAGATTCTTCATTTCTTTACGAGGTCACTGGCAGTAACCTGAGCTGGGCCATAAATAGTGTTCATTCCAGACAGGCCCGGTGTCTGTCAATACTCAGAAAGTTCAGTCACAACATCCGCAAAAGAGCACACAGGATCACGACTGCTGACACCAGACTTGTGATATTTGAAGCAAACACTTCAGAACAAACGCCGCCGTCTTGTGACCCACTGGGTATATGTTTGTGAATAAATGCGTCTGGGCGCGCACACCTCTGAATGGGGCTGTCAGGGACGATCACGCAGCGCAAGGTTGAAGGTTTGCGCTTCATCTGTGGTGTTGCACTGCCCCCGCGTGGTCACTGTGCGTCACTGTTAACTCAGGGTAGTGTTTTTGAGGTCATCCAGATTTATGATGGTGACAGTAAAAACTGAACAAGTGCCCTTTTGCGAAGAGCCCTTTCCCTCCTCAGACCTGAACTCGCTAAAATAATGAAAGCCACGGGAAAGAGCTGTCTGGCATCAGCAAGAACTGGCAGGACAGAGGTTTCAGCCCCCTACCCTCCAAGGTCAGACATCAAAGGATGATTGATTAAATTAATATGAATGAAATATGTGATGCCTAATATCTCACACAGGATGACATACTTCAGCATTTTTTAAAAGATTCATTTATTTTAAAAAAAATATTACACAGCTCGTGAATATGAAATGACCTACAACGTTATGTAAAGCCCTGACTAAAAAGGTCAGGCTCAGTCCACCATGGTTACTGGATAAATAAAACATATAAGCTCACAGAGAGGCAGAGAAACTGCCCATGTACTTTTTGACAACTTGACTGTAAGATGTTAAAGTAAAACCATCTAAGAGGCTGAAGGAAAGGTAACGGGTAATAGCACCACCCTCATAATTTCACAATTCTGACACTTCCTTTGCTAAAATGCAAAGGACTTTATATTAATCTAAAACACACACACAGGCACAGCATATCACAAAAACACTGGTTTAAATAAAAAGTTGACAAATATTAAAGAAAATCCTAAAAACTTGTAAAAATACAGTTAAACACTCGACGTTAAATTTGAAAAAGTTGTTGTCACAATTTTTGGAGTGTTAAATTTAAGTGTATATCTGTGTACATATTGACATGAACATGTATATCTGGACAGTATTCCAAACGTAATTTTTGGTGCGAGGCGCCAATGAAAAAATACATAAAACACTGATCTGGTAGGATTGACTAATGTAGTCTCTTTAAAATGTGTCGAATTGTAGTTTCTTTTGCTGTGAGCATCACTCAGACTAACTGTAATAAATAACAAACAAGCAACTAAACTAAAGGTGCTGGATTTTTTTTTTTTTTGTATTAATACTTTGTTATAACAAGGCTTCTTTAATACAAATCTACAGTGTTTAAAACAGTTTGATTTCCTCTTGAATGGTATTATACTTGTAAGTATGAGTATGTTCATAATTTTGTCAAATCTTCCTATCACTCAAGCAAGGCTGATTAAAGCAAAGCATTGTGACAACAAATAAATAATCGACCAAACGCGCATTTTCTTGTTGACATGTGTGAATCCAGCATGTTAATACTGCACGTCACACGAGCTCCAACGTGCTCACGGAAGTCTGGTGTGATTGTCAACAACTCTAAAGAGACTCGCGTCGCCATGACACTGATCAAATGGGACAAGACGTCGCATGTGAAGGAATGCCGCAACAGCTGCTCATTTGTTAACTTTGTCGGCACGGAATGAAGTAGACGCACTGGAGGTAATGAAGAAACATAGGACACATCTTATTGCACTCCAGATGCTTCGAGTGCACACGCCAAGTCTTTTAACTGATTTGACATTAATAGAGTTGGTGAAAGCTACTCAAACTTGAGCTGTCTGCCTGTGCTGCTTCCATTTATCTGGACCATTCAGGGGAGCGGATGGGAGGTGACAAATAACCCATCGCGACACCGAGTATCGCCACTTTTAAAAAAACACCCTAAATATTCCTCTGCCGACGTGAGAAGGCCTTTCTCAGTCACATCAAACAGCTGATTCAGATTAAGAGTTTTTTCAAATGTGACAACGCCTCCTCTACAGCTCAACATGAAGCATGTGATGCTGCCACTTCGGATGCTGTGTGACGTAAGTGGCGGCCTCCAGCACGATGCGCATGAACTCCCCCACATCAAAGGAGTAGTTGGTAAACTTGGGATGGTCCCCGAGGGTGGGATGGTGACCCTGAGGAAAGCACAAGAGAACATGCATACATTAAAAGACATATAAAAGTATACAGATGCGTGTTTGTGTTGTCAGGTCATCCTTGCTGTTACAGGTCGATGACACAGAGATCATATAAATGAGAGCTGAAGTGTGTATGTGTTCTCTACTGATCCTGTATAGGCACGTGATGAAACGTGTGTGTGTGTGTGTGTGTGTGTGTGTGTGTGTGTGTGTGTGTGTGTGTGTGTGTGTGTGTGTGTGTGTGTGTGTGTGTGTGTGTGTGTGTGTGTGTGTGTGTGTGTGTGTGTGTGTGTGTGTGTGCTCTGAGATGAATAGTGAAACGTTCCCACTGAGGTCCTGGGGAGCTAATGGCTTGTATGGGAGTTTCCCCTACCTTGTCCTGTGGGAGCACTTTGTCCATTTTCTGCCAAGTCACGTATCGAATGCCCCGCAGCCGAGCCAAATCTCGATAGCAGCTCTCATCCTGACAGTTATATCTGGGAAGGACAGATGCAGACACTTTATCTCATGCACTTCTCTGTCTGCCTCTCTTTCACTCGTTCTACTTTCATCCCCCCCTTCTCAAGCTCTTTGTACTGCGATTCTTACTGAGAGCCAGACAAAACCGTCCCGCCGCCGCAACACACAAGCACACATGCAAACGTGTCCCAATTAATCCCCGGCATGGCCAGGTGTGATGAATGCCGGCTCAATTAGGCAGTATTTCATCGTCTTACACCGAGTGGCTGGGGGATGCTTTGGAGTGCACAGCCGCTGAACTCCCAGAGCTCTCCAAGCTCCTCTGCCTCTCCTGACATTCACTCACACTCGCACATGCACAAACTTGGACCCCCCCCCCAAAAAAGAAAATGTCACTCACAGCTCAAAGATGACAGCCCAGTCTGGGAGGAAGAGGAGGTGTGTGAGCCCGGCCCCGTGCATTCCTATAAAGATGTCAGAGTTGTGGGTGATCCTCAGCTGCTCCAGGAAGGGAACGTCCCTGGCAGACACAGAAGGGCAAGGGAATCACACATTAGTCAACTTTATTATGTAAATGGTAAACAATGAAAAAAAGTTCAAACCGCTACATTGCCAAGCGGCTCCGGCAGCCACGTGGCGAGCACTCTACTCACTTGAATTTGTAGTCCACCACAGTGACCTCCAGTAAAGGTACAGTCTTGAGGGCATTTACCAGCTGTAACAACAACACACAGACACGCTCTGTAGCGACAATATTACCCACAAGCCTCTTTTACAACAAAATAAGATTTTGAATAAGCACTTAACAGAGGTGGGCAGTAAATCAATAGGGGAAGGAGGAGGGAGGAGCAGAGGGAGTGTGAGAGATGGATAAAGTAACAAAGGGAAGAAATCAAAAGGACGCACAAAGGGGAGCGAAGGAGTGGAGGTGGAGAGTGACGGGAGGCTGAAAGGCACCAGAAAGGAGGGGTGCTGCTGGGCTCCGGCTCACCTCCACTTGGTTTAGAATCCTTCTGTATTCTGTGCTGCGTGCCAGCAGGGTGACACGAACACGCCCCTCCTGAAAACAGCAATGCACCCAATAATCAATCAGCCAAGGACGGAAAAGATAGGCGGCCTGGAAAACGCGGCCCTCATTTAAAATAAGTTAAAGCTTTCGGCGTCAGGTGTCTCTTTTATACAGCACAGTGGACAGGAGAAATCCAATAAAATCACAATACAAGCCTTTTGCTCAGGTGGAAACAAGGAGTTTGTTTTTCTGATGCACTCTCAGTTTATACAGTCGACTCAGAGAGGTTTTCTTTTTTTGTAGTCTTCTGCTGCCACCTTGTGGTCAGGAAGAGTGAGTAAACTTTTGGGGAACGTCCACATTTTTTAAATACGGCTAAAATCAATGTGGATTTTTGTTTATACACAAAAAGTAAAAGCAGTGAGTGTGAGTTAATTCAACAAATAATGTCTTCTTCACTACATAAAAAAACAAAATGAAGTATTCAAAGCAATACAACTGTGAGCAGAACCAGATTTAAGCAAATCACGATGAGGGTAGATAAGCAAAGAGAGATGCTGGAGTCAAACGAATAACGTACAAAGGAGGAAGAGGAGCAACAGTGAGTTTCTGGCTCATGCCATTAATCTAGGGATGAAAGGAGGAGCTGGGTCAGGGCTGAGAAGACCTCTCTTTCAATCGGCTATTGCCAACAGCTTCGTCTGTGTCTCGTTGAGAAGCTTCTTAGCATATCTTTCACGAGGTGTATGAATACAGAATGAGTTCCTCCACGTGAAGGAAGAAGTCTTCAGGTTACGCTGGTCAAACAGATACAGTCAGTCACTGTCAGGCACCACAAAGTACTTAGGAGGAGTTCTGGAGATAAAAAGCAATGAGGGAGTGAGCACATATACATTATAGGGTACATGTACATGCAGTACCTGAGCATGTCACCTTTCAGATACTAGAATAAAGATGAGCACGGCCTTATTCATTCACAAATAAGACATGACAACCAGAGAACTTTGAAGAAGAAGTTTGGATGAATTGATGAATTGTTTTTCTTCAAGACGCTCATTGAGAACTGCTGAGAGAAATACTCAGGTGACAATCATCAGCTATCAAATAAATGATTGGCACATATCCATGTCAGGCATCTAACTGTTTTCAGCAAGCGCCTTTAAATTTGTGTCATGCGTCGTCTGAATACACAAGCATATGAGACTGGAGACATTGTTAGACAATTCCTTTATAATAAGAAACCCCAAACTTCATCGTTATTCTTAACGTCTAACAACTTCACTAACAAATCACTGCCTTGGTTTATCTGTCACCTATTTCCAACAATTACAAGTGCTTTGATTTACTTATATCTATGAGCCTGCAGAAATGTGGTAAAGCGTCATCAATGCTGGGCCTGATGTCAGCTGACTGGGTGAAATCAGTAACCTCCTGGGCAGCTCACCAGTTTATCAAAAAGGCATATATTTCGAGTGACTAGAGAAACGCACCCATGCAGGAGGAATATACAGCATCAACTCGGAAAGGCTTCCCGACCAACAGAGAATTTATTAAAACCTTCGTACAATAAGGTAACGGTGCAAACCACTAGACCAATGTGCAGCCCAGACCTAAACTGTAATTCACTTGCTTTACTATTACATGTGTGCATGTGCTGAGGTTGGTTTTCAAGGGTCCCAGAGTACTTTCATTTGCTATTTTAGCAGAATAATTCTTGCATATGAAATTAGTTTACTGGATAAAATAACAGACAAGAAGCAACTTCACCATCTCAAACTTTTAAATCACCAAGGATGTCAAAAAAGCAACAACAAAAACAAAAAGCAGGAGTGATTATGCCCAATGAGAGTAAAGCAGCAGGCTTCAAATAAAGTGGAATAATCCTATATAGCCAGAGAAACTATTCAGTAAATGTCATTATGACTTCAAGCTATACAGAAGATAAATATCCTCAAGGCCAAACTGTTTATGTCAGGGTAGTCAAACACATTTCAGTTCAGGGCCCATATAGAGCCCAGTTTCATCCCCGGGAGGCCAGTCTGGTTAAATAGCGGCATAACTCAACTCAACTCAACTCAACTTTATACATAGAATAAAAGCAATGTGAAAAGTAAACAAACTTTAAAATAAAAAAAAGTTTTTTTCTGCTGTGACACGCAGAGTATACGTTGTGAAAATGTGTGTGTGTGTGTGTGTGTGTGTGTGTGTGTGTGTGTGTGTGTGTGTGTGTGTGTGTGTGTGTGTGTGTGTGTGTGTGTGTGTGTGTGTGTGTGTGTGTGTGTGTGTGTGTGTGTGTCAAGAATGGAAAATGAATTATACACAACTAAAAGGTTTAAGAAAATAAATTGAAACACAAAAATTTTTGAGAGGAAGTTACAAAGCATCAGTAATTATTTCTAGAGAATTTAGCATTGAAACAATTGAGTTCCCAGACCAGGAGTAGAACCAAGGCGACAGCCCTGAACCCGAACCACTAGACCACCAGGGAGCTGTGAGGGGCGGGGTGGTCTAGTCGTGAAACTTCAGCTTCAGTTCTCTCTTGTGGCGAAAAGTGTACGTGATGAAAATGTCTCTATCTTCACAAATCCAAACAATTGCTATGGGAAATTACTACAATCTCAACATACACTCAATTTTAATGGAACCTTCTGGTGCAACACAGCATGTCTCTTACAGCCGTTGCATTATGCATGTTTCTACAAACTCACAGCATCACTTTGACACTAGTTTGCCAGCAACAGGGTCTTTCATGGCAGCATCACCAATATCTCACCTCGGGTCTCAGTGTCGTGTTGTGTCTTGCTTAAAAATCAATGTTTTCTTTGAAGATTTTACCATTTGCTTAGTGGTTTGTCTGGATTGGAGCCTCTTGCGGGCCAGCTTCAGCCCACAGGCCTTATGTATACATACATAATATATAATACAATCTTTCAGAGGAAGTTACAAAGTGCCAGTCATTAATTCTAGAGAATTTAGCACCGAAAAATTTTAGTTCCCTGACCGGGAATCGAACCCGGGCCGCGGCGGTGAGAGCGCCGAATCCTAACCACTAGACCACCAGGGAGCGGTGAGGAGGGGGGTGGTCGAGTCATGACAGTTCAGCTGCCACATGGTAGGACTGATATCTGACATCAAGTTGAAATGTGCATCTGAGTAGATTTCTGCCGACTGCAGCAACATGACCTGAGAAAAACATGTGAAGTGATCCGAACAGCCCGTCACACAGAGCTCTTGGCCTTCAGTTGTTGGAAGTTCTCGCCCCGTCAGTTGCTCCCCTCACACGTGCTATTTTTGGACGAGTGTTGAAGAACACCGAACCAGAACATCTGTGAGCTGTCTCCTGGCGTCGGTCCTTATTTTTAAATTAGTGTTTGGGTTTCCATTATAATACACATAAATGCATCACAAAGACAGGAGGCTGCCTACTATTATCTGCTGTGGGATCAGAAGGGAGGAATGACAAAAACAACAGTTATTTATCAGAAGTGTATGTTTGACTGTGTGTGTGAGAGAGAGAGAGAGAGAGAGAGAGAGAGAGAGAGAGAGAGAGAGAGAGAGAGAGATCACCTGTTCAATTCAATGTGTTTCAGTCATCTTCATGACACACTTTTTTTTTTTTTTTTAGAACATTTTGTCTTCAATCTTCTTTTCCCCAACTATGAGCCTTGGAGCTGGTCGTCGTCGGAAATGACCAGGAGTGTGAAATCTACCAAGCACTATTTGTTAATGAGTTGAAATGTGAACTTGTGTTTCGTGTTTCAATATCAAAATGTTTTCAGACAGAGGCGGAGCGCCACACGGTAGGACGACACTCTCTCGAATCCACATCAAAATGACGTCTTAGTAATTGTGAAACGTTCACGTCACGATTGCATTTTCAACACGCAGACGGTAAAGTAATGATCGCTAAAAGCCAAAGAATGGAAATCTGAGTGTTGTGAAAAGTAAGTATTTGTTACTGAGATGTGTCTGCCACTGACACTGAGCGAGGTATTGATGCGCGCTCTAATCCCCGACGTGATTAACTAGTTCTGCGGCGCTCCTCATGAGATCCACTTTCATCACAGCAGTTGATGGTTTTTCGTCTTTTTCTTTCGATTCAACTTGAAGAAAGTTGTTCAAAACTTCTGTACTGATCAACCCTCCTGCTCAGTTGAAACATGATGCCCTTCCTGATGCAATCCTCAGGATTTATGGGCAGCGGATATCAAACTCAGACCAAATTACTGCTCAATACGTGAAAATGCAGGTGATGATCGCAAATGGTTGAAGATCCCAGGATCATCTTTTCATAAGAGACATGAGCCACTTCAGTGTGAAATAAAATAGAATTTATATACATGTTTTAAGAATAAACACTCCCTCCAGAATCTATTTTCCCCTCTGTAGTTTCTCCCCTTCTTGGAGCATGTGTTTTCCATTCATAACAACACAATGGCAATCAGCTTGCAGACACTTGACTCCTGAGATGAGTTATCTACCAGAGCAAACACTTCTCAGCTTTGATTTGTTTGTCAAAGTCCTGTTATCAGTCTGTGCCCGTTGCTCCTTTCACCCCTGCTATTTGGCTACATGCATTAAAGGACAACTTGCACGCACAGTTTCAGCCAATTTGTTGTTTGACATTCTGAGCTTAAATCACTGTGTAACCTGGCTCTGAGTGATTTCATTGTTCAAATCCTCAACTGCAGAAAACTGTTACCATCTGGGACAACACTGAACATTTGTAAAATGAGAGACATGATGATGTCTGGTCTTGTAGAGTTTGTATTTTTTTTAATTTCTTTTATTTCTTTGTAAAGCACCGTGAATTGCCCTGTGTTTGAATGATGCTCGATAAATCAACTTGCCTTGCCTTTCCTTGTCTTTCCTTGCCTTGCCCTGCCCTGCCTTGCCCTGCCCTGCCTTGCCCTGCCTTGCCCTGCCTTGCAAGTTCATAGGTTTGAGGCTAGCTTGTGGCTTTTGACAAAGAGAAAAGAATGTTTCGAGAACAGCATCCAGAGAAAACAAGAATTGTGAGTCACTACCAAATGTATTTGATCAATGAAAAAGAAACAATATATCGTCATACGTAACTGTTTTGTTCACGAAAGACATTCTCCCTACCTTCGGCCCCTCTTGCAGGATGTTGAGCCGATGCAGGACGTGCTGAGAAAACGCCCGAAACATCCCTTCACTGGAGCAGTCGGAGATCTGCCATCAACACAGCACATGGAGACGGAAAGGGTCCATTTCATTATTTCAATCACACATATACATTTAGCATAATTAAAACAATACAACCCCCCCCCCCCCCACACACACACACACACACACACACACACACACACACACACACACACACACACACACACACACACACAGGGATTTCAAATAAATTGAAGGCTAATTGAATCTGGCCACACTTGTGTGCGACTGCATTGAGCTGTGATGAAAAACATAAAAATATGTTACCCGGTGGGATTCTGACAACTGTAAACAGATTTTCTAATCTCCCTGGTATGAATATCATATGAGTCTATGCATTTCTCAAGTCAGACAATCTCACACATACACTCCTGCGCTGCAGCTGGAAATCTGAGCGCATGAATATAAACATGATGTGTGCAGCAGGGGCAATCAAAAGCACCGGCTTCAGGCTGACCTATCAATATTTCACATCTCAAGGCAAGGAGCACGCGACAACACGTATTTACATTGGATCGTCTTTACTGTAATCTCCTTGGAATTATCATTTAAATAATGGAACCCACTTGCTGAGCTTTTGAATACATCACATAAATATTGGGCTCAAACTGCATGTTCACGACTGAACCGGATTTCGTTGTACTTATGGTGAGGAAAGAACATTGAATAATAATAAAAACAAAAACACAAAATGTAAGATGAAAAAAAAAAAAAGAAAACATAGAAATGAATATGGTGTGGGGTACTGGAATCTGCTAAGAGCAAACATATACATCAGGAATGTTATTACAATGATCACACACACACATACACACACACACGCACGCACACACACACACACACACACACACACACACACACACACACACACACACACACACACACACACACACACACACACACACACACACACACACACACACACACACACACACACACACACACACACACACGAGAGGTAACTTACGAGCGGCGTGTTGTAAAAGAGGCCATATCTCATTCTCGGGAGAAGAGAGAAGAAGGCGTCTTTGAAACACACCTATAGATGAGATGAATATATCAACGCGAGCATATATCACTTTAAGGAGACGTACTTTCACGCAGTGTCTGTAGAAGGTCCGAAGTTCTTATTTTATTCAGGATATGTGCGTATAATGTTGTAGTCAGGGTTCCAGTTGTATTGAAAAAAACAGTTGCTGGTTTTCTTTGACACGATGGCAAAAACCTCAGAAATGCTGTTACAAACAAAACTGAATTCAAAAGGCAACAAGCTCTTGAAAGATCCTAGATCTGTTATAATATGTAATACTGTTGTCAAAAATCTCGTTAAAATAATGACAGATATGCAAAGGGGTGTGTGTGCAATGAGAAAAAAAAAACCAGAGCTGCAAAAAGGAGGTTTTATCCTGTAGAAGATAATGCATAAACCAAAGGAAAATGGCACTACGACTGAGAGAAAGGCTCAAAGAGGTAAAACCAATGTTTGCTGGAAGTGGTTTAGATACGCTTTTCTGTATGATGTTCCATAAACATGTGAAACCAAAATTATAGCTTTTCAAATAAGAATGACCCTATACATCAGGGGTGTCAAACACAAGGTTCGTGGGCCAAAATCAGCTCGCAAGAGGCTCAAATCCAGCCAAACCAAGAAAATATAAACCTTTTTTAACAAATTTCTGTAACACAACATCAAGACCTGAGACGAGATATCAGTGATGCTGCGATGAAAGCTAGAAAACTATCGTTGGAGCTTATTTTATTAATCCTGTGTGACACGTTTTGCTCTAAAATGATTTGGTCATTGCTTCAAAATATTACCTGCCTCCAGTTGCAGAGGCAGTGAACCAGCAGCCACACCATGATCAAACCTCCAGCATGTTTTGCTGCAGAGCAGGGGTGTCAAACACAGTTTGAGTTCAGGGGCCACATATCAGTAGAATAGTGGCATAAGAACCTTTCAACTGAAACTTCCACCTTTTTCTTTGTTGTGTTTTTTCTCAGATCATGTCAAACTAGTCAGCAGAAATCTAACTAGCTGCACATTTCAACTTGATATCAGATATCAGTCCCACCATGTGGCAGCTGAAGTGTCATGACTAGACCACCCTGCCCCCTCACAGCTCCCTGGTGGTCTAGTGGTTAGGATTTGGCGCTCTCACCACCGCGGCCCGGGTTCGATTCCCGGTCAGGGAACTATGTTTTTTCTGTGCTAAACTCTCTGGAAACAATTAAAGACATTTTGTAACTTCCTCTTAAAGAATGTTTTAATTTCTTTTATGGTACTATTTGTTTGAGTATGATTAATCTTCCATGCTTGATACACTGAATTATGATATGATTTTTTTGTTTTGTCAACATTCAATTCTGGTGTGTATAGAGTTTCTTTACTCAAAGTTGAGAGCGACCTGAGAGGAAATGAAGACCAGTGTATCAAGAATGGACAATAAATCATAAATCACAATTTTTGAGAGGAAATTATGTCCGGAGAATTTAGCACCGAAAAATGTTAGTTCCCTGACCGGGAATCGAACCCGGGCCGCGGCGGTGAGAGCGCCGAATCCTAACCACTAGACCACCAGGGAGCTGTGAGGGGGTAGGGTGGTCTAGTCATGACACTTCGGCTGAAATGTGCAGCTAGTTAGAGTTCTGCTGACTAGTTTGACATGATCTGAGAAAAACACAACAAAGAAACAGGTGGAAGTTTCAGTTGAAAGGTTCTTATGCCACTATTCTACTGAAATGTGGGCCCCTGAACTCAAACTGTGTTTGACACCCCTGCTCTGCAGCAAAACATGCTGGAGGTTTGATCATGGTGTGGCTGCTGGTTCACTGCCTCTGCAACTGGAGGCAGGTAATATTTTGAAGCAATGACCAAATCACTTTAGAGCAAAAATGTGTCACACGGGATTAATAAAATAAGCTCCAAAGCACATAACCAGAAGCACAAAGTGTCAACCATCTATTAGCTACAATAATTGTGTCCAGGATATGTTTGCAGTTTAATAATTGAGTTATTAGAAAAATGCCTAATATCTGATTCACAATTCCTGTTGGCCAAATTGGTCAATTTGCACATACTGCTAAGATAATAGGAATTATGCTTCAAAATTCATGAAGAGAGTTCAAATTAATATTTATAGGAAACAGCCATATGCAATAGTTTTAAAACAGAGAAGAAGTGTACAAGGACCAATCAAACGCGTGATAAAAACCTACTCTGTTGGTGTCGTATGTTTTTAGGTGGATGATATCGTGCTCTGTGAAGGCCCTCCATGTCTCAGTGAACAGATCCCCATAACTATATAAACTCTGGAGAAAGACACAAAAAACAAAACAAATGAATGTTGATTCACATACGAAAGAAACAGAAGAGCAAAGCAGTAAAGAATCACCGTTGTGCCATTTGAAAAGAGAGATTACTGTTGTGTTTGTTAGCTGTCATCACCACCTTTGCCACAATTTGAAAAGCCATGTTTCAAATGTGTGCTGATCGACTGCCAAACATGGAGATATTCAAATAGAAATTAAACTGCAGTGACGAGGCACCTACCGTGTCCCACATGACGATGTATATATCCGAGCTGAAGGAGTTGTTGATGTGCTGGGAGGTGTAGAGGTTGACAAAGTCACAGAAATGATGGTACATATTCACTCCTGTGGGGGAAAAAAAAAACCAGTATTACAAAAGTGAAAATATGTCCATGTGTAGGGCTGCTGAGATATCTCCAGACAAAAACAGGAACGTTGGGTAGCCCTGTCTGTAAGAAAAACCCTGGTTTGAATCTACCTGTGTGTGTTTTATTTGGTTTCTGTGTGTGTGTGTGTGTGTGTGTGTCAGCGAGGGGTGACTGACGACTCCAAATAACACCTAAGTGTGAATGTGTGTGTATATTTATGAATATTTGTCTCCAGCCTTTTGGCCAGGGTAACCTAGATCTAGCTCCAATTCCACACAACTGGAAGTTGGACAAAGCAAGTACAAAAGATGGATGTACGGATGGAATGACTGGTTCTGGTTAAGCGCTAAACAGGCAACTACTATCAACATGCTTTCTGTCGCTTGACACGGCTGCTGGTGCACAACAAAACTGAGTTTGGCACTTTTCAACATGTTGCTTTGACTCATGTATCAACCTAATACAGCTTATTATCTCAAATTAGAAGCAGGGTAAGACAACAGAGAGGATGTTTGCTTGTGAGGGTTGTACCCATCACACATCTACTTTGTTCTGTGTCTTCCTGATGCATTGGCAGCGTAAAGTGCTTTATGCATACTCAGTCAGCAGTGAAACCAGGGTTGTCAAACATACGGCCCGTGAGCCAAAACCAGCCCACAAGAGGTTCCAATGCGGCCCAACAAACCAACGAGCAAATTGGAAAAATTTCAAAGGAAACTGATTGTGTTTAAAGAAATATTTGAAGAGTAGCGAACACAACACAAGACCGAGCTGAGATATCGGTGACAGCCTTAGCCTCAAAGCCATGCTGTGAGTTTGTAAAAACACCCATAATGCAACAGCTATCATGCCTGTGTAGGAACAGCTGATTCAAATAATTCAATTTTAAGACAAAAAAAAAAACAACAACAACAACAAACAAACAAGGGCTTTAAATAAAGTCAAATAAATTGTTCCTTACCAGCATCAAGTTTCATAAAGACGGTTGGTTTTTCGATGACGATATCACAATGTCCATCCTCGATGGGATTAAAATCCAGCTCCGTGAATGTCTGTAGCTCAGCATACCTGTGACAACAATACAGAACTGCAAACATGACTATAGGAACCAATAAGGTGAGTCAAACCAGGCACAAAACAGGCTAAACCATCTTTTCAACTCAAAAATTAACAGCAGACTTTTCATTAATCCTGCAGAAAACCCAGATTGAGAGGACAGATGAAGACACTGAGTCATCGACGGGAAGAAATAACATTCTTTCTCTTATTTCTTGCAGCTTCTGTATTATATTCACATTTTGTGCAAAAAAATAAACAATAAAAAAAATCCTCACTCTGAGACAGGAGCTGCAACCACCATGATCACATGGTTAGTTCCCTGGAAAGAAATCAATCTGCTCATCTACACCTTATCATTCCTTCATTTTGGATTCAGAACAGCAAGCAGCCAGACATATCTGGAGCTGCAGCCGGGATTCGATTCCCGGTCCGGGAATGCATTGATTTAAGGACGAGCTCACATAGATGTCGATTTTAAACCAAGTTGAAATCAACTTGCATCGGCCTTGAGGGTTTTGATTTCACAGGAATTGAATCAGAAATGTCCAAGAAACACAATGTAGAACGACCATAGATTCCTCCACCTCTGAGCGAACTCGAGAACTCTCCGTCACTCTGCAAATAAAGCAATAACAGTTGCGAGACACAATCTCACACGAGGGCAGTGAATTTCTCCTGCTGGATAACAGTCAGACCGAAGACTTTCTGTGTGTAAATCAGCCACATTTTTCCCTCAACCTGCCTTCATTCTCGGCGCGTCAGTAGTGGCGCTGGGCTTTGGGGATTGTTTTTCATTGATGCACTGGTTGAAAGATATGGTTATTGACTTGCTTGGGATGCCATGGTTTTTTTTTTCATAAGAACTGGGTCCAGAAAAGCTTGAACTGATGTGACTCGCGACCATCACCGTGCTCTGCTAGGCTGAAGCCATCTTCAGATTCCGTCGGGAGCAACGCTTTCCATCTTAACTGCAACACAGTGTTTCTCAGTTTGAAGAACCTCGATTCTACATCGCTCCATAAGTTCTATAGAAGTGATTCCCATAGATTCATGCGGGTGGCGAAGCCCTCTTGATTTTAAGGAGTGTAGGATTTTTTTTCATTTAAAAAATAAGGGAGTCAAGCATTTAAATAATTTATGTCACAAAACTACAAATTTAGCATTAATATTAAAGGATGATCATGTACTGAAATCTTTTATACTATTGAAAATGATCTGCAGTAAACACAACAGTTAAGCTCGCAAAGTAAGCAGCAGGAGAAGAAACGGCAGAACGTCAGTCTAAAGAGAAATATGAATCGGCTAAAAAGAGAAAAAGAATATACCAAGAGAGTGAAATAGATTATGGCTTCATTGAAGCAATGGACAAAATTAGAGCTGAATGCATTTTGCGGTGAAAAACTGGTCAATGAAAGTTTGAATCTGCAAGCCGAAGCAGCACCTGATCACCAAACACCCCGAGATGGAGTGTGAACCCAAACAGTTTATCCTCAAAGAAAAGGAACTCATCGTTACTGAATATAACAAAGAAAGGGTGTTTTTCTTTTTACATTCAGTGTGTTATGAGGCTTCTTCAACTATTTTTTTTCTAATTGTACATAGTGTGGTGGGGAGTTTGCGTGTGTGTGTGTGTGTGTGTGTGTGTGTGTGTGTGTGTGTGTGTGTGTGTGTGTGTGTGTGTGTGTGTGTGTGTGTGTGTGTGTGTGTGTGTGTGTGTGTGTGTGTGTGTGTGCGTGCGCTGTGGGCAGTTCATGTTCACAAATCAATCTGCTTATATACATTTGTTGCTCCTTGCAGCTCATTGATTTTTTTATTCCAGGACAATAAGCCCCTAATAATATTCCCCTCATATCAGGTAAAAAAGAATCTGATGTCGCCTCAATAAAATGTCCAAACTCTTCAATCTTAATGTCATACACTCTGAACACTGTGTGTAGAAACCGACTGGTGGTCTCGTGGTTTTGGATCTGCTGCTCCCACCTCTTGATTTCATGCTCGTGAATAATTCATTACATAACAAGCACACACACGATGGAGTCGTATCTAAAGTTCAGTAACAGAGAAGGAACGTGTCTCCGGTCTCACCACGACTGCAAGGGGCTCTTGTGGTCTCCCTCAGCAGCGAGTGCTCTCTTGTTCAGCCTGCAGTGTCCACCGATCTCACCCATCTGAATGAAGTCCTCTTTGTATCTGTGACGTGAACACGAGGCATTCCCATCAGTGAAAGGATTTTTTTTTTTTTTTTTTAAGTACGCAACACCTTCAATCGCACAGACCTTTCATGGCTCCTGCGTGGTTTCCGCAAGTCCAGGTAAAGATTTGTTGCCTTACAGAATCTGGTGTAGCTACTGCACCTTAACGACGAGTGCCCCTGGGAAATACACACAGTAAATATTTAATGACCTTAAAGAGTGCGGGAGTTGCTCGTTTCTCCAAACTTCTTTTGAACATCAAATTATTTCCTGCCCATTGTCTCCGAACTTCAACGTGTCTATTTCTACCAGCTGTATTTTCCTGTTGACTCAGAGGGCCCGTGGGAACTAAGGAAATGAGCAGCCTCACCAGCTTGCCGGCCTTGCAGAGCGTTTTCAGCTCGGAGAGTCGCTCCTGGACGTAGCCGAAATCAGCCTGCTTCCAGAAGAGCTCCCGCGCTGCAGTCAAAGAACGGGCCCTGACAGAGCGGAGAGTCAGGTTAGCAAAGTGATGAACTTTTGAGATTATCCACGTTTGATTGAACCCAGCTTCGAAACTACAAGAAGTACCATGAAGAGTCAGCCCTCGTGCAGACGGGGTAGCTGAAGCGTTTCTCGGGATCACAATTCTTCTCATAACCCCAGCAGGCTGACAAATCCTTCAGCGCACCCTGTTGTAACAAAATTAAAGTGTTACTAGATACACTGAGAGGTACGGAAGAAAAGATCCAATCCTCCAATCTAAAAACACAGTTTTTAACAATATTGTTGTGATTGTAATTGCAGTTGTGACTGTGAAGTAAATTCACACATATTGGATCAGGATGCTTGAACTCTGGAAATGGCACGGCTTTATTAACATTGTCAACTTGGTCAATGTGTTGTGCATCACCTGTAGCTACAGGGCAGCCGGAACCATTAAAGCACTTCTCTATGTAACAATCATTCAAAACTGCTCCTGAGAGAATTCTCCATTATTAATGTGGGCCGCATGGTGGTGTAGTGGGCAGCGCTCTCAGTTTGACTTCAGTAGGGGGTCGTTCTGTGTGAACTTTGCATGTTTTTTTTCTCCATGCATGCACAGATTTCTGTCACTACTTTCCCAGTCTGAAAACAAGTGAAGTTACCTGGTCGCTCATTTATCACATAGGTTGGTGAATGTGAGAGTGCCTGGCCCGTGGCCTGTTCAGGGTGTACTCTGAATTCACACATAGTTCTATTGTATTTATGACACAGGTTTATTCTATTTATTCTGTGTGTTCTATTGAGAGTGGAGCAATACTACAAACAACGTTTTAAAAGAAATTACTAGGAACATTTTGCACCACTCTCCATGTTTTATGTGAAGAAATTCATATTATTTTTAAGGAACATGCATGTGGACAATTCTGTAGAGGACGACTTGTGTGTACATGGAGAGTTATAGGTTTTTCTCAATGTGTGTATGCATATCGGTATTTGTGTGTCTCCTATTCGATTTTTAAATCCGCAGTTGATTTTGTGCATAAACGAATGTGTGCATTTTCATCATAATTAATTTATGCATACACTAATTTGTTTATGTTTATTTACATGTGTGCATATGGCTTATACCAGTTTAGCCATGTATATATCAATGTTTAATCTTACTTATTTCATTTCTATTTTGCCTTACTGATATTTAAACTTCAATTTATTCTGTGTTTTCTTTTCTTTTCTTTTCTTTTCTTTTCTTTTCGACAGTGAACGTGAATCAGCCCTTAATTGGATGAAGCAGCATAAAGG
Organism: Lipophrys pholis; assembly: GCF_963383615.2. Taxonomy (NCBI): domain Eukaryota; kingdom Metazoa; phylum Chordata; class Actinopteri; order Blenniiformes; family Blenniidae; genus Lipophrys; species Lipophrys pholis. Next base: position 14,109,758 of record NC_137637.1, read on the forward strand.
ATTCATACATGGGTTGTTATTGTTCTCCCTGCACAACTATCTCAGCATCAACACACAATAGATTGAACAAGTTCCAAGCAGTTTACAGTCAAATATCTAAGAGTCAATTATCAAAGAATCTACTATGCTACTATGTCATAATACTTAAATACCGTTGCTCATATTGGCAAAAGTCAGCATCTTACTTTAAAGGGGCAAACAGGGTCCAGGCGACATTGCTTGGCGACCTTCTTGTTGTTGTAGAGGAAGTAGGGTATGTGCTCCGGCGGCAGGGAGATCTTGCTGTAGTCGAGCGGCGGCGGCGTTGGTGGTTTGTGGCTCTTCTCAGCCGTCTCAGCAGTAACCACAACGGAGGATAAAACTACGCCAAGTGCGACCCAGAGCAGCATAGTCAGTATTACACAGACATGTGGACTAGTCGCTTCCCTTCGCAGCACCACCCTGCGAGAAGAACACAGGAGCGGAAACTCAAGACTCTGTAATTTGGGTTGAATGCCTGATGCCACAGTTTACAAGCATGAGGGCACAAGCCGGGGTGTGGGAATGCAGCTCCTGGCGGATCCGAGCTCCACTAAAGCTCAGGTCCTGTTGCAGGAAATATCGCTGACCTTTTTCCGTCTGTTGTCTGAACAGTCATGACTGAGAATGCAGGGGGGCTCAGGGGAAGTGCTGGCTGGCAATAAGGTGAACTATGCAGAGCCGGTATTTACGGCAAAGACATTTTTCCATGATCCAAGCATTTCTGTTAGAAATTCCATGCGTGTGTCTGATGACCTCATATTCTTGGAGGAAGCATCAATTTCACTGTAATGAAAATCAAAGGTTTCCAGGTTTAATGAAAGTAAGTCCTGGGTGAACTTTATGAGCGTTGAATAACTATAAGTGAAATAATGTTTAATGGGGCTCAAATGATGTGAATGTGTTGTAAATAACAAGCTGGATTGAACCTGCAGAGACAGTTAATGAGACACTTGTTGAGTAAAAGCTTAATTCTGGATGACTGGATAGTTCAATGATGCCTTTTCACGACTAATAACTACTTTAACGAGCTGTAATGTTTCTGTAATCCACGTCAAATGCTTATTTTCGTGTACAGACGATGTTTTGTTGACCTTCCAGTGAATGAAACTTCATGATAAAACTCCGAAATGTTTTGTAACTCTCAGCTAGCTACGCCTCAATTAGCTCGTTAATTTCTCCAAAACTTCGCGTTTAATCTGCGACAAACGTGTGAGAAAATACAGAGACAATAACGCATTACTTACCGGTTTCTCCGTCAGCGGGTAAGTGAGGAAACAGTCCGGCGTCGGAGGCTAATCGGAGTGTGAAATGTGTTCATGTTGCGGCTAAGGTCCGGCTTTAGTTTCTCCAGGGAGGCGTTCATCTAAGCAGCCAGACCTGCACAGGAAACGTGTTTAAATCACTTCCATGTCGACACATAACATCCCTACAGGGGGGGGAATCAGCCCGAGGGAATGTGTGAAGGAAGCTGCGGGCTGCCAAGAGCAGAGGAGGGAGACAGTTTACCTGATTGCTCAGCCTGCTCTCTCCACACTGATGATGCCGGCGGTCGCCATAACACCGGAAACCTCACACCGGCCTGCAGTACCCAGCAGCGGCCAGCAGGTGAAGCTGTGCGCTCACCTCTTAATCAGAGAACGTCTGAGTTGTTGTAGATTCTCTGGTGTGATTAGTCAAATTAAAACAAGATAACTTAAAAAAAATAATACGTTTTTCCTGGTTTACATGGACATGTAATGTCCAGGAAAAGCTTGATTGGTAGAAAGGTCGTCTCCCAATCGGGAGTTCAAATCCCATCTCCACCTGTGAGTGTGCTGAAGTGTCCTTGGGCAAGACACTGAACCCCAAACCACTCCCATTGGAGTGGCAGCACCGTGCAGCCTTCATTGGTGTGTGTGACTGGGTGAATGTGATGAACAATTTATGCACACCTATAACAAGAGGCCATGATTAGGCCAACCCTGACAGGCCAGAGTACGAAGTCCCGGTCAAGGCTGCTTTTATTAGGGACCGAGCCCGAGAGGCCAGGACCCAGTTGTATTTTGTGGGTTTCTTATTATTTTTTCTTTCACTCCTGAAAATTCGGCTACTAGCCCAAATTTGACCCACTGACACGCTCAAAAACTCACCAAATTTGGCGCCCTCATCAAGGCAGGCAATAGAATTACATGTCAAAATGATGTCCTTAATTCTATTTTCAGGTAGCTAATGTTTAAAGGCACCAGAGGCCGTGATTGGGCCAGCAACATATTGAAGAAAAAAAAAAGAACTATGAACTAGTTCATTTTTGAAACGGTGAATTTTGAACTATGAACTGAACTAGTTCATATTAAAATTTGTGAACTGAACTTTGAACTAGTTCATGTAGAAACTGAACTTTCACAACAGTGGTCATGTCAGTCAACTCATGTAGGGCCCACACCTTCTTTGGTCATGACACTAAAACAAACAAGAGGCGTAAAATAGTAAATGGACTGTTTTCTATATGTAAATAACTCTCCTAAATGTCAGAAACTCTTTATTTTAAGAATTCAAATAAAGAAGGTAACATTTTATTACTAGAAGCACATTTGGCTAGAAGCAGCAGTTTGCGTCAATGTTGTGTCAAGAAAAGTACTTAAGAAGCTTTACATCAAAGGTAATATCTTTTCAAAAGAATAGCAACATTTATAAGAGTGAAATCTACCAAAAAGACCAGAATGCAAATTGTTTACCAGACTTAATTCCTTTGTACAGTTTTGGAGTAATTGAAAATGTTGAATTGATTGGAATTTGGAGGGATCAGGGGGGAGTAACTGGTGGGGCAAGGGGCGGGAATGTATTGTGGTTGAGATGCAGGGCTTCTGGGGGCCGGGAAGTTGGCTGTCCTCCGACCGGAGGTGGGGGGCTTCTCTGCTATGCGGGCGCTCGGGGGCCCTGCTCCATCCGGTCTCGGCTTGGCGACTTAGGTCGGGCCCCTGCGTCCCTTCTCTTTCTCGTGGACTCCTTCTGGCTGGGGGTGGTCTTCTCTGCATTCTCCCTCTGGTGCTTTGTGGACTGGGGGTGTGGCTCTCTGGGGTGGTTCACTGGAGCTTTCCCTGGTCCGGGCCTGATGGCCTTGGGTCACGGGGTGTCGCTGTGGGCCCCGCGGGGAGACACGCAGGGACATGGACACACACACACACACACACACACACACACACACACACTCTCGAAAGTCATGTTAATATCCAGACAGCGCTGCTCAATTTCTTTTTAAATCTAACACCAGTTAGAAAGTGTTTGGATCGGTGTGTTAACAGTAAATGGTATATATAGCATGAACAAGGGTATTTTCTGTTGTCCCGCCCCCCCAATCCCACCTCTCTCTCTTTGAGCGTTCCCACCCCAGTAGTGTACAGCAGCCATGCCAGCTTCCAATAAAGGCAGCAACAGGGGGAGACTCCAAGTCTCTCCCTGTTGCAAGAGCAAAAACTGTTCTGACACCGGAAGGCTCTCAATCACAGAATATTGTTTACCCAACCTGCCGAAGGGAAAAAAATAAAGAAAGAAAATAAAAGAATAATTGCACAATATAGAATCAAATATAGAATTTTTCCACCACCCAAATAAATGTTTATTCATTTACATATGTATACATCTGAAAGTCCAGTCTGTAGGATTTCAATGGCGGGCGACTCGCCCCTCTACACCTTATAGAGTGATCAGCAATTTGAGGAGTTAGGAATACATACATTTTTTTCTGTACAAAGTTTTAATATATTTGTTAAACCATTCTGATTATGCATACAGAAATTGTGGATGAGCTCAAAATCTTCTAGTGCAAAAAGCATTCACCATCTCATACAGTTAAAAACTGTGTGTACAACAACATGTGACGTGATCAGGAGAATCGTCTTCATTCTAATGGAGCCCCAAAGATTTCATATGAATGAGTGAATCACACACAGCGGATATCCTTCATAGCAACTCTGGTAAATGCACTGAGGCGCAAACTCCCAACGTCCCCATTTAAATAAAATAACATTATCTCAAATAAAACTATTTGATCAGGTGACATAACATGAATTTTCTGTTGACACAGTGATTCAACTTAAACGTTCTGCTCCTATCTCCTTTTAAGAATGTATATGTGACTAAAGTGTAAAACTGATTTGTGCCCCAGAAGAGCAAAACTGGTTTATTTCTGGTTCTTCAGCAATTCATCGATCTGAGTTTTGTACATGTTCTTTACATCCTCCAGGTCCAGCCTCAGTTCCTCTGCTTCTTCTGCCTTTTCTCCGTACATCTGCAGGATGGTGTTGTGCCTCTGCTCCAGGTCCTGTCATAAACACACCGTACAGGTTAAAAACACGTCTCACGACATCCTGCTAAAAGAGTTCCTTGCACTGAGTGGCTCTGTACCTTGAGTAGAACTTTAAGTTTGGGGATTTCCTCCACCTTCTCCTCCATCTCGTCGTTTAGATTTGTGAGGCGGACCAGCTCCTCTGCCATCACGGAGCGGCTCCGTTCCAGCGTGGCGATCTCAAGCTGGTAACACACACACACGAGTACAATTTGAAAACAGTCACAGCAAACTGCTGACCAATCTAATCTTGCAATTGTTTTTAAATGTATTACCTGCAACTGCGCTATCTCTCCTTCTCTCAGCTTGAGTTGAGACTGGAGGTTTTCAATGATGCTGGAGCCCCCAGACAGCCTGGCGGCCTCGTACAGGTTGGTGCCGCTCATTGACATGGACATGGTCATGTTGCCCAGAGAGTGGTCTATGGAGTCGTCCTGTGGAAAAGTGAAAGGTACAGTCAAACCTCTAGCCTCCATCTGAACAGAGTTTAAAATGACATATAGATGGAGAGCAGGGTGCACCTGGGAAAGCATGGAGGTGTGCAGCCCGGCGTTATCTGCCCCACTGATGGAGCTGGAGCGGGACAGAGAGGGTGTGGAGGATGCCGGAGGCTCTCCCACAGAATGAGTTATGGTCTTCCGCTCCTGACACGGCAGAATGAAAGTGGAGGAGTTTAGACTGAATCAAGCAAGCAAACATAATCATTTGAAGTAAGGAATTGTAAAAAAAAGTATATATAAATATTCCCTTCAAACCTTTTCTCTGAGCGCTTCTTGTGACAGGTAGTATTTCTTCTTCTCTTGCTCCACCTTCATCTTCTCCATCTCCAGCTGATTGTTTAGCAACAGCTGAAAGAGGAAACACAAATGTCCACCAGGAAGCTATTTCACACCAAATGGGAACATCAGGAATGGCTGGAACTGTACCTTTTCTTTCTTGGCCTCCTCGAGCATTCGACTGTGTTCTCCTCGCAGATTTTCCAACTCCACGTGTTCCCTGCATGGCATTGACAAGCACAAAAGTTTCATCATTCACAATGTGGAAATTTGTTTTTGGTTTTCTGATCAAACGTGTCATTATGAAACGCAATTACAACTAAACAAAGTCATACATAAACAACAAAATAACTGATCTCCAAATGCAGTGACAGGCTTCAGTCCACACTTTAATGATCAGCCAGCACAAAACGTTTTTCATAATAATATAGAATAAATGCGTTTGTCTTTGCTGATCTCTAACTATCAGCTAAAAATCCATCATTAACAAAACAACACACACCAAAATAAATGTCTGCCTAAATAAGAAAGAAAAAAGTTCCGAGCCAGCCAGGAGTCGAACCTAGAATCTTCTGATCCGTAGTCAGACGCGTTATCCATTGCGCCACTGGCCCTGTAAAACCTGCTGGCCCTCTCACCCCTCATGACTGTGTGGAACAAAGGCGACATGTTCACACATGAGTGCATCTCATAGTGGGGGTTCCCTCAGGCCTCACACTCCAGCTCAGGGAGGGGCGGGTCACACAACAGACCTACTGCAGGACACATTAGCATGACAGGGAGCGCTGCAAAGGCCACATTACTCTGAACCAGTCTGTAAACTTCACTCACACCCAGAATAGTTGTGTATTCCATTTGTAAAAACATAAGACTAATGTGACATGTTTGTTTTTGTTATGCTACCACATGTAAACATCTGAATCTGAGTGAAATAACAATATGTGCAGTGTTTCCAACTCATGTACAAACCCTGTGTTATTTATATTTCACATTAGGAATTCCAGGAATGCTGATATCAAGAGGAGTTAAAAACTATAGACTGTAGATTAACAATTAGATTGCTCCCACAGGTGAGGCAACGACAGTTAAAGTGCCTTCTGATGGTTTCCTCTTATTTGGAAATGATTAATTTAGGGACAATTGTACTTTTACAATTTGATGCTTGTAGTTTTTATTTTTGCACCCCGTTTCTAACTGTAGTATAATTTCAAACCTCTAAATGTATGTCCTGTACATATTGTTGATTCTGAGAAAAAGATTGACTGTTGGAAATTCTTGTTAATATTTGAAATGGGGGCTTTTGTTTCCAGCAGAAAACACAAAAGTTTGCGGAATCCGACACAAAAATATGATTTTCATTTGATCACTGTCGGTCAGTGGCCGAATCTCATTAGAATTGTGGAGATGACACATTGGCAGCCTCAACAGTCCCAAAGCATTACACTGGTAGTTATATTCACGCAGCTGCAATGCAAGGTGCTCATCCCCCAGTGGGAGCATTTCAGGCTTCAGCGTCTCATGTCTTGCTCAAGGACACTTCAACATATGGAAAGAATGAGACAACGGGGATGGAAACCACAACTTTGAGAGTGGAAGACAAGCCGCTCTACCATCTGTGCCACAAAGGTCAAATCAATTCAAATATAAACTAGAACTACACTCGGTAGAGCGCAGACCTTCACCGACACCACATTTGTTTGCGGAACAGAGTTAGCGTCGCTAGCATGAGAGCTGTTAGCTCACATCGATGCTAACTAGGTAGGTCAGGTAGCTACAATACTGTGTCACTGAGCAAGGAGGATCTCCATGACAACAGACACTGATCTCCTCCATGAGGTGCCTCTCTCATCCGCTTTGTATGGGAAATTGTGTCGCAGTCTTTTGCAATGTATTTGGAAACAGTTAGCCGCTAACGTCACAAAATCAAATCAATTGGTCCTTGGAAGTAGTTTTTGGGAAAACTTATATATACACAAACCAATAAAAAAACTAATAAATGCACACAAACGAAAACAAAGCCGTCGGCGAAGGTAATGATGGTCAATTTTCTACAAATTTCACATCAAGGAGACCATTTCAATCAAAGGTAAAAAAAAAACTAGAGTTCAGTAGCCACCTGTAGCGAAAATTCATTACCGGCTACTGTCGTCCTCAAGTTTCTCTCTTTTGTTCCTCTCAGCTTCCACCTGAGCCAGGAGTCTGGCTTTTTCTTGGCGCAGCGTGGAATTCTGGGATTCCAGAGAGGCCAGCTGTGACTTGATGGACAGAAGTTCTTCTGCTGCCGATCGCTCCTTCTCCACTGCAACAGCCAGCTGCGCCTGGGCATCGGCTGGTGAAACAAACAGGGTGAAATGATCTCAGACTTTTAGCTTATACTCACTCAGATTACTCTTTCGTATAAACTGAGAGATAAAGTTCTGCTCCTCACTGAGCCTGTCAGAGATGCTTTTCTCCAGTTTTTCCCAGGACGCCGTTTGTCCACCCAGCGAGGCCTGGAGGTTTTCAATTTGCCGCAGTAAAGGCCGCGTGGCCGAGGTCACGCTCTGGCTGAGCTCCTGGTTTCTGGTCTCTGCATCTTGAAGTCTCTGAATAAATAGAAGAAATTAAAGTTTGCATTACAGAAGCATAAGAGGAGTGGCTGACTTCATTAGGATTACTCATATGAGCCTGTTTGGCCATATTTCATCATCATGATGTTACCTGTTGAAGCTCACTGATCTCATCCCTTAAATAGTCTTCTTTCCTTGCCTGCTGTTGTTCAGCCCTCTGCAGAGCCAACCTGAGATCAGCCACCTGAACACAGGTCCAGGAACAACGTTGGAATTCAAGTTGAATTGAGACATGCATGGTAGAGGAAAAAACCAACAACCCCCCCCCTCCCCAAAAAAAATTGACTTTCAGGCTCTGTGTTACCTGGTTGGCCAGCGCTTCCTGCTGAATCCTGGCCTCCTCCTGGGCCTTCTCCAGAGCCACACTCAGCTGCTCTTTGGCCTGTATTTCCCTGCCCAGAGCTGCTTCTTCAGCCTCACTGACCCTGCTGGCGTTGACTTTATGAAGTTCTGCCAGTTCCCTGACAACAGAGATGTAGAGGAAGGCTGTAGCCACAGTTTATGTCACAAAACATACATGTTTTAGAAATATGTGCCATAGATTTAGAAATCCAATGTCAAAGATGTTTTGGTGATCCTTTTGCCAATTAAGGTTATCTTAGTTGCACTTTAAAATCTAAACTGAATGGTACAAAGTGGAGCCGCCGACCCGGGAGCGGTGGTTACGTGCTGTTGAGGAAATATTTGTAATGGAGAGACTCACTCACAAACTAAGATTACAGGAGTCTCAATTTGAAGAAAAATGGGAAAAATGGACTGACTTCAGGAGGACAGAAGAGGACACCGCAACCACTGGACAATAGAGACTTTGGTTGATGAAAGATGGATAGATTTTGTATATTTGTTTTGCCCTGACACTGTAACTGTGAAAACTGAAAAAATTTCAATAAAAATTAAGTAAAAAAAAAAATATAAAATCTAAACTGAAGACAAAGAAGTGTTGTTCTCAATGTTAATCTGCACTGTACAGTTTTGCACAGTAAAACACAAAGTTTTTACTTGTAAGAGTTGTCAAGAGCAGCCTGCAAGCTCCGGCCTTTCTCCTGTAGCTCCTCAGTGTCAGACTGCAGCCTGCTGAGCTCCTTCTCCTGTCGCTCCACCATCGTGTTCAGCCTCTTTATGTTCTCCCGGTGCTGTTTCTCCACCTCCTCCTTCCCATCCAGAACCTAGACACATCAACCAGGATCATGATGAGCATAGTTTAAGTCAATAACAAGTCTCAACTCATTTATATGTGGAAAAACAAAGATATGGCATATATTTGAAAAGTGAAATGTCACATTTGGACTTGAAAAAGTCTAAACATTATTTAATAAAAGATAAACCCAAAAATTCATTCAATATTTTTAGTTGCTTCATAATATTACACAGCTTTTTAAAAGTGATATTGTTGTTGTTATTATTATGGTAAGACAAAGAGACATTCCATCACCCACGCATACACACATACACACACCAACAAGTACAACAGCAATCAGTGAATCAAATAGATATGTCTTTGGATTTCAGGAGGAAGATCGGAAGTGTTAACCACTGTACCACAATCCTATTCTAAATCTTGATCAATGTTCTGCTTTTTCTTTGGAGAAACATCTAAAGACAAAGTCAAGCAAACTTTTCCCAATTCACTTCACGATACATTCCAATATTAAACTCAGACTAGTCAATAACATATAATAATAAATATAATATAATCAAAGTACTTGTGAGATCAGTTTAAACATAGAAAATAAATTAACTCTTCTATTTTTGAAAGTGTTTCCCTGTCGTCATAATCATGTATCTTCATTGTATAATATTTTGAAAAAAGCTACTGCATAATGTTTGATTTGCAGTGCATGTGGTTTCCATGCATTATTATCATCATCAGGCAAACATACTAGAACTGCTAACTGTAAAAACTGAATGTTAAAAAGGTTATTTCTAAAGTAGAGTGTATGTGGACCTGCTGCAGGTGCTTGAGCTCCTCGTCCTGCTCCTTGATTTTCTTCTGCTGCTTGCTGGTTCTGGTGTCGGTCTCCTTCTCCTTCACACGAAGCTTCTTAATGATGTTGCTCTGCTGCAGTTGCTGCTTGGATAACTTTTCACCTAAAAGTGAAGAGACATGAACACAAACTCAGACATCCTAATAAAGCTGGAGACACTTACACTTCAGTCAAGTAGAAGCTCATATTATATAAATGAAGTCGCCAGATGTGCAACTGTATGTTTGTCACACTCCAATCGTTCATCTAAGTTAACATGACTGATTATTCACCATCATATACTAGAAGATGTTTTACTGTCAGATGTTGTACTTTAAGGTCATCGCCCAGCAACAAGCAACCAATGCATTCAATTCTATAATAAAACATGTCTTGAAAACGTATTTTGGAAAAGGACACAGTGAAGCAGTTTTCATGCTTAACCATCAACCTGTTGATATTAAGGAATGAAGCTGATTTGAAAAGTGTTAAAAGTGACAATTGGCAAATGACAATGCGTCACCAACTTGAAAGCATTTTAAAGCAGCTTCACTATATAAGATCAAGTGTAAAACACGGCTTTGGCAAGCCTGAGAGTGAATCTTACCCTCTTCCAGCAGACCTCTGATCTGCTCCTCCTTCTCTTTGATGATCTCCATTGTATCACTGGGGTTCAGTCTTATGGCGAGCTCCTCACGTAAGCCTTTTATCTCCTGCAACACAGAAAAACAACAAAAAAAATCCCATTTTCAACACTGAAACTTTGCACATGGTTTTTAATATCCATTAAATTAATATGATGACTGAATAGTTTTAAGAGCTCCAAAAGCTGAACTGATGGGAGATAAGACAAATCACGGATAATTATGACTAATGTGTGGGTTACCTTCTTGGCTATGTCTCTCTCTTTGCAGGCCAGCTGAGCCTTCCTCTCTGCATCGGCTATGCGCTGGGTGAACTCATCCTTCAGGGACTGAACAGTGGAGCTCTCCTCCTTCAAGCCTATCACTTCACTGGAGGAGGACAAAATTATTAAATGTAAAATATCAACATGGCCTCAGTCAGAATAGCATTTTAAACCCACACACATTGATTATTGTATATGTGGAGATTCTTTTCAGTGTATTCTGGCAACAATTTAGTTCTAAGAATCATGTTCTCGCATCTTTAGTGCTAACATGTTAGCATGCCTTGTCCAATCTAATGGTGCGTTTACACTATGTTCACGGCAGCCCCGTTTCAGGCCTACGTGGACAAAACGGGATGGACGTGAGACAACACAGACGCAAACGTAACAGGTCGTAATCACCGTGGGTGCCGTGCCAGACTTTTAAATTGTCCAAAAACTTGCCACGGCAGCCACAGCGCGGATGAGAAACTTAGCAGCCCGTAGAAAAAATGGGATGAATGTCATTGGCAGCACGGAACTAGCCGTAATAGAACTTGGAGGCGGTCCGTAGTGGGACGGGCAGTAGTTCCATGGTTGCTTTGCGTTTTATCACGTCGCGTCGCGCTTCGTCACGGTTCTCACGGCGCAGTTTCATCACGTTCAATCGCGGCTTGCCACGGCGCGCACGGGTCTGGGAGGAAGCCGACTCCGAGCCCGGAGGGGAGTTTCGTTCCAGTCTGAGCAATCAACGACAGAACACCTTCTACAAGCTCTGCCATCGAAAAAGAAATCCAGAGGTATGTATGCACCCGGCAAAAGTCTCAGGATACAATGATTTCCTTCACTTTTGGTGACCCTTTGAGTCATAAACGTGCTTTCAAAATGGCCCGGCGTCCACATTTCATATGTAGAAAGCCTTGACAGAGCGTGAAAAACGTGCCACGCCTTCCTCAGAAATCCCCAAAATCCCATGGCGCACTACGTTTCGGGCAAACGGGGCTGCCAAGGCTGCTAAGCGGAACCAACGGCAACTGTATCATTTATTTACAGAGGCTATGTGAAGCAGCTGTGAGCTACACACTCACTCTTTCAGGTTGTCACACTCTTCCTCCAGCTTGGCTTTGTCTTTGCTCACAGTGAGCAGCTGTGACTCTCTCTTCTCCAGGCGGCCTGACAGCTCATCAATAGCCTGAACACACACACACACACACACACACACACACACACACACACACACACACACACACACACACACACACACACACACACACACACACACACACACACACACACACACACACACACACACACACACACACACACACACACACACACACACACACACACACAAATGATTTGTGTTCAAAAAAATGTCTAAGAATATGACACTCATCAGAAATCCTGTATTGAAGGAATTGTATGTACTGTATGACACTCCCTCATATTTGCATGATGTGCAGCAAAAGAGGTCAATACCAATGAGAGACAGATTAAATGTGTCAGCAACATGCCTTTCAAATGGCCACGCAACTGCAAATTAGTCTTAACATAAATTCATTCAGTGGATCCATTAATACAGATCATTTCCATTCAACAATCTGAAGCATCTATTTACAGGCAATTGTAGCAAAACATAGCTGCTGACTTATGGAGAACTGTTTGTCTATGAACAACAAAGAGTAACATTGAACTGAGATGATTTAGTGTGATCATCACTATCTTCCAAACCCAATTCCCACCAATAAGCAGGTCAACATGCCTGAAAAAGCGAAGCCTGGTGTGTTTCTAAACAAACTGTTTTGACCCTTATTATACACTTTATAGTCAATTTTAATCCTGCTGCTTAACAATATTCAAAAATGATTTAATCCAGGGCAAAGCAGTGCTGTGGAAGTGGAGTAGGAGAGTTGTCTCATTTAAATTGGTCTGATTCTAAACCCTGTGTGAACTAAAACTTGACCATATGTTTGTGTGGTATATCGCTTGTAGCTACAGCGTAAGATGAACTGCAATAAAGCATCTACAATCCCACAAAACAATCTGGGTCAACATTTTTGAATAATTTACAGGACGCTCTGGCACTTTAAGAAAAAGCTTACTTATGGATGCAAATAAAAATAATTTACTTGCTTCATTATTGTTCTTAAAAATCACTGTTGCAGCTATACTTTATTTTTCATCCATTTCCTTTATTGTTCAAAGCACGTTAAGTTTTTATCTTATTGTACATATTAGTTGATATAATGCTGATGTGGGCCTCATGAATTGGAGGTAAACTGTTGGGTAGATTTAAGTAAACATGAGTGTCAGTGTGTTGAATGTTATTGAAATTTGCTTGAACTTGTTTGAATGTCACACCTTGTGTCTTTATAAAGTCAGAAGTAAATATTAGGGAAATACACACAGCAAACAAATATTTGCATTCAAGTGGAAGAGGAATCCAATGCAGGCTTTTACCTTCTGAAGCTTCAATATTTGCACAGTCGATACACTCTTCATCTCCTCAGTGATTGGCAGTGTCATCAGTTCCCCAGTTTGGGAGAGAGGATCAAATATTGTGACGTTCGCCTCCGAATCGTGTTCTGTCAAATCTTCAGGCTGCTCGCTATTCACAGGAGTCGCGCTCCGACCACTCTCCTCCATCTCGTCCAGGGACTGCTCCCTGGTCATTTCTGTGTAGCCCTCTTCCTCAACCTCTTCCTCCTCAACTTCTTCCTCTTCACATGCCGTCCCCATAGCTTCACCTTCCTGTTTCTGGCATGGTGCCGTTAAAGGGGCAGGACCAGCAGTGACGGAAGCGAGAGTCCTGCTTCCAGGAATGTCATCATCCGAGTTAACCTCGCTGACACTCCGGCTATCCAGTGACTGGACGCTAAATGAATCGATGCGCTCAAAGGCATCCGAGGAGGACCCGCAACTCTCCGTCAGTTTGGGGTAGTCCTCTAGTCGGGCAAAATCTGCACAGGTGGAGGCAGTGAGAAGCTGGAAGGAGCCCTGCATGAGGTGAAGGCCAGCCTTGCCCTCACCAGTTTCTTGTCTAGAGCTGGCTGAACTCTCACTCAACACACTTTCGTGGTCGAGCACTTCAATGTCACTGGTAGTGGAGGTTCCTGAGGAGAAAGCGCTGACTGGAGGTGAAGGGGTATCATTCTGGCGATCCTCCACCTTTGAGTCTTTTTGTTCAAGGAGTACGACCTTAGAAGATGTGGTGGGTGGAGGCTCGGGGGGCGCACAGGTCTTTGGAACAGGAGGTGGATTTTCAGGAGAATCTGGTGAGTCCTGACCTGTCTGTGATTCTCGGGGCGTCTGTGGCTGCTCTTCTTCTAAATCTTCGGATATGTTGGCATCAGCGTCTGCCGTCTCACTCTTCATTGTACCATCCAATCGACTTGGAAGATCATCAGGAGAGGAAATAGGAGATACTGGCTGAAGGAGGATGGTGTCTGGATATGGGGCTGCTGGTGAGGATTGAGGCTCCACTGGCTGGTCATCGGCAGCTGTCTCATCTGCACATCTTTGAATCTCAACATCCTTTTGGACCACAGCCTCTTTGCTTTTCATTTCGTTATCTTGAGGTCGCCTTTGTGATTTCGTAGGGGGGATGGAGACAACCTGGGTTTGGGGGACAGCAGGTACATCTCCAGGAGACAGAAAGGCACTGAAAAAGTTTTCGGATTCATCCACAACAGTACGAGTGACAGGAGTAGTAATAGCCTCCGAGGAAGGAGGAGGAGTGGTGGTCTTTTCTTCTGTAGGCGCTTCCCACTGTGTCATTCCCCATCCTCCGCTCAGGGAAAGCTTTCCCGGTAATGTGACATCTGGTTGGAAAAGATATGAGTTTTAATCTTTTATCTGGCTGCAGCTGTTCATCTTAGCACTAGTTTCTAGTGCTCTCACACACACACACTACTTACCGTTATAAGGCATTACAGTTGAGTCAGCCCATTGGTCCTCTTCTTTGATGTCCAGAACTCGGTCGATGGACTTCTGAGCTTGTGTTAAAGCTTGTTTAGCGAAGGTGGACAGGTGAGACGCGTTGAACCAACTCATCCTCCTGACCGAGCTAGCTAGCAAACACCAACTTCGGAGTCTGTTGCGCGGTTATTACACTGAATTTAGCGTCACTTCGCCAACGTCTTCATGTTCCAACTAACCAGCTGCTAATGCCCTAACAAGTCGTATCCTCAAATATTTAGTCACATAAAAGCTATCACATAGCCGATTAGCACGGCTGGAAGTTTAAGCCCTGAAAGTAGCAAAGTGACGCCGATAATTGCGAAATTTCGACACGTCAGTCGTGTAGAAAAACATTTAACTCTTGAGCGGCATCCTGAACTCCACCAGAGATGTCGTATTAGATGTTATTCCATGTTCATATGAGGTTTTATTCGGCTTCTCCGCTCCGCCGTCATCGTTTGTTTTGGTCGCTCCCAACTTGTAGCACGGCTAGCGTTAGCATGCGCGCGACTTCCTGACCACGTAGCAGTATGACGTCATCATGTGATTTTCAGCGCTAGACGCTCAATCAACACGCCCACCTTTTAAATCCCCCTTAAATCTCCTGTCAGGTACAGAAGAGGAATAACAACTTCTTCATGGGAGAATCTATGTGTATTTTAACCATTTATCACATAAGCCAGTGGTTCACAACCTATTTCCTCGAGGGACCCACATTATTACTATTGTAAACACTGTAAACGATTAAACGTATTATTTTTGATATATAAATAAATGGAATGCAGAGTCACCTATTCTTACAAATAAAAAAGCATATACCCCTTAAAACCTCTTTATGCATTCTGTGCATTGATAAACCCAAGTAAATACCACAATATAGGAAAAAATGGCTCTGCTGCTTATTGCAACAAGCATGATTTTGTCATATTCATAACAGTAAAATAAGCACCTTCACTGTAAGCCCTTTTACTTCGACAAAGCATCTGCTATTCCTATTTACGGCACCAAATTGATGCATTTAACATCTACATTAGACCCTGGGACCATAAGGCTCAGGGGTTGTGGCCCTTTATGACATATGAAATTGGTCTCATCTTTTGAATTATTGGCCGTTATTACATCATTGCCTGTGTCTACTACCTTATCAAGCAGAGCTAGCAATTCTTACCACACAAATTTGGTGTTTCCATGGGGAAAAATAGACTGTTCATGAAACAATATATACTTATTTACTGAACTCCAATTCTCAAAAGAAAGACATTTTCCAAACAAGGGCTCTGAAAGAAACAGTGACGCAGATGACACACAGCTCTATAGATCAGTGGCAGCGAATGACCACACAATGACCTTATACTTGCATAAATTAATGAGTGGATGTGTCAGAACTTTTTTACAACTACACCGTCATTGTTTTTGGCCCCAAAGAGGAAAGGTTAAAGATCAGCGGTCACCTCGACTCCATGTCACTCCAGACAACAAATCAGGACAGAAATCTGGGTGTAATTATGGAATCAGCTCTGAAATTCAATAGCCACATTAAGGCAGTAACAAAATCAGCTCACTACCATTTGAAAAATATTATAAGAATTAAAAGATTTCTGACCAAACAAGATTCAGAGAAAATTGTATACCTTTCGTAATCACCTTGTTTCGATGCATTTCCTTTAAAAGCCTTGTGTCCGAATGGTGCTAGTCATTCCAATGTGAGATGCTGCTAAATCATAAGACAATGTACACATAAAACCACTGCAGTGTCCGTTTCTAAACAAACACCCAATGAGCGTAATAAAGCCATCTATACTGCATTTTATTTAGGAAAAAATTTTAGGACAGCAAATTTCTGTATTGTATAGGTCATTTGTAAGATATTTGTAACGGTGTAGCGTTATACTTATCCTCCATTTAGTTCATGCTCCTTTTCAATTCACACCTACTTGAGTGACTGCAAAAAAGCAAAATCTTAGTCATTGCAATGCAAAATCACTGTGCACTGATATATACTGGAGTATCAAATTGAATTTTAGCAGGTTTGTTGGTAATGTATTTTGTATGTCTTTATAATTCTCCCTAAAGTCAGAAAAGGTGCTGTTTCACTCAAATGCTGTTGGAAGTTTTAATTTCCTGGATGGTACCTGCTTGAAAGACTCAGACTTTTATCTGATCTAGTCTAGTGTAATCTAATCAAATATATATATAAAGAAAAAATGAAAACATGTTGGGTGTAGTTAGAATACTCAAAGGATCAAACAGGCAGGGACAAAAGAGCTTAGTTCATGGAGTTAAACCAGAAATGTCACATTCCACAGATACACTAAATAACCAAAACCAAACACAACCTACCTAATCCATATAGAGAATAATTGAAAGGGTTGTATACTATCAATTCAAAAACTTTGTGAAATCAAAGAGCAAATTTGGCCAGAAAAGACGGGGTGAGATGGTTTCATCTGAGAAAAAGAAAATCATCAAATCAAATGACCAAAATTAGAGGGGAAATCCATGTTACGTGACAAACAAATGACCAAACTGATCAAAACAGGACATAAAAACAATCACCAACACATGCGAAATGGCCTATAAGATGCCAGGTGTCCTCAAAGAGACACAGAGGACAGAGGATTTAATCAAAATGGCACAGGAGGCACAAAAGCCCAAATGGAAAATAAAGCAGAACTTTGTATTTTTTTTAATGTTTTAATATTCTCACTATTGTATAAAAAGCTTTCTTCTGGACCCTGGATCCAGAATATTATCTGGATCGCACCAAACATTAATTGATTTCATTTAACCCAAAGGAGAAACAAATCAACAACAAAAACATTTTCAAAAAGCCAACCTGCATGTGCTGTTCCCGTGAGGCGGTTCCTCGTTCAGCTGGAGAACAGAACAAATACTTTCGCTCAGGTACCTGTTGTTTCACATTGCAATCATGTGCCTTGTGAACTTGAACAAAAATACAGTGGGAGTATATTAAAAACTTTCCATTTTAAACTGGCGATCAAACTTTACATCTCTCACACAAATGGAGGTCATAGAAAAGCAAACACAGTCATTTTAGACAAGACATTTTTATTCCAGTTCACGTTTGTATTGATTGATTATCACTATATAGTGTTTAAATCATCTAAAAAAAATAAAAAAAAAACCCAGCTAAAATAAATAAATATTTAAAAGATCATATTCAGACAATCCTCTTTGAAAGTAATATTTGCTTGTCTTATTTTTTTTTTTGCTCCTAACCCACAGCAGGTTGTAGTAAACATAAAACCAGAATGCACAACTTCTTAAAACTTGCAGAGTACCACCAAAACCCAACAACGTTTGAACTCTGCTTTGGCTTTTCAGTGCAAAAAAAGTGTCCACTGAGACAGTTCTATCACTGTGACTGAAAACGCTGTGAACTGTCATGGCTCCCTGATGGGTGCTTGAGTTTGTCCTATGAGGAGAAGCAGAGTCTGAACAGCATGGTCTGGGGTGTGGTGACATCAGCCACAGCCAGCTCCTGTCCGTCAGTCAGGCCCAGCTCTGGAAAAAAAAAAACACAGTGTGAACATGTCTGCTAATTCAAAGTGCACAAGTGCTATGCAATGTCTAGTCAGGAAGTGTGTTTGGTGAGCACCGCACCCTTCAGACTTTTGGACAGATTTGGCCGTGTCCTTTTCTCAATTGAGGCTACCGACTGTAAAAAAAGAAAAAGAAAGAAAAGAAAAGAAAAAAATATCTGATTGATGACACTTTACCACAGGATTGATCTCATAACACAAATCATTGAAAATTGTGAGTTTAATCACCTGGAGGTATAAAGTTTTGTTCTTCCCCTCCACCGTTGCAGTTATGGCGGGTGATTTCATTTGTCTGGAAAAAATAAAAAATAATAATAATGACGGATATTGTAAAGGGTTTGACTTTTGCAGGCTGGCCCACAAATGAATAACAAACCACAAGAAGGCAGAAGAACTCACAGGGAGGCATTCTCAGTCAGGTAATCCAGCACCTCCTGGAGCTGGGAGGAGGGGGAAAAGTGCAGATCCAGTGGTATTTGGCTGCAGGCTGTGCAGTCTTCCTGTAACGAAAACACAAAAATCACAATTTTAACAGGCAATTTAAAACAACAACAGACATAAAAACATATAGACCATGTTGGGGCAAACCTTGCGCTCTGCTTCAAAGGAGTACGTGTACAGGCCGTCGACGTCATTAAACACCATGTAGTTACTCAGCGGTAAACAGGCACTGGAAGTAAGGAAAAAGCTCAAGTCAACGTCGTTCGTAAGTGTTGCATTGTGGGTATTGCTGCGAAAATGATCCTGCAAACTCACTTTGAAGCGAGCTTGAAAACCTCGGTTGCACAAGCAGCTGAGTCCAACAGAGAAAAATAACACAATTATATCCAGGAACACGATCCTGTTTACTTAGTCGTGTTTGGAAATGATTAACTCTCATTGTGATAAAGTCATAACTACCACATGTCTTTTCTAGAAATACATAATATTTACCAAACCCTGGCGACTCACCAGCAATGACAGCATTTGTAGATGCTACAGCGGGGATGATCCTCTTAATCACACCTGCAACATTAAGAGAGCACAAACAAACAAAACCATTATTGCCATGTCGAGTCCTAGTTCTCGGAATTCTAACATTGTGTACCACCCAAGAAAATGCTGGACTCGACAAATACCACTACTAGGACTAACCTGAACAAATAGTTATCCATTAGTCAAAACTAGCATTAGGCTCAATGTCATGCTGTTAAAGTGAGTTCATATAAACATGCATAATGCAGCTATAGGAGACGTTATTTGGACATTTCTTTGTATTTTGCACGAGAAGGATTCATTAAAATTGGCTTTATGTTGACATTGTAGCAATACTCAGGAGTAAATGTAATACTGTAGACATTTTCATTCCATATACTATGCTTCCACAACAGTTTAAATTGAAAGGTTATTATGGCTTTATTTTACCGGTCTGGCTCACTCAAGATGAATTTGGGATGTACAGTATACGGCCCCTGAACTAAAATGTGTTTGACATCCCTGCTGTAATGTCTGCAAACTAAACAAATTTTTATTTAAAAAATAAAGTGCCGCTAAAATCATTTGATTTCATTCACAATCACACAGTTAGCTCATTTTTTTATTAAATGAGTTTCCTTCATTCCTCCTCTTAGGCATAACATCCTGGTAGTAAGGAGGAATGTTTTGTAGCCCTCACAATAATCAGTGTTACCCATCCCTGATTTATAAGTAATTATTTACACAGTTTTGTGACAGCGATTAAAAAAAAAAGAAAAAAACACTCCGTGCTTTGTGAGCTCACCCTGAGTTAGTCTATATGTGACTCCTGTAATGTTGTATTCTGCTGCCCTCTCCAGAGATCTCTGGAAAACCCACTGGATGTGCTGTGGGTCGTCTCCATCCAGGCCCACACCGTCTAGACCACATTGAAAAAAAAATTAAAATAAAAATCTGATTGTTTTTGTTTACAGATCCATAAGGTGGAAGCCTGATCCTGGTGATTCTAAACAATACAAACAACACAGCAGAAATAACAGTAAATGTTGATTCGGTACCTCCAAAGGGCATCTCTTTGGGCCACTGCAGTATTCTCACATATTCAACACAGTGTTCTGGCAAACGAGGCATTGACGCGATGGTACACATGGGGAAGTTTATCTACATGAAAACACAAATGGTTATCAGCAAAGACATAAGGGCCTAGAGTAAGGCGTAAACTGTGAGCAGCATTTCATATTAATCTTCTTCCCCACCTGGGGAGGGTAAAACTCCAAGGTGCAGTCGATACAGGCCGACATGCCGGGATAAATGACTCTGGCATTGCCTTTGAAGCCTTCGGTGCCGCCATCTATTAGAGGAATAATGGACTGTTGGTCCAAGACCCCGTCCTCATACACCAGCAGAGAGAGCTGCACAGAGACACAGGGAGGAGACAACCTGAACGCATAGAATACATCTCCAATAGACAACATCTTAACTCTTTAAAACCACAACAAATAAGGAAAAAAAATCATTGCCCAAGCAGCCAAATTATTACAAGCCGAGATGCAATAATCCCAAATCCCTTGTACATAATTCATTGTGTTTGTTTGCCGTGCCAGCAGCAAGCTGCCAAACAGTAGCTCATTATTCAAACAGTGATAAGTAATTCTTATTCTGATCTGACAGTGTTACAAATTTAATTAGTGGCCTTACAGAACATAAACTGCTGAAAATAATCCTGGTTTCCTGAAGGATTGGAGTGAACAATAAACAAACTTACCAGCATACCATTCATCCACCTCCGAGCGACTATAGAGTCGAGTCCACACACAATTAAATGGAATTCTAGATGAAGACAGAAAGGTGTATTAAGTTCACATTTTAAACTTTCAAATTAAATTCAGCTTAATTACGAAAACACACAATTTCAGATTGTGATTTTATGATTAAAGAGTATACTTTATAAGTTATTAATTTTATAGTAAAATTGGATCTCTATGAGAGGGTACAGTATTTTAGGACCTTGAAAAAGAGAAGCGAGAAGCAAATTTTTTCTGTTTTATTGGCTCCAAAATTTGGACTTGATAGCAGGATTTACAACTTTGTTATTAGTGGAAAAAACTAACAATAAACAAAACAAACCCAAATCAAGTCCTCTGTATCAACCTGAATCCAATCAGCCATTAGGGGAGTTGGGATTGAACGGTCCAGCAGATACTTACGTCTGTAAAATGTTTCATCAAAATCTTGAATTTTCTTGAAATGTCTGCCTAAATGTTCAGGAAAAACAGTTTTCCATTAAACATAAAACTTCGTGTCAGCCTCTGTACTTGCCAGAAACCACGAGTATACCCAACATGCAATAAGAGTTTGAATGTATAGTTGTACATGTGAGCGCAACTCAACCTCATCTCTTGTGCTTTTATATTTTTAACCAACAATTGACATTTAGCAGGCTGTAAATACATTTACCTGCATGAGAGAAGTTCTAATCCTTACTTTCATTTGGCTGGAAATCAAACCTCACCTAAAGTGGCTATGTACTTGTTTGCTCCACAACTATATCCTTGCCATGTACACCAAGATATGCACTTTGAAATGTAGTCGTTTGAAAATTATAGGTCAATTGACTCCAGGTAAACAGATTGCATTGCTAATTATTCACTGATAGTCGTGTAACCCTAACTCTAAGAATAAACACTGTACGAATAAGAATACTTTTGTTAGTGTCACATATGTGGTTTTAAACCATTTTTACAATGAGACAAAAATAATTGTAGTTTGCGCTGATTATTAAAGCTTAATAAATATAAATATAATGCATTCATTCATCTGTGCTGTAACACTTTACATCACAGCTTGTTGACTGTGGTTGGGATATTTCCATGTCCTGTTCAACATAAACAAAATACTGGGATTTCATTACAAGAAAAGGATACGGTACAACACAACATCCTGGTATACGAGTGTTGATGAAATCAGCCGCCACGTCAGCCTTGGGCCGGCCAACATCTTTAGGCCTGTTAAATATCACAAACACGTTGAAATCTAATGATCGTGTCAGAAATTCACAAAGAGCATATCACATGCATCTGCTGACCTGAAGAGGAACTGTCGGTTCAAGTTGGAAACGTCGATGGTGTCCATGTCAACAACGTGAATGTTATGAAAGCCTGATAACGCCTGAGCCAAAAATTGAGAAATGTAAATGTGGATGCTTTATTACTAGATGAATTCGAAATTGTAGGTGTTTAATAATAACAAAGGCATTACTAGGTCTTTCAGCAGCTCACACCCCAGTCCACCAGCACCAATGACCAGAATTTTGCAGGTTTGTAACAGGAATTTGATAGACTGCGGGAGAGATAAACAAGATATTTGTATGCCAGAAAAGTCATGACATGAAATAATCACCCAATCCTTCTCTTAAATCATTACCTCTGGGTTCGGCTCAAAGTCAGGATGCGTGAACGGACCCGGTCTCTCTAGAAACTTCTTGATATGGTTCCACCGGCCATCCCACTCACATGCATGCCCACTGCCTCCGTCCACCACCATGCTGAGGACAGGAGACATTCACATTGTCGGAGCAGCAGTTTCCACCCTCTGACAGCTGGATCAGGACAGACTGCATGCACAGTCTGCTGAGACCATATTATGAAACACATCAAACCAGAATCCTACATATTAAGAAATATATGTATATAGTAACACATTTTAAAGTTTTACGGTCATACCCACATACACAGTCATTCAGTGCAAGCATCTACACTAAAACATCCAATCATACACCTGTGTATGATTGGATGTTTACAAATTCAGCACTTCATCTCTGTACTTTACAGTTTTTTACAGCTGTTTACAATCATCAGTCGGAGCCTTTTTATATGTCTTTAGTTACTAGAAAGTAAGCAAGTATACTTTATAAACAACCCCTTCTGTCCTGACGCTCTGACTTACTTCTATTGTCTAGCATAACGTCTAAACATTTAGTAAAACTACATTAAGGAGGACAGGCTAAGGAAACAGCTAACATGTCAACAGGGAGAAGAGAGTTCTTCTGTCAGCACAGAGGCGAATGTCCCAAAATGGGTTTATTGTACAGACATAGTAGTAATTTAACCAATAAAACCAGCGGACTTTCCTGAAATCGTCTACTTGTGTTGTGTTTACAACGAGAATTGTGTGCTTTTCTTTTCTCTCTGACGTGAATCTCCTTCCTGTCTGGCGTTGCGGATCAACTGGTTTCCCCGTTAGTTGATGACCGAGTTACTTTAGTACCCGTTAGTGCGTACAGTAAGAGCAGACATTAAAAATCCGACAGAAATTCGTCGATGTCCCGGTGAACAATAAGTGAGTCACCACACATTTTGTGAGTATTGTTTTAAAAACTGCTTGTTACCAGCAGCAACGACTGACGCCAAAAGAAGTCGGTCACCAGTTAACAAGGAAACCAGTTGATCCGAAACACTCGTAATATCAAACCTTCCTCCAGCTTTACCAATTGATCTCTAACTTCTCATTCAGCTCCTCTACTCTCCTTATTTTCTTTTCCCTAAAATGATAGGATAAAACAGAGTTAATTCATGCTGGGCTTTCGTAGATTCAAGACATTAGAAAGCATCTTCCGGGGAGTTTCTTGCTCGATTCCTCGGCTTCTACTTACGGCTCATCCGTATCCGCCATGTTTGGGTTAGTTCAAATGTCAAAGTTCGCAGTAGGAAACTCAAATTTTCACTCAAAGCAACGTCAGTATTTTTGCAATAATTTGAATACAAACGCTTCTTTTTGTTTGAAATTGTCGATGAAATTAATGTTTCCCCTTGAAAGCTGTGGGGGAAAAAAAAGAATAACAAATAACTCAACGACGAAGCTGTGGTCTTTACATTGAAAGTCAATATTCCCATTATCTTTGAAGGCAACATTGTTTATGAAACTGCAGTCACATCAACGATCCAACAGATGGCAGCCCGTGGACACTGGTTAGCACATGTGTCACCTGCAGCCACGTAAAACACAATACACCCCTTGCACCTCACAAAATGATAATAAATAACCCATAAAGCAACCAATATTTGAAATCCAGGAAGTGAGATATTTGACAGTTGCCAAGGAGAAACCACCAAAATATTAAATGCTGCTATGATACAATCCGAACATGTTTCTGATATTTCTGATTTGGCACATTTATGAATGAACTGTAAGTGTTCTGTGCAGATTGATAAATTGCTGTTGTTTTATGGTTTTTATTTTTCTCAAGTACCTTTTCTAATATTAGGGTCAATGACTGTTCAAAGCAAAATAGTTTGTTAAATGAGAAATTAATATCGTGAAGAAATGGCTTTATTTACATATTTTATAGATTTAAATTGTCAGAAGAAATCTTTTCCACTGACATATGGTCATAGGGTGCTCAGTAATTCTGCATCTATGACTAAAATTGTATATTACCTGTTAGACTCTTGTTTCATTTGAATCTGTTCCATAGCTGTTTACTTGTTCTCATTATATTTATCTATTTATATTGACCTTAAACACAAAAAAAATAAGCAATTTTACCTTCCTCTTATAATGACATGACCACTTTTTTTGAAAATGTAAAGTTAAAGAGACATGCAGGGAAGTCCGGTAACCTGCCCCATATCTTCTCTGCATTCAGTCATTGTTAACTGGGATATGACGCCCAGTCAACAATTATTATTTCCAGAGGGTGTTCATATACAAATGCACAAAAATTATAATCTATGTGAATTCCACATCCATAAATGTTCTCTTATTTGAAAATATGAAAACCAAAACATATTAATAAAATGACAGAGCAACATTTAAAATTGAAGTGGTTAGAATAAGTAAACAAGGATATATATTTCATGAAATATCAGATATAAGAGGAAATTTAACAAGCTAAACAAATGTAAAAGTTATAAAAGGTTGAGGAAAATAAATTGTCCACCAAAAAGTCACAACTCACTGCAGTTAAAGCGAGCAAAAGAAATTACTGCAACAGTTTTTCTGTCTAAATGTTGAGTAATGAAATACTTTGTTTAGTCCCTCATTCTTCTGTAGTTTGCATTTTTGTTGAACTTCCTTTTAAAAGTTTGAGTGGATGATGAATTCAGTCTGCAACACACAACAGAATGAATTCATGATTCCGCAGTCAGTGTTGGTGAAGTCTTAAAACACTTATATGCAGCACTGAGCTGCAATGGAACCATACAGACATTAAACATCATACAGTAGAGCGGACAGGATTTACAATGACTGATGAAATTATTTTGAAATATTGGATAAATACAATTCTAGGATAAGGAATAGCCGCCCCAATATTTGTGGATTGTTTCAGTGTTTATTTGATTATATTTCATTGGAGTATTATATTAGGTTAAGAATGTACAAAGTTAAAAGGGTTAAAATGTTCACGTTCAAGTCTTTTGTGGTGTTTCATTAGTTTAATTGCTCAAACTATTACTTTCGTCTCGACCTGTGCATGCAGTTTTCTTGACACAGAAAGAGTAATGGCTTTTTCTGGCGACAAGAGGGAGCATCTTCCCAAGTGAGCGGACTGAGGAGTGGAAAACCACTACTTCCTGTATTGATTGGTGAGCGGGCTGAAGCGCGAGGCCGAACGTTTACATGTCATAATCAATGTTTTGTAGGTGAGCTTGTAACTTATAGATAACGCTAGAGTTCCAGAAGAGAAGGGGTATTGTCAAGGGGGAAAAATAGGCCGATATCCCCACTGCGTATATGTTTATTATGGAGTTTGTGTACCATAGCAGCTAAGCTAAGCTAATCGTTATAAGAAGTTGCTGGTGTGTTCGATTTAGACCACGTCCACATCAGCCGAAAAGATCTTTTTTCTCCCTGGGGTTTTCAAAAAAATAAAAAATTCCATCCACATATCATTATGAACACTGCTCAACACAAGGCTTAAGATTGGCGCACGGACAATTTGTCCAAGGACAACTCGTTGAAACAATCCATATGATGCTATACTAGATATATGAAAAATACATAAAACATCAATTAGAAATAACAATATGTAAAAGTACATTGTACAGGAATTTTTTTTCCCCAAAAATTCAGAAATCTCATCCATGGACGAGTTGTCCACTGAGGGTTCTGTCAGTGGGCGAGTTGTCCAGGGTTTCAGTTTAGTGAACAAATGTCCTACAATTCTTAAGGGCATATGCCAGGCCTGTTACTCACCAAATACACCGAAAACGCAGAATACACAGAGCACATAGAAATTTAGAAGAAGACTCCTGCACATAGACTTCTATATAAGCGCGAGTTCTATAGGTCTATGGCCCTGCTCCTCCTCCGGCTAGCGTCAGTAGCTTCTGCAGCTCGGCTGGAGAATGTCGTCCGCGATTGTTGTGATTATTTGATGACATCGCGGAGAGGGAGAGTTGGGGCGATTACGTGATCGTTTTTCTACAGATGATCGTCTTTGCCGTCCACACTTTTGGAATTTCCCCACTCTAGGACCGGTGTTCAACAAAACTCATTTTCAGGGTTCTAAAACGTGTCACGTGATCATCGTGTGGATGATTGGCCAAAAACGGTGCATTTATGTGAACCGGTGTTCTCGTGTGGACGGCCCCTTATTAATCAAGGTACCCGGGTGTGAGTTCAGAAAGAAATAATAATAACGTAGACAAACAATACTGTTTAATTTGAGCCAATAAAATTAACCACTACTTCCTGTATTGATTGGTGAGTCGGATAGAAGTGCAAGATCAGATGTTTACATGTCATAATCTGTGTTTTGCAGTAAACAACTTAAACCCTCACACACTGAACTCATTATTCAAGTGTGCAACAAAAATTGGTGGCAGCGGTGGGATCGGCGGTGCAACGGAGAAGCAGCAGGACAAAGTAAGAGTAGAAGCACACACTGATCAAAACAATTAGTGAAGAAGCTGATTCCATCATAGAAATTAAAGATGGCGAGGTGGCGCATGCGTTCCTGGTCCGCTTAATAACATGTGCTGAAGAAATTAAGAAAATAAAGGACCAAGCGCAGGTTGAAGAAAAAGGCCAACCAAGAGGCTGCAGCATTAACCAGTCTTAAAGAACAATATGCAGCACTGCAACTAAGCTCAACAAAACGACAGGAGGAAGAGATGGCGAAACCGACCAACAGAGTCCCAACTCAGGTGCCTAATCCGCTCCATCAGCGATTCAGCCGCCTGAAGTAACTATACCCAGGGAATTCAAAATCAATGGCCAAATTGGAGAAAGGGGGTAGAGAGACAAATTGTCTTATTCTAACCTAATCTATCAGATTGAATCTGGACGGAAAGAAATCACAGTGAGTCTGAGATTATTGAAGCTGCTGTCAGAGCCATGAGCCCAGGCCTAAGCTTCCGTGATATGTTGGAGCTCAAAACAGACCTCACCCTTTTCCGTCTTCGCACCATCTTAAAGGAGCATTTCAAAGAGGATAGCTCTACAGATCTCCATCATTGGCTGATAAACTTCACCCAGTACAGTTATGAGTCCCCACAGAATTTCTAATTCAAGGCGACAGAGCTGAAAGAGAGACTCCTGGGTTCAAGAGTTCTTCAGGGCTGTAGGTACAGGTTTAGTCAGTGATAATATTAGATCAAGACATACTTGGATGATCTCACAGTGACTGATGATGTTCTGATTGCTAAAACAAATGAAGCAGACAGCCTTGAGTGGGCGAGGCAACAGAAGTTCAAAAAGAGCAAAAGAGAGCCTAAAGTGAGAGAAATCAGAGCCGGCATACAACCAGTAAATTGGTGCAGTTGGTGGGCATGGACAATCAATCCCCATGTCTGCAAGAGAGAAAGTGGTTAAAAACACAACCAACGATGACTCTTAAAGAATCAGAGCTCCATGACATCATCAGTCAGCTAAAAGAAGAAATTGCAGAAATAAAGGGAGCAATTAAAGAGTCGCATAAAACGTCCCTTCCACCACGGCCTAAAGCAAAAAACTGGGCTGTAGAACCTGTCAGGACAAGAACAAAGGGGAGGAATGCTTTACGATTGCTTTAAATGTGGACAAAGTGGTCATCTGTCCAGTGGGTGTAGGACCCGGAAGAAGCCAACAGACTGGTCAGAACAGGTTGATATGTCACCGAGCACTGTAACATCTGTCCCACTTCCCTCTGATCCAGACTTTCAATGGCCTGAGCCCCAAAAAGACACTTATAAGCTCATCACTGACAGCATGAATCACTTATAAGCAGAGAAGACAGACGAGGTGAGGGTTCAGTGAAAGTAGGGAGAGAGCTTTCAACCATTCCAGCCGGCACAACCAAAACTGTTAAATGTAGTGTGAGAGCGGGTCCACTCCCTGATCACCAGCATGTCCTGGTTGAGACAGATTCACTTCTCCAGATACCAGAGGGGTTTCAGATCAAAGAAGGCATAGTGAGTTTACAGCGTGGATCCTGGTCTCATATCACCATTCCAGTCACAAATAACATCACTCGTGACAACAAGCTTCAACCAAGAACTGTACTTTGGAAAAACAAATCAATCAAAACAAAACAGTAAAACGCTCTACTAATGAAGTATCTACACAACCAACCGAAAATCATAAACTGGAACAAGATAATATAATAAGCAGTGGGAGTGAAGACACTCGGGACCGTCCTGTCCCTCTTGATCATCTTTCCCCAGCGCATCAGCAAAAAGTGAAGCAGCTTCTGAGGGACGAGAGTAATGCATTTGCACAAGATGAATATGATGTGAGCCACCATACCCTCACTGCAGCTCAAAATCCGCTTCAATGACCCCCGACTCCAGTAAGGCAAACCTATATATTAGATCTAAAACCGCAACACCAAGAGACACTAAGAGGGAAAGGAGTTCCTGGAAGACTTGTTAGACAGGGGATGAATAGCTAAGTCCAAATCCTCCTATTCTGCTGTGACTACAGGGAGTTAAACCAGAAGTCAATCCCTGATCGCCATCCAATACCGCAAATACAAGACATGCTCAATACCCTGAAGGGAAGTGCCTGGTTTTCAGTTCTTGACCAAGGCAAGAAATATCACCTGGGTTTCCTAGAGGAGTCAAGTTGCCCTCTCACTGCCTTTATCACGCTATGAGGCCTTTGAGTGAGTGAGAATCCCTTTTGGTTTATCATCCGCTCCTGCAGAATTCCAGTGGTCAATGGTCAGCGGACCTGACTTGGATGATAATCTAGTTCACTCCCAGACATTTGAGAATCACTCAAGGATCTGAGAAGTGTGTTGCAGCGCTACCAGAGCCATGGAGTTAAAATCAGGTCGATATCCCCACTACATGTATGTTTAGTATGGAGTCTGTGTGCCATAGCAGCTAAGCTAAGCTAATCGCTATGATAAGGTGCTGGCCCAATGCTGTTACTCTGTGTTAGATTTATTAATCAAGGTACCCAGGTGTGAGTTCAGACAGAAATAATAACATAGTCAAACAGTACTGTTTAATGTTAGGGATGGGGCTGATCCCATCCAGTATCGGTACCGGGTTCCGATACCAACGTAATTCAAGGATCTGAAATTTCCGATCCAACCTGTGGAGTTTTCCGGTCCATGAAGCCTCGTCTGCTTTACTGTTGTTGAAATGACTCCACAAGTGTTTCCCTGCCGGCTGCTCTGCTCGCTGGCTGCAAACTGTGGAATGAATTTGGCATACTCACTTCATTAAAATCAGGATTTAAATCTGTATTATTTGCTCTGGCTTTCCATTAAGATGTTCTTTATTTTATTACTTTTCTTTCAATAAAGCTTTTGTAATGTATCCTCCTGTTTGTCCTTCTTAATTGTCTTGTTTTTATGTATTTCTATTCTTTTCTTGAAAAGCACTGTGAATTGCCTTGTGTCTGAATGGTGCTATAGATTTACCTTTCCTGACCTTACAAAACCGGATGCGATTAAGATCTTGTCAATGTATCCCCGGCTCGATGAGTGACTCAATGAGTGACTTTCTGCCATAGAGATCAACAAAAGAATAAGTATTTTGAACAATCAACTGAGTATAGAACCTCATAATTGCATGTTGTTGTTACCACTGGCCTGAACAAGCTTGTTCCTTTTACTCTCACATTCATCAAAGAAAGCAGATCAAGAAACAATGTTACTTTTATAACATTTAACATTTATAAACATTAGCAAACCTCTTTCCACAATGTTTAGGAGCGTGTTTATGGAACATTTTGACACTGATGTGGGATTAGAAGTCCTGGTTCGCAGTTTCATCCCAAAAGTGTTCTGTTGGGTTGAGGTCAGGACTGTGAAGACCTGTCAAGTTCTTCAATAACCAAACTGGCTCATATATGTCCTCAATATTACATAAATTAGACATAATTGATAATATTGGCAAAGCACATGTGCTTCTTTGCACATGTACAGTTTACATGCCATCATGTGAACACACACCAGCCACACACAGAATAGACTTCAAGCCTCCCCAGGTCTAATACTTAGCTACGCACTGAAACACATAGTAGTAACATAGAACATGATTTCATTATAAATACATCAGTAGTCTGAATTTACAACACTGGCCATGCAAAAATAGTTCTTTGTACGTCTACAGTTTACATGCCCTCACGTGAACACACAACAGCCTTGCCAGGACTGACCTCTCGTTTTTCATAGTTTTGTGATTTCTAGTTCACATTACCTCTCCAGGAAAGTTGGACTCCGTCTGGCGATGCTGGGCGAAGCCCGAAGGTTCGACCGCCGGCATCACCGCTCCCCCCCTTTCAGGTTCCTCTTGGTTTTAACATACTTGTCTCAGAGGTACTTCCATACATAGCTTCTCCTTTTGAAATTTAAACTTCAGCAGACCGCAGCCATGCAAAGGGAATTTGTCAACCGAGCAAATATGAATTCAGGAAAAAAAAATCTTCCAGAAAAAGGATGTGGAAAAAGCAAAGTTTGATTGTACCATACTCTCCAGTTCAAATTAAAGTTCACAAGTCCATGAGTCATAGTGGTAGGTGTTTTAATTCTTCTTAAAATAAAAGAAGATGAGAAAATGTCTTCTAAACACAGAAACCAAAAAACACTTTTTATGTCCTTCAGCAGTGGTTTACAACTTTTTCCCCCTGAAGCCTTCTGGATTGCCTCAAATGGGACTGCAGACTCCAGAACTGCTTAAAAGTGTGACCGTGTTCTCAGGTCTGCTTTAGATCCGAGAAAGACTCCAATTCTGGTTTTCTTTGGCATGTGCAAATCTAATTTTGACAACCCTAGAGCAGACAATGCTCCTTCCCCCCCCCCCCCCCCCCCCCCCATTGTCACATGTGGTGCAATGGTTAGCACTCACGAAGAGATGACCTTGATTCACTTGCAAGCTTGAACGTGTCGGCTTTGCACGTTCTAAATGTGTGGGCCACTTCAACTTCCACAAACCAGACATGCATCATAAAGGGCTTATTCGTGGCCTGATTTTCTTCTGTGCTTCATAAAACTGTACGATATTGTATTGTTGTTCATCACAGAAGTCACAGCGGAAGGAGAGTTTGATA
The DNA here is from genome assembly GCF_963383615.2 of Lipophrys pholis. NCBI lineage: Eukaryota > Metazoa > Chordata > Actinopteri > Blenniiformes > Blenniidae > Lipophrys > Lipophrys pholis. The sequence goes on from NC_137637.1 coordinate 14,141,298, forward strand.
ATTAGCTATCGAAGCAATCTCTCAATAATTGCTCTACTCTGTCTGCCTCAGCCTCACAACTTAAACTATTTCCTATAAAATCTAGTACACAGTCAAATCAAGTGCAGAGAAATGACCCATCTGAGTAGAATCAACCTTTTTTAGGACCTCATCTGATTGTGCTTACTGAAACTTAATTGCATTTAAAATAAAAAATCTGTCTGAGAATGTATAGAGGGATTTGTTCTCATGCTATCATTAAGAGCAATTTGAAAATCAGACCTGTTTTCTATAAAACAGCAAAAAATGTATTTATTGCTTTTACACGAGAATGACTCCGAGGGGCATTTAGCATGGAGAAGACACGGCATCGTGGTCCTGTTAATATGTTTAACGACTTCACCAGCAAGGACATTTCCCTCAAGTATCTGATTTACTGTGTCCACATTGTGTTAATGAATCTCTGCATTTAATCTCTTATTATAGGATGATTAATAAACCTTGGATGGGCTTTGTGCATTTTAAAAGACTTTCCTGTCTGCCGAGGAACATAATTAATCCATGTGTGCACACCCCCTCTGATATTACAGCATATATAGACCAGTTATCTTTTGCAGAGGTCACCAAAAAATCTGCTCGTGTATGGACTGATAGCTGATTGCTTGCAATATTTGATAAAGTTATTCACTCTCAGATTGGGTCTTTTAATCATCAATTTTCAAGACTTTTTTTTTTTTTTTTTTTATGAGTGAGGAAGCCGCTCTGTCTAGATTAGAGTCAAAATGAAGGCTGTAACTGTGATAGTTAAAATTAACAGTTCATGTCCTCACACAGATACTCATGTACTTTTGTATTAACCTTACTTGTACAATTCTCTTTCCAGAGGACCAGGTTTTAAATTTTTAATGTCGCTTTAGATGTTGGATTGAGGTGTGCACACCTTGACAAAGGACAATTTAACCGCTCTTCACTCTCTCGTGTCCTGAAAAAAAATGTTCTGTTCGTTTTATGTTTTTGGGAGGATCAGTGGACACTCTGACCCTGCTTCTTCAGAGACCCCCTCCCAAAAAAAACCCTTTGGTTTGATTGCTCTGTTTCCAGCTGCTATACACATATATAATCCCCGAGGTTGATTATTTATGAATATCTTAGTCCACATAATGTTTGTAAATTAAAACTGGTAAAACTGGTCGTCAAACATTTGATTGGTATAATAAAGTTAAACTAAATATACAAGCATTGTATCATATCACATCACGTATCTTATTGTATTGTATCATATCAAATCTTGTCCAAGATGCGTTGTGTTGTACCGTATCGCATTTAATCCTATTGTATAATATCTTTGTATCTCTGTTGTAAGACAGTGCAATGTTGTTCATGTATTTGTGTGTGTATAAATATATATGCGCTCATATGCTACAGGATCGTGAGCTTTTTTGATCTTGACTTTCTTTGATTCCTATGCGTTCTTTTCGTCTTCCGATTTTAATGAGATGTTCCGAATGACAGCCTCTGAAAACTGATAACTAAAAATAACCGCTGTGTCCATGTCCTTCATAGCTGACTGCCCACCGTCTCCATCCTGCACGCTCTCCATTCGTGCTGTCCGTCTCGTCCTGTCTCATTTAATCGCAGCCATGTTCTCATGTTAAACAGCAAAATTGTGTGATGACATTTCATCAAAAAAATGGAAAATGAAATCTCAAAAGACCTCGACACTCCAAATTAGGCCTGTTCCTGTTGGAGTTTTTGTCAGGGACACTTCAGGTGTGACTGCACCCAAATCTGTACCTTGCAGCCATGTCTCCCCTGTTGATTTTTCCAGTCCTTAAAGCATGTGTGCAAAATGTACATTGGTTGTAAAGTAGGGCAGTGCAGGACTCAAAGTCAAAGCCTTCATTCTCTGACACATTTTTATAGATTCCAGTGAAATGCCATCTGTCATTCTCCTAAGTTAAGCTCTACGTTCCGAATGTCACCACTGTGCCTTTGAGGTGACCCGGGCCTCGACGATCCATCATAGGACAAGTGCAGCTCGGGTGCAGGCAAAGACTGAGCAGCCTGGAGGACAACAAGCTCAGAAGAACCACGGATGATGTGCTTACTATTTGGTTTCTTTTTGAAATGCACTGAGCATCACTTTGTCAGTTTTATGGCCCAATATATCTCAATACCCATTTAGGATTTGATGGCTTTCTGTCAAGCCATCCAAAGTGGTGTTGATTGTGCTAATGATAATGTGTCGCAGCGATGTGGCCTGTGTTTTACGCAGAGCAGGGCTGCCAGACAGGAGACAAGGGGAAGCTACAGGCTGATGTTGTGTTGTGCTGTTGTAAGTGATTGATGACTCTCTCTGTTGTAGTGCTTTGATTAAGACGCCAGTGATTTATCACCACTGCTCACAACGTAATTAGACTCTATATATACGCTCAACAAAACAGCGTTGTATTTCTGTATGATTGCAGTGTTTGTGGGTGTGTGTCGGCGATTGCACACACAAGTTATCTTCGTATATTTAATGCATTATACTGTACTGGTGTGCCTCTAATGCTTCCCAGGTCTGAGCTGTTCCCCAGGAAAAGATACCATCCTCTGTTTCCTTTAGGTTTGTTAAAGAAGGAGAGACAACCAGGAAACGCGTTGCAGAAAATGCAGTTATTAAATTTAGTTGTACGTGATGGATGTGTTTACCTTTGACGGAAATTGCCTAGAGTGTTTTCACTGTGCTATGCCAAGAACCTCTATAAGCAATTATTAGTGGCTTTGAAAGTGTATCTGCTTTTTTTTGTGAGACAGAAGAAGAAGAAGAAGAAGAAGACAATTCAGCAATAACTTTAGAAAGAATCTAAATGAATTAAACCGATCAAAAGCCTGATTTATTTCGATCGTCTTTCCCAATCCAGGACCATTAAAACCCCATTTTTAATATATTCCCCAGGTACATTCAGCTGACTATATCTACTTCATATCAATATATACAGTATAGTGTATTTTGGTGACTGTAGCTAATCCCATGCTTTCAGTATTGAGGTCACCATTGCCCAAAAGTGAAGCAGCCAAATAAGTGAGGTTAGGAAACCTCCCAAATTCCATCTTCCTCATTGAAGTGCTGTTCATCCCTGTAGGTTGGCTCATCAGTCTTCTTATTGCTGAAAGCCAGAGCCCACAGATGGCTCAACTAGCCATGTGTTTTGCTTATTCTTATTTTATATTTTTTATCTGTTTTGGGCTTGAAAAGTTACATCCGCGACGAAGCAAGGGCCATTGTTTCAACACAGCACCTTGAAAGTGTCTTCAAAGTGATTGGGATCATTCTGCTGAATGATATGTAAGTCAGGAGGCACATAGTGGTGTAGAGATTATCAGTGTGTCCTTACAGTAAACTCTTGTGCGGAGTTCTCATGTTCTCCCGTGCATGGGCATTCGCTGGCGTCCTACCACAGTCCAAAAACATGCTTTTAAGTTTAATTGGTGACTAAAATAATTGAGCAAACCACAATTTGGTTAAGCAATACTGAAGATGAATGTATATAACACAGCTCATTAAAACAACTACTCCACTCTGCACTCCAGTGTCCCTGTGGCAGTTCTCATTACTACACGATTCACTGACTGTTGTCTCATTAAAATTGTAAGAATTAAAGCATATAACCACTGGGTAACATGAGCGATCCATTTCTACTCAGTTTAGCACTTCTCTTCATTTAATACCGAGAAAGCAATATTGTATAACATGCTGAGCCTGATTGGTCAGATCATTGGGAGCTTTGTTTGAAGCAGTCTTTGACAATTAGTGAGTAGTGATGGAGTGTGTACTACTCAACAACCATTCAACTAACTATGTCTGAGTACAATTCGGAAACAGACTTTTTAATGAATAAATATTCACCTATAGTTTTGATGAGTTACTGACCTGTCCAGGGTTTATCCTGTTGCCACCCATCATTATCTGAGCGACTCCACCGTACAGTGACCAAGAACTGGATAAAATGATGTAGAAGATGGATGGATGGATGTTCATATCAAGGTGTGTTACCACCGTAATTCCCTTTAAATAAGATGCATTACTGTGTTTCCTGTTATCCTGGTGCTGGATTACTACTGGACAGAATGTAGTAATACTAATAATGACAGTTTACTCTTTTGTGTGATTATTTCACTTCTTTAATGACACAACTTCAACAAGAATTCCCCTCAGTCCTTTGGATAAAGGTTTTTCAATTCTCACTCTTTTAGATAGGTCATTGGTTTTAACCCATACAAATCAACTTCTCTCAAGGAAGTCCTTACAATTACAATTTATCATCAAAAACAGTCACAACCAATGAGCAACAAACGTAGTGTTAATGAGACAACTTCAGAGGAAGGGTTTCCAAGCTGTTTTCCCTGAGGTTCGCATTCAGAGAAATATATGAACAAACAGGACCAGTCAGTAGAAGAGAAGTTTATCATTTGCTATTTTGCATTTCTTTGGTTCTGCCATTTTTATGTTTGTTTAGCCTCATTTTGATCAGCTCAGTCGCTGTGCTAGTACTCAGCAGTACAGTACAATACTGTGAAGTACAAGTTTCTTGAGTGGGCTATATTCTGTTATATTTCTACAATTTACTTTGAGTCTATTTAAATCTGATAATTGGATTAAATCTTAATTAATTGGCCCTCGAGCACTAGTTTCAATGCCTCTGCTTTAAAGGCTGTGAAAGAATCACATTCCTATCTTTTGACTCTTTAGCATGAGAAGTTCCTGTTCAAAGTTTTTGTGCGATGTCAATCAAATAAGCAACAAGTTTAAGGCCCTTTTTACATGACAAGTATTCAAGTGAAAATACATTGTTTTTGCATTTTTGTTTCGGAAAAGTTTTGTGTTCACACCTCAACGATGAAGTTGAATTGCCATTGCGGGCGACTCTCAACTAAAACTACCCAGTCCCAGGAGAATATGGACGAGGAGTCATGACACTCTGGAGGCAAACATTGTTGTTGATATCCATTTACTGTGCGTGTGAAGAACAACTGTTTACTACCGCTGTGGCGCGCATGCATAGTAGCAGCGTCTCTGGCGTCTACATGGAGACAGAGTTGGAGCATTTTGACGTAGTTCCACTTTGGGAACTGTTCTCAAAAAGCTGCGTTTTCTGGCCCCCTTTGTCACGTGAATGAAAACCCCAAAACACAATGTAAGAATATAGTTGTGTAAACGGTGCCTTTTAAAGGAGAAAATAGTATCCACCTTCTTGTCTCAAGTATCGCTTTGTTTACCTTCTTAAGAACTGCAATGACAAGCAAATTGAAGCCTGACTTGATGGTAAAACACTGCACGAGCTTCCATTAGTTGTGGCTCTAACATTTGTTTACATATATTCTTCAGAAAGGTGAAATGCCACAGGAAAAAGAACTGCATGTCCCTGTGAACACCCATCACCGATGTGCCTTTTATCTGTGTAACGTCACAGTCGACATCAGAATGATTTCTCCGTCAGATTTTGGGGAGAGGCTCACTTCGTGTGTCTTTCAAGGACAACAGAAGAATTACTTAAAGTTCAACTTTAAGACAGTGGAGAGCGGAAATTGTGCTCTAACTATTTCAACAGCGTTTATTCCTGCTTGCACTTCCTTTTTCCTGTCCTCCTCACCATGCTTCCTGCTCGGCCACCTCCATCGCTATTGTCTCCTCCTGGTGGAATGAGACCCTGTGCATAAAGGCAATGTTTTTCCCCAATTGTTCTCTCTGGTATTTCAAATTTTTTATTTCTTTTCCAAGGGAAAATCAGTCATTGGCTAAGAAGGTTTGTGTCACAATAAAATAAAATAAAAAAACACTACTGTACAGGTGAAGGTCCAGTGCATGTCAATTAGGCCTACAGCTATTTATCAATCCAAATACATTTATTAGGTGATTTTAAAATGTCACCTCAGAGCAACAACAGGAATATCAAAACCCAGAATAAGTCTTCTGTCCTTATTTGTCCCTCTGCCCATAATACAGTCGGAGGCCCGTGGAAAGTAATTTTCCCTCTCCATCAAAATCTCGACCCTCCCATTGATCCAGTAAATTTCCTTGTGACAAGATGGAGCACTTAGTCATTGCTGATCTCATTTGGTCAGTAAATAAACACTGCTTTAGATTTTTCCACCAATCCTTTTTTTCTTTTTTTCTGCAATTGTAGCAGCAGTGGCTCAAACTTAAGCACATAAAGAAAATCACACAAACACATCTGATTATTGGATGAAAGCTGAAAGCCACGTGAGTGAAAGCGCAACACGTTTCGGTGCCAGACAAATAAACAGCTATGATTTAAGAGGTTGCCATGTTTTGTCTGAGCTGTTCCCAACCCAAGGTTTAACCCCTGCATTTTATGTGCTACTTTTCCCTCTACACTACAGAGCTTGGGGCAGGTGGGTGGAGCAATAGGAAGTTGGGTATATCCTTCCTCTGCACTAAGAACATGACTGAGGAGGGAGGCTGGAATAGCTCGCGCTGCTCTGCAGAGCTGATAAGACCACAGACAAACCAAGCAACTTGCTTGTTGTCTCCTCTGTCACTGCACGGGGATGTTCTCCAATTATATTCACAATAAGCAGTCACAGGAGATCCTGAAATCTTTTACAATGCCCTGTAACGTACTTCACAGCAGCTTCACTATGTGGTGAAACTGACTGCACAATCTGCATTGTGAAAGTAACACCTAAAGAAAACACTCTCCTCCATTGTGGCAGCTTCATTGCAGCAATATGTTTGGAAATATGTTTTGGCTTTTTAATATTTCTCATAAGGCTGGAGCAAAATGATTTAGATGTGTACTTCAGTGAAACAATAATTCAATTTTGAATGCTCTCATAATTGTATTATAAGAGTGTACTTTATTCCTTTTTCCCCACAGAGATTTACTGTCAGAAACTGCCTATAATCAAAACTGCAAAGACTGCTAGCTGAGCAGTGTGTGTGACATTATTCATCTTGACATATCTCACATTAATATTACGTCTATGCATATGAGGACTACACATTTAAATGCAACCTGCATTGTAACGGCTCGTAATTTAGCCCGTGAACACGCTCACAAATTTATCACCGCATTTAATTAGCACGATGACAATATGATGCGGGTGTAAGCTTGTTAAACGTGATTACCCTGCCAAGGGTAATGCGGTGTTTTCCTCTCCGTTAATGATAATTACGGGATTACAGTTTATTTATGCCCAATGAAAGTGGTTTAGTTAATGTTGCTAAACTTACAACTTGCCAGATCATTTGAACGCATACTTCAATAAACTATATTAAAAAGACTGTGGATATCTCATATTTCTCTGTTGGGATGAAAGCTCCTATTCAAAGTCGACACCATGAGGACTTTATGCAGAGATTATAACCAAGTACTACAACTTACTTAAAAAGTTGTATGATTACTGTTTCTAGTTATACTTTTTTTAAAAAGTTGCGGACTTTCTTTGCAAAAAAACAAAACACCAATAAACAACAACTATGACGTTACTTTTCATTATATACAGTGTTTATATTTTGCACATTCGCTGAGCTGTGTCAGCACTGTCAGGGTCAGTCTGATGAATAATTCACTCACAAAGTTAAGATGACGTTACATCGTTTATGTGTCCGTGAATCAGGTCAGACTCAGTTATTAATCTTTGAATGCTTTCGCCTGAATTGACTGGCACACTACGTAAAGAACAGTATAAGCATTTCAATAACCTCCATTTTACCTGCGCTGAGTTCAGCTGTGAGCTTGAGCCTCTGTTTAGCCCTGTTGTCATGTGTCTCAGCTACTGTGCGTACACACTAATGTTAAGTTTAATTACGGCTAAACATCTTTCATGTTGTTTCAGGAGGGCTCACCCATGAGTCTGACTAGTTGTGGCAACACAATAATTATATATCATAATCCCCACATTCAGGATATGACCAGCTGTTAACATTTTTAGTTTTTTTTACTCATCTTGCCTTGGTTTTTGTTGTTTTGTGTCTTTGTTTCCTAGCTGCTTACCACCAAATGTGATGCGATTCTAAATTGTTGAAGTGAATTATAATGAATCATCGGGAAAATGTTGGGGGTTTTTTGTTTGTGTTTCTGACAGTGACCAAATTTTCCCCACTGGCATCTCTTGGTTCAGCTTAACACAGCTTTTTTCATAAATAGATCAGCAACACTGCTGTTTATTGTCAGTCTGAAACGTGCATCTTGTGTGAGCATAAGCACCATGAAACTGTAAAGGCGTGACCTGCCGCTGCTTGAGGTGTTTCTCCAGTAAACAGGATTTTAGTGAAATTGTAAATCCTGGGAAAACAGCCTGGGAACTGCTAATGCTAACAATTACAGTAACTCTGCATCTGTTTTATATAAGTATGTGATGGACAAGTCCACACAGTAAAGTCTGAAGGTGATGCCATTCACACTCACTTCCTTGTTTGTTTTTCTCAGACAGCCACACCCCAAACCGTTCATGTCTACATCACACATTTGATTTATTCATTTCATTTATAATTTATTTTTCCTAGTCTCACACTGTTTAAATGGAGTGCACACATTTTCACATTAAAAGACTATCATTACCACAGTTCAGTTGTACTAATTATGTTTTCCTATTTAAGTTATCTTGCCAGTGGGAGGAGTCATCCTGCAGCTGCAACAGATCAGAGATTCTTTTATGCCCATGCCCAAGCAATCAGCCATACCATCTTTTACCATGGCAGAGGGGGTTTTTGAGTTCAGGCAGTTTTCTCCAGCATTAGTTTTGTGTAGTGTCATTTGTGTTTCCCTCTTGTGTCTTAGCTGGTTTTGCCCAGCCACTATATATACTCCGTCATGGCTCATTCTGCCAGATCAGTTTGTTGAGTTAACGCCTCAGGTTGTTAGTTATTTTGAGTTTGTTTTGTTTGACCTCTTTTGTCATCAGATAAACTTAAGTTTGTATCTTGTATTGTTTGGGTAAATACACACTCCTATATGGCAAAAGTAACTACCTCACAAAAACATCAGTGATTGTAACTTAATATTTAACGTAACATTAGAAACACTGAATGTATCAGCATAGACAGGAAAACAACACTGCAAAAATTATCCTTTTTATTGGCACGTTAGATGTGAGCTGAACCTCGTCTTACTTACTCGTAGGGGTAAATCCAGTTAAACTATCCCTCAGCTGAAACTTTGGCAACATCTGATAGCGCTTGTGTCAGTGCTCAAGTCACATTAAAGTGCATGATAGGGAGTCTCCTAACAGAAATACAAGCTCGTCTGATATCTGTGTTTTCCCGGTGTCACCACAATGAAGGTAATAAAAAAGAAAATGAAACCATGATGAAGAAAAACAAACTGGTTGGAAACTAACTCTTATTTATTTGGATGGTGTCCAAGTGCTGTTCATCAGTTCCTGGGGGCCACTCGGTGAAGGGAAGGGGGGCCCACTTTACAATGCAGATAGAAACACTGGGACGCCCATGTGTTAGTACACATTCAACACTATTTCTACTAAGATTAGCTTCTTCATTTCAAACAAAAGAGTACTCCTTCTCTCTCGCTATCTGTCAATCTCTCTCTATCTCTGTATATGCGTCACTGTCTCCCAGCATCACGCTGACTGATTGCCAGTCCTGACACCCGCCTGCTTGTACCACTAACCCACCCAAATGCCCAGGAAATGAAATGCTCTGCCGAGGTAATAAAGAGAGTAAATCCTGGTTGTGTTCTCTGCCGGCAGCCGGTGTTGTGGGGGTTAGGTATTACCATATTAAGCCCAGACAGAGAGGGGATCACAGCTCAGCGTTCCCTCATTACACCTCATGTAGAGGGGATTTAACTCTTTTCCCAAAAAAGCTGCTTCTCTGCAGCTGGAGTCGAGGCCTCTGTGTTAGCGGCATGTGCTGGGGCAGTTCATCCTGGAGCTTGGATATTCTCACATAGGAATTTTGTAAAAGGATTTCTCTCATTTCATTTTAACTAGTTGGATTTGGTGAACAGCTTTGTGGCTATAGGACAGAAACATGGTAAAAAACAATTGCTAGTTTGCGTCATTTAAACAAACTTATATACTATTATATTTGCTTTAGGAGTTCATATCTTCAACCTTGTGATCCAAAAGTAATCATATTTAGTTATTTTTTTAATTGTCATATAATTTTAATAGAGCTTGTCACACCGCTGTGGGTTGAGAATTAGTGAATGAACCATATGAACAGCTTGCACAGGGACCGCAACAAACACAATAAAAACTATCCATACCAAACAGATTTTCCCTCCTGATAACAGCTGCCAAGGAACAGATTAATAATGAAGGAGAAAATGAGAATATGCTGAGTCATTAAGTTTATATCTCTCAGTAGAAGTGCATAATCGTTCTGGAAGTGATCATAAACGTTGGCACACAGTCACCAGAATGGTTGATTATGAATGAAGTCAGTCAAATCTTCCATGGCTGGAAGCTGGATAACTTCTTTCTTTCTTTCTTTCTTTAATTGAAAATGTCTCTTTATGAGTTACCAACAGTTGTTTGTCTATTAAAAACGTTAAATTCATAAAGGGTAGAAATACCTAAAGGCAGATAATGATAATTTAGTGCTACCCTTAAGATAAGAAAACTGAAAGACATGTTGAGTTTAAAATTTTATTATCCCATTTCAGTTACTTTATTCTGTTTAGTTTTATTTATTTATTTTGTTATTGGGCTCTGTCCACCATGACCACTTGAAGATGTTCAACCTCATTGAGTCACATGGTAAAAGTTTCCTTTTGGGATGCTCCCCAACTTCAGAATGAATCATGTAGATGATTTAATGTTATTTTTCACCTTTTATTATTGAGAAGTGACATCACTCATGGCTGCACACTTCTGTTCAGTTAAGAAGAGAGAGGTGAGTGCACAAGGCAACATCATACAAAACAGGAAACATGATAATCAGAGCTGAATCCAGAGTCTTTAATCCTACAAAACAAACGCATGTTAATCAGTTTGAAATCAAAGGAAACAGGGTGATTTGAGATGCAATATCGACATCAGTTTGAGACACATCAGACCTCAAAGAAGGGATCCGCTGTCTATGACTGATGCAAATCAAGGTGTATGTACCCAGAAGCCTGAGCCAAGACAATAAATTCAAACTCAAACCACAATACCTCCCATCCACTATTAGCACCTTGGCAGAAAACAGAGTGCCAGTACTGAAACATGGCCGACAATTTAGTTCTGAACATGGATTTCCTCATGAATTGTCACACACAGCCCACAGGCAAGTGTCTGCATAGTGCTCCATCACGGTTGTCAAGAAGAGGATTTAGCATGTGTGGGTGGTTGATGGAGGATCAATACTGCTCCATCAGGGCTAAGCCATCCTCTCCCCTCTAATAAACACAAAACCATTCACTACTTTATGATGTTCACAAATAAACCGAACCCAGCACACGGCAACAACCCAGATGAATCTGCCCACACATATCCTGGTGATCGGTCCTGTATGTTTTCCACTCTGTTTGCCCCTGAAGCATGTCCATTATTGTAAGTCTTGCTTTCAGCTGATAACAATGCCGTATCACCGGCTTGATGTGTTAAAACAGAACAGCCTCTGCTATTGTATGAGGAAAACAACAAACATGAACACAGCATTTGATGAGAACGATGAGAAACAAACAAGAGCAATAGTTTCAATATTTTTCCTTGTGAAAACAAAATGTCTATGTCTGAACATGGAATCCCAACCTGAAATATAGTGACCCTTGAGATGTTGGGTGGAGCCGTTCATTTGTCTTGGCTATATACTTCCCTTGGTGGCATTAAGGATGAAAAATTATACCGTCTTCCAGAAGAAAAGTGATAAAAACATAAATGGAGGTGGAAAGAGAGGGATCCTTGTTCGGAATTTTCATATCACAGGAAATCAGCAACATAAACAAAGATCCCCCTGAGGTTTTCGAGGGAGCATATGAGATGCTTATGCTGTGTATAAGTCCTCTTCGATGGGCTTCCAGTCGTGCCTGTGGGGTCCAACATCAGGAGCATTAGCACAACATCAGTTTTGTTCCTTGGTTCAAAGCCTATACAGCCAAATATTTCCACAGCTTTACCGCAATGGTGTAAATAACTAGTATTCCCTTTAATCAGTCCTCCCCCAAAAGCCTTTGAGTGTGAAAAGAAGGTGAGAGACGGAATGAAAAGAAGATGAGAAAAAAAGAAAGGTGCTAATGAGATGAGAAAATAAATTAGACTCATGTATTTTTGAAAAGAGTGGAAGAGAAGGTGTGTGAGTGTGTGCATGAGTGATTAATGTGGTAGTGAACAGTTGCACAGTTGTGAATGTGCATGTTGACGCGATCACACGCGTACAAGATCACTGTGCATATGTGCTGACGGAGGTGGGATGTGAGAGGCTGGTGCCTCACAGGAGGTGTTTGGAATTCACATCCTCTGATAGCGCTGCTGTGTTGGGCTGTGGAAGATCCTAGAACAGTTATGAGGGGAAAAAAAGGCTTTAAAACCACAAAATGAGGAAATACTAATTTTGGATCAGATTTATGGCCCAATACACTGTGAGCATGACATGTTGATGGCTGTCTGCTGTGACGCTGCTTTGAAGTTGCTTTAGTGCTCGTAATTTTCAGCCTTTTTCAGATATTCACAAAAAAATGTAGTCAGTATTTTGACATAACTTTTCAGGCAGTTTCAAGGACCACAAGTTTTATACAAGATGACTGTGCACAGTGGGACATGTCGGCATGAACATTGTTTTATTGTTTTTTTTAAAACACCACATTCAATGTTGTCTGTCCATGTGAAGTTAGGCTCTAGTTAAGATTGAAATATGGAATAAAATGTATTGTGTTATTATAGCACAAGAGTAGTTTTCCTGAAGCTTCGAAGTCAGCAGGAAGCTGTCTGTCAGTTGATGTTTTAAGAAAACATCCCAGTTAGATTACATGAGTTTTCCATGATACATATAACTACATACTCCTCAGATTAGACTGAAACACATTTTACAGTAAGGTTCACAGAACGTTTATGGCAAGGCCAAAAGCAAAAACGCCATGTCAATGTTATGGAATCCACAAAAAACTGAAATCTTTCTTAAGATACATTTTCTCTCTGATCATTTGTTCTCCATTCATATATCAAAGGGATTTTCCCACCTATAACCCATCGCAGCAAAGTCTTCTTTGTGTTTGTGTTGCAACTCTAGTTTAATTATAGTTTCATGTCAGACCTATTTGCCCTCTAACCTTGCATCGTTAAACACTGGATTCTCAATAATTTCCCATTTCATGCTGGAAGAAAATTGTAGTTTCGCTGCTGTCTAATTTGTCATCACAGAAGACGCCCCATAGGTCAGTTTAATCTGAAATACAGCGGGCCACTTTACATGTATGTGATCTGAAAATGTGTGATTCCGGCTAATTACATTTGCTGACAAAGTGTAAACTCAGAGTTGGCGTGATGTATTGTGACCTGACTAATTTTCCCACCTCTCATCCCATGCATCAGGGTGATTGAATAGCTTTAGTGGTATCAACAAAATTCACCAATCATTTGTCTGCCAGTAGTGAAAGTCAATAACAGCATGTCTATTTATGTGTTTTGATTAATTGTTGGGAATTCGGTGCCATCTTCCTCACACTCAGCGGAGTAGCTGCTGGCAGTCATTACCATAATCATGTTAGTGTTTGGCTCTGTCCTTGTGGTGTCTCTGTCCCATTATAATTCTGCTCAGTAATGGATGCACACCAAAGATGAAATGGTGACAGGCTTGTCCTCTGCAGGTTGGGACTCTGCTCACAGCCAGGCATAGCTAATCTCTTTTCATAAATGTACATTAATCTCATCAAATCAGCAAACGTGAAAACACCTTAGCGATGGAAATTTCTGTTTACAGGCCCCCCTTTAGCACAGACTTGCTGATCCGTGTCGCCAACAAGTGCAAATGTGTCCCGTCTTATGATTTACGTCGCGCTCCGCTAACGATCTCTCCAGGAGCTCGGTGCCTCTGCTGTTTGATAGCGTGCCGTTATCCATCTGACTGAGACATCTCTTGTTCCATCTCAGCCGCCACCTAAAGCTTCATTTCCCCGACTGTCACCACTCGCTCGGCTCGCTGTCTGCCGCCAAGGACGTGCTGTTTTATAAAAGCCACTCAGCCACATATTACATCTCATTTCACTGACAATAGTTGTGCGGCTTCGCTGAGTGGACCTCGCCTCTTGACCTCACCTCTTGAGAGTAATGAAAAGTGCTTCTGTGTGTGTAAACGTTGGCCACTTTCCTTGCATGCTCACACTCACACATCCTTTAGGTGAGAGAGGAGGGTGAATGCCCTCCAAAAAGTGATAGAAGAAGCAAGGCTTTCTTTATTTAGCACAATAAGCATGTGTCCATCCTGAGGACAACAGGAATCGGATAGGGAGATTTGCCCCCAAGGATGATTCTACACATTTTATAGCTTCTTTATGTGTGTGCCGGTACAAACTTTGTAATGGAGCTCATAAAATGTGCATATAGCTTGAAGCAAGAGATTTTCTCACAGTAGGGACCCTGCAGCTGGAGCAATGGAAAAAGCACTAATGCATGTACTTTCTGGATGTTATTTTTATCGCTCCCATCTTAATATACTGTGCGACAAGGTTAAGCTTTCAGTTCCGATATTCTTAAAGGTACATTTGAGGATGAGATTATTCAACAAGAGAGATTAACGTTCTGTCAGAAAACCGACATAATTTAAACCAACGTTAAATCACTATAAAGTAGCATAGCTGTTACATAAATTAGGGGTGACGAGTAAGCAAAAACCTTTAAAAGCATGCAGCCAAATTAAAAATCTCAAGACTTTCATATTCCACATTGTGGGAGGTTGTCATCTAGCTTCTGTTGGGATGGAGCTGATCTCAGCTTAAAATGGACAGAAGGCACATGCTGAACAGATCACCAGTCCGTCACAAAGTCTACAGTCCCACACACTCACATGCAGCACCTACAGTCAGTAGCGAGAGACTGATTAACACATTGTACATCATTGTCTGGTCGGAGGAAACTGGAGCACCCACAGACCAATATCCAGTAGAACATAGAGAACAAAGTCAATACAGAAAGCCCCACCACAGTCCAGAATATATGTAAGGATATTTTCACTGTGAGGGACGAGTGCTCACAACTTTACAACCATAAAGCTCCATGTTTCTTTTTTTTTGTTTCTTTTTTTTGTAATTCTGGAGTTTTGTGCAAAACAAGACTGAATGACTGAATGTAAAAATGTGCTGCCATCAGAAATACATGAGAAACACCTGTAAGTAAGCATGTGTTTGTGAACCTGACCTTCACTTTGAAGCCATTATACAATGGGGTCCAGCGCATTTCTTTCAGCTGCAAAAACATTAATGCTGAGGTTATATCTTGTGGTTTTGATGCTTTTGTTAGTAACATATTGAAAAGTGTTTGTAATTTTATTTCATCTATGTTAAGAAGTTTGCAAAAAGTACTTCTCACAAACAGGTGCATAAAATTTTAAATAGCATACAAGCAGCATGAACAGCCGCTGTGATGAAAGGGATGATAAAAAAGATATTATTAATTAATCTGTCCATACTTGGGTGCCACTGACCTTTACCTTAACAGGTGGAGAATCTCTAAACATGACAGTGAGAGTTCATGGCAGCCTGGATTCACGACACCATCTCCAGAAATCTAATTAATGTGATTAGGCATACTTCATTAGTTTAGTCTCAGTTGTTGCTTCTATTGCAACAAGTATTTCACAATAACAGTCAAATTCAGCTCTTTTGCAAAGGAAGGACCTAAATTTGATAAAACATGACAGAAACGAATTCCCCAAATTATTTTGCCTGATAGTCTGGATATGACCTTCGCTGTGCTGCACCTCTGGGCACCACTTAACCTGATTAGAGGAGAATGAAAAAGCACAGGGAAAATCTATTCATGCACACACACACACACATAAAACATAAACAAATATTTCAGTCTTTATACTGGCGATAGTTAAAAAGACACTTTCTCTGCAGCAATATATCTTTATTACCTACTTAAGTTTAAAGTGGCTCCATCACCTGACATTTAAATCCTGGTTATTGCCCTGGCGCCACAGCGCAGGATTCATAAAGCAATACGACGCAGCAGAGTCGGGACCGGACTGAAGAGGGTGAGTGTGGGCAATACAGACAATGGCCAGTGGGTCAATGAGGGGTGAGGGAAGAAGTGAGTCCCGTGAGAGTGAGAAAGAGGGATTTTTATTGCACCGAATAATGACAACACAATATCAACCTGCCAATGTGTTGTGACGGCAGTAAGGATTGATTGCCGTTCATTGTATCAAAGTTGACCTCTTTGACCTCTGCGTTGCCATAGAAGCACATCATCCCTGCAGGAGTAATAGAGGCTGATTGACACCAGCTGACACGGTGTTGAGAATGACACCCTGGGCAGATATTACTTATAGATAATACTATTTTAAGTGGCCTCTCCCCCTTCCCTTCGTCATTAAAAGCAATGTTCTCTGCTATAAATTAGGTTCTTGCATTACTAAACTCCTCTCGAGTTAATTGGACTTCTTTCTTGAATGATGATGTCTTACAAAGAAATTAGATTAGCAATGTTCACTTTAGTCATAATAACATAAATACAACTTAATGCCTTAAAACTGTTTTTTTTTTTCAAAGTATTGGGCAGGCCTCCTATAAGGGATGCACAAAACTAACACATATTTAGTTGAAACATATTTATAGAATTTACTTCATCAATTATATTAGAGGAATCCAGAGACAGTTATAAACGACAAAAGCATCAGTCCAACAGTTATGATAGTTTCAAGCATAATTGTAGAGTAAATGTAAAGACCTAAAAGCCTCAGTTAGCATGACAACCATATATTCTTTACAATGCCTCTGGAGCCTAATGGGGATAGACAATAATATCGAGAAAACTTGGATCTTGGGATCTGAAAAAAGACAAAAAGAAAAAGGGAGGTAAACTGAGGATTGGATTGGGGGTGCACTGTAGTTCATGCTTCTCGACTGTCATCTCTAAAGCCATTTTCTCATTGAGACAATCAAACAATCATATCTGGTCTCAATATTATTAGAAGGCAGTGTCTCCACAGGAACCACCATCCTGCAGCATCCTGCAGAGCCATGCATTGCTATTTGGATTTTTTTCACATGATCAAATTTACATGATCAAGCATGTTCCACACCTGGTTGGTTTTGCAGTTTCCATAAATGAAAATTGACTGTTCTTTTGTGCTGATGTTGCAAAAAAAACAAAAAAAACCCCTCTTGTTTGTGTGTGAGGCATCCTCCCCCAACACACCCGACACACCCCCTCATCCCCCGAGGCGAGCTGTACAAGAGAATGGACATAGCCCGACACCACCTCAGCAAAAAAGATTCTGACCAGAAACAGGACATCGAGACCACTCATGTCCCTGCGGTTTATGTTCATGAGAGAGAGTTTTTTTTTTTTTTTAAGAGAACAAAGAGGATAAAATGGCCCAAGAGAGGATGGCATGAAATAGGGAGGAAAACATGGAGAAATACCTCATTCTAATACATTTAAATAACAAATAACCATAATAACCTTATTTTCTTTTTTATGAATGGACATTGATGCTTTCCGGGGAGAAAAAATGTCTCTAAATGAGGAATCATAATGATGGAAATGAGCAGAATGTATAGGGACCAAAGGGAAAGGACCGATGGATGGATGGATGGATGGATGGATGGATGGATGGATGGATGGATGGATGGATGGATGGATGGATAGATAGATAGATAGATAGATAGATAGATAGATAGATAGATAGATAGATAGATAGATAGATAGATAGATAGATAGATAGATAGATAGATAGATAGATAGATAGATAGATAGATAGATAGATAGATAGATAGATAGATAGATAGATAGATAGATAGATAGATAGATAGATCGATCGATCGATCGATCGATAGATAGAAGCCATAAAACCACAAGTCAAATGTTTGGTGTTTCATTCGTCGTTGCAGAAGAGAATTGTGAAATAATGTCTGTGTTTCTTAAGCATGACTTCTTTTATTCCCTGATTGTAAATATGTTTCATTTGTCTCACAAAATACCTATAATAAAGCCAAATCCAAAATGCAAATAATTCCATCAAATGAGTCATGACAGGAGCCTCCTGTTATAGGGTTTCTCTTAGGAGGTTCAGAAGTGATAGTGAATCAGTAGTGACCTCATTACAAAGATGGGTTAAGACAGGTTAGAGGAGGGTTGTAATACCGAGAGATATACTGGGATACTTGTTGAAGAAAATCTTTTGAGATCTTTTAAATCTTTAAATCTATCTTTGATTGGATTATTAACTGGAGGGTGTTTTCCCCAAGTCATTCTTTTAATTGGAATGCTGCACCTTTATTGTGCATGATATCCTATTAAAAAATAACACCTTTCTCAACAGCTATAATTGTCAAATCTATAGGATACCACCGCTCGTGAGGAAAGCCACTTTCTGTTAGAAGCCACACACAATCCTTAGTTTGACCTTTTTCAAATCACTTGAAGACTATGATGAAAGAGAAACTTGCACATTACTGTATTTCTTGCTATCATTGTAGAAAAAATAAGGAACAACCTTTCAATTTTAAACTAACAGTAAAGGAAAAGACATGTCACTGCCACATTTCACCTGACTGAACACCTTCTAACAGGACATATTAGAAATAACAGATGGATCACAGCAGAAGGACCTGACACACCGTTGAAGTCCAATCTTTATATTATTTTGTGTCCTCTGCAGTTTGTGTTTCTTTTCACTGGTTTCCACTTTCACTGTTAACGTGTTTCGTTACATTTTATGCACAACACACTGCTTTGCCTTCGTCCATATTTTCACAGACATTTGTCACTTTTAGATGAATAATAGATCACTGATGATGACTTGTTGCATTGAGGTATGATTTTGAGGACAATGGTAATGATTTGCGAGCGTTAGAGTTGGTCTGGATGACATGAGAGTAACTCAATGCACTGTGCTGAGGAGACGATTAACTCACCACTTTTCTTTTAAATGTTATCTATTATTCATCCACCACCTTCTTATTTAGTCTGACATTTAATAGAACAAAGCACCTGCATTGTTAACACCTGTTGGGGTCGTATTGTTTTTATACAATATGCACATTATGTGTCCTTTTGTATGAGATGAGCGTTTGATGCAGGTTGACTTGATTTTAATTATACGTGTAAAAAATGTCACACATGAAGACAAAACCATCCATTTATGAAAAACATATATTGATGCTGTCGATGTATAGAGTTGCACTGTGTGAGCAAGAATGATAAAATCACGCAAAAACAGGATGATGGAGCTTTTAACCAGCAATATGATTTTGATGACTTATTGAAATGCCATGTGGACCTCACATACTAAAAATAATGATGACTCTTATCCTGGCACAAACGATGTATACATGACCTGATTGTCTTTATCTTTATTGACTACGCACCCTAAAAAACAAATCCTATTAGAATGCCCTTTTCTTATTTCCTGTCCAACAAGGACCTGTCTTTGATTCGAAAGAACCAAATTACTCCAAAACAAAAGCCTACTGGAGACACAAAGAGGAAGCTTGTGGCGCTGGCTGTTGATATTGTTCTATCAGACAGCTTGAAGGGAGGAAGTCCTCTGTCTGAGCTGCCAGGCCTGCTCTGTTTGTTGGGATGGGGGAGCTGTGGACTTGTGAGGGCGGGGGAGTTCTGGGGATAAGAGACCGCCCTGTTATCTTTGTGTAAAAGGTCACACAGGTCTGGCGGAAGAAGCAAAAGCAACAGCCATTCGTGGTTTCCACACACTCTGATGCAGCTATCTCGACCACGAAAGGCCAAGCTGAGTGAATGACACGCAGGCACGCACGCACACATGCGCGCGCACACACACACACACACACACACACACACACACACACACACACACACACACACACACACACACACACACACACACACACACACACACACACACACACAGATCACATTGTCTACTCGTATCATGAGGGGGAATATGAAACATGCATTGTCAGAAGGAGCTGGAAACCCCCTGGATTTGTTATCTTGTGCACATAATGTTTCCAGTGTACATACACTGTGCTTCTAGGAATTAACAACACTCATTTTTCAAAGATGTCACTTATGGTTGATGCATGCAGGCATTGTGCACAATGACTGTTTTTCATTACTGTTGTGACAAACCTGCAGGAAGAGTATCCCATTGTATGTCTTCAAAGTCACAGAGAATTGAAAGAGAGAAAGAATTTACATTGTAAAATGCAGCTCTGCTGTTCTAGCTGTCACATTAATAACAAAGTACACATACTCACATTACTGCAATAAAACAGTATTTTGGGATAATTAATTCCAAGTATTTAATTTCCCTCACACGTCACAACTTTTAATCAGAAGTTATAGTGTAGTTCTACCATTTGAATTCCTATTAAAACTTTTCTCCATTTTTCTCACCATATAGAATTAATGCCTTATTTATTTATTTATTTAAAGTAATTTAAAGTTTTTATCCACGGCATTATTTATCAGATGAATTCAGATATTTAATGGAGGTAAATTGAAATAAATTCTTAATGCAGGAAAAAAGAAATTGTACTTTTGCTCCCAGAACAACTTTTATTTTTGCAATTAATATAATTAAACAGCAGTTTTAATTTCAGTACTCCAGTAGACTTTCTACTAAATGGTCTCTCCTTTTCCTGGAGCAGGTGGTTACATAAGTCATACAGTGTGCCTTTACCTAATGACAGACTTGCGTGAGACTTTAAAAAGCTTTGCCAAAGACAAGCGTCTTACTCGCACAAGTATCTACATCCTTCCAGTCTCCTTTGGCTGAGAAATGCGAAAACACTCACAGGAAGAGTAAATTGTGGTTCGGGGGTGTGTGTGGGGGGGGGGGGGGGGGGTTCCTTCATGATCCTATTGTTTTCACCGTTCCCCACATTCAGAACGGTGGCTGTGAGGAGCACATAGTTTCACTGTTTTCCCTCATAAACAGACCTGTACAGAATGTATCAGCATAAACATTCAGCACACTTCAGATCAGATCCCATTCAGGCAACTTGTGCCATTCTGCCACATGGGACCTCGGAGCATTGGAAGCTATTAAAGTGATAAATACATGCATACTGTGCTGATTAAGGATGTCTATGAAGCAAATTAAAACCTACTGAGATGCAGACCCTCCCAGCTCATCAATCTCTTGCAGTGAAAGGACATAAGGACATAAATGTTTCCTTTTAACAGAGAATTGCTTCTTGAGGATTGTATTTTTATCCAGTGAATGGCTGCTTTTACAGTGCAGCTTGGATGTTTGTCTCAGTTGCAAAAAAAGGACGAAGAATAACAGTTTGATCTGTTGTCAGACTCCAGCTTTGCTCTGTAGACTTCAGTTTAATTAACAACAATATGGCAGCCATTGTGCAAAAGCCATGGTCCTATTCAGCTGCAGTAATACTTATTTTCTTGTACTCCAGTGCGCTACACACAACACAAAATACCCTGTATAAATAAATCAAGTTAGCATTTGGAATTGTTTTAATCATGTGCATTTGTCCATCTAGAAATGTTTTAGTGAATTAAAGTTTTGTTTGCTCCTTTATGATAAAAAAAAAAAAGAATTCTGTGGTGCAACTGTTAACTGTAAACCTCTTGTGTATGTTTATCATATGTGTCAGCACTGTAAAACATAATCTGAAGTCTAACCAGTTGACTTTCCTATGCCATTTTCAACCAAACACTAAAAAGAGGAATAATTCTTGGTGAAGTAAGCCGCCTTATTTAAAAACAGTGTAAAAAGAGTCTACTCTTGAACATGCAAATATATGCAGGTTTTCTTGTTTTGAGAGGTTCTTCCTCTCCATATAAGTGCATGAGTGCCCCAAAATAATGTTTGTTTATGAAAATAGTCAAATATTTTTTTTGCACAAAATTGTGATACCAAATGTGAGATGGTGCAATGTGCATACGTACCTTTTTAGTTTGCAAAAACACATATAGAATTGATTTATTGTGCATAGAACACAATTGTATAATCTTTAATAAAGATCCAGTAAGAAATGTTTCCTCTCTGTTGTATACATACTTTCCAGTGGACATCTGTCATTAGAAATGTGTGTGGGATGGTGATCATTTTCACAAAATTTGAAAATGAAGAAGCCAGATCACAAAAAAAGTTGAGACAGCCTTTTTGGTTTTATAGTGTGCGTGTGCAGAAGACGAGGGAGCGGTGTTGGGATGGAGTGACTCATTCTGGGAGAACACAGTATACATTGCTGACAGCGGCATTTTCTTTTTGCTCACTTTACAAAAATAATATTTATTTCTAAAACTCATTCTTCAGCATGAGTGGTGGGTGTGGAGGGTGTTTAATAATACATTGTCTTTCTTGTCATAGTTATCTGTCAAAAATAAAAAATGCAGACTCGAGTAATCCCAAAATGATGTGCGCTCTCTTCAGTTTTCTGACATCTTAATAAAGTCCAGTGTTCTGTTATACCAGTGTCATTTGCTGTGAAGTTTCTTAATCAGGCTCTAAAGCTGGGGGCAAACAGTCTTGGAGGAGTGCTGCCGTCTTTACTGTTTGTGCACAGCTGGAGATCAATAAAGCATGTCAATAGCAGTTCGATCCATTACAGCGGTCAAACACTTTGCCACCCAATTACAAAGGTGTGCGAGGTCACCTCGGGGAGCGAAAGACCTCTGCCTGATTGTTCTTGAGTATCACATAAATCGATGTGTGAACTTAATACAGTACGACTGGTTTGCACAGGCACATGATTCAGTGCCTCTTTTCAGAGAGAAGAATTAGGTAGAAAACTTTCCAGTGGTCTATATTTTTGCGCCACGCTGTGCCAAATGAGGCCTGAATCAAAACATGTGCGTTCCAGTTAGTTGCCGCATTTAACTGTGAAATCACATAGCTCTATTCTCAGGGGGGGGGATGAAAACAGTCAGCGTATACATCGAGCCTAGATTCCAGTAGTGGCTGGTAGAGCAGGTGTTATGGATTGTCTCAGCTCTGGGAACAAGTTGCTGACCCCTTCCCCCGATCTCTTTCCTGTTTGGCGTTGTGTGTGCAGGCGAGTGAAGGGGGAGATAGAATCAGCCCGTTCACGGCTACTACAGTATGTTTTTCCTAATATCTCCATTCCCCCTTTCCCGGTCAAGTTGTGTTCCAGGTGGGGTGACAGAGCCCGGCACACAGCTACAGGCTGTCCAGGAAATTTGCGTCGTCCGTCCAAAAACATGTTTTGACCGTCTGTGCCACATCTGCGGGGATATTTACTCCCAAAGCCATTCTTTTCAGTAGCAACATGACACAATAATCTTGACAGGTTCTATTTGCACTCCCTGTGAAAGCAAAACATATTATGCTCAAAAGAGAGCAAGAAAAAGAAAAGGTCATCATTGCCAATTGTTAGTGAAATACTCTTGAGAGCAACTTACTGTGTTTGGCTTTGCCAAAAGACCATACAGGGGCTATCTTTAGACGGCCAATTTGAAAACAAAAGGATACTTTATGGCAGCAATAAATGTGCTACTACTGACACATAAAAGCTGTGCAGGCTTTGACACAGCACAATGATCATTACGGCATCACCTGCAATACGTGCAAGCAAAACAACTGAGTCATTGAAATTGTTTTGATCGAGGCAGCATGGTGATGTTGTAGTTAGCAGATGTGGGAAAGATGTGAACAATGAGGCCACGACATTTGCCAGTAAAGCGAACAGATTAAATTTATTTAATCAGTGAACTTCACTATCTAACTGAGCCCAGTAACTTAATGTAATTTATTCATTTAAGATATGTACTGGGAGGGGAAAAAAAACCATGAGTTTAAATTACTTATTTGTTATAGTCTCCATTAGCTAATGTATTTTTAACTTTGTTGAAAAAAAGTTATCTTAAAAAACATAATTGGCTTACATTTGCTTAAATAATTTAATAATTGAATGTGTTATTCAAGTTGAGTTAAGATTGTGAAGTTTCAATGGATTGGTTTAAGTTGGAGTGACTCAATAGGTATCGCAGGGTAGTTAAAAATACTGGGGCATCAGTGAGCTTGTGACAGCATTTTTAGAGCTCCAGAGGTGCTGCGCTGTTCACTGAGCTGACCATGAACAGCTCACAGAACTCCTGTTCTGTAGAGGTTTGCCTCATCCACCCTCAGCTATGAAAACCAAACGAAAGTTGCATTAACTTGTAACCTTTAAACCGACATTAACCTGCTGGTGGAGTGGGTGGAGCAGGTCATCTTCCAATCACAAGGTTGATCCCAGAGTTTGCCCTGTCAATGTGTACTTTAGCACTAAACCCCGAACTACCCCCAGTGGAGATAAAACACCTTGAATGGGTGTCATCCCCATTGCTGTGTGAATGGGTGAATGTATAATGTTATAAAGCACTTTGAGATTGCTGAAGCAATAGAAAATGTGGCATATTAATGGAGTCCATATAAGAGATGTCCGTAGAGGTTGGTCGTCGATCCCAGGTATTTTGTCGATGCCAGTTCATAGATTAATTTTCAAGAAGCTCTAATATCCAGATTATACAGCATCATGCTCCCACCACCTGTTCTAAATGTAACTGAACTTAAACTAGTCATCAGTACTGACTTCTTACAGCAAATCCAATATTTGAGCTACAGTATGTGCACATTATGATAACATTAGAATTGACAAAAACAATTCATACTAACAAGTAACATTACAATTTAACCAAGTAACTATAATCTATGATGAATGAGTTTTCTCCAGGTGCTCTCAGTTTCACCCACACTCTGAGACATGCCTGAGGAGTGGGTGATTGATTGTCTTTAATTTAGCCCAGCAATGGACAGGCAACATATCCAGGGGTGTGGCCAGCCTATTGCGCAATAACAGCTGGCATCAGCTCCAGTTTACCCCTACCCAAAATAAATTGGATTAAGTGGCGATTAAACTTCAATGAATAAATATTGCAGAATGCATTGCATAGCATTATTGCTAAACACAGTTTTATTACTTCAGCTAACACAATGTTCACATCTTTGTATATAAAAAAAGGCAAATGAGGTTAGTGTCATACTTAATAATTCCTAAAATGTATTATTACACCAGAACTTTTAGTCACTAATGATGTCGAAAGACCTCATTCCAGTGTGAAGAAAACATAAGGTGATTCTGACATGAACAGTCTCATCACCTTCTGCTGAAGGAGTCTGATAGCACTTTGCACCTGCAGCCAAACCTAATCCTTCCTGCACCAAACCATCTGGACAGGGAGCCTTCCTGTGCTTGTAATGTATGAGTCTGATCATGGCTGTAGCAGCCGGGACCAGAGCCCTGTGGTGATTCAGATTCTTTTATTGTGCTTCTCTGCTCCATCACCATCCAACGCTGCTGCAAAAATCCCTGAGGTCTGCTGCATTGTTTGACCTTCAAGTGTGCAGAAGAAAAGAAAGGGGGGCGGGGGGGTATGATAGTCCCATCTCAATGTGTGGGCGTTAAAAACAGCATTGGGGCTGTCAAATCAAAGACCCCAAGTGGGATTGGTTCCAACCTATCTGTGTTACACAAGGTGTCTCTGCCCTTCAAATCTCACCATGAATCCCAGTCCTAACCTCACCAAAGTTTCTGTTCCTTGAACCAACATGCGCCACACTGCACCAGTCAATCAGTTACATTGCAGGTTACCTAAGGGGTTAACATAGCCAACCTTTCCCATCTGTTGCTAAGGAAGTGTTGCCTGTTGTGCAGGAAACAGGGAGAGCAGTTTCCTGTTATGAAGAGAGGTTTTTAAAGGGGTTGCATTCATTCAATAGTGCAACAGATGCCGGGCCAGGAAGCCAAGCCAATAGCAAAAAAAAAAAAAAAAAAAAAAGCTTTGGTGTCCTAGAGAAACTGTTTTTGGAAACTGTTTTTTAGGAACCTTTCTATGCACTGCTCAGCTGCAGGAAACTCTCCATGATCAAAACATGCTGCAGAAAACTGTGAGAAGAATCCCTGAGAATGCAATGCATGGTGCACAATCCACCATACACCCACCATGAAGTGCCAGTGTTTTAAAGGCATGACAAGTACGTTATGGCACAGCTGAACAGCTTACAGATTGTCTGCATGGGTCTTCACTTATCATCGGTTGTATTTTACTGAAGAAGCATATTCCCGAACAAATGATGGTTGAACAGATTTTCTTTTTTTTTGGTAAGGGAATTATGCTTTGCACGTTGGCAACAGCTGTTCATTTCGCAGATTTGAAGCAGTTGAGATGATTTGTGGCTTATGGTTTATTATTTTATTTCCACATGTCTTATATTTGGCACAGTTTGCGCATGCATCGTGAGGTGCAGTGCTTTCGCACAATGCATGAACAGGTTTAAAAAAAATACAAATAAAAGTCGTTTACTGCAAAAAAGAAACTTCATTAGCAGCTAAAATGCAATGAAATCAACATGACGAATATGCAGTGTGGGATTGGTCCGCGCCTCGCTGTGGTCCAGCCTCAGGAAGCGCGCAGCAGCACCTCCCGGTTACGCAGGAGCGCACCAGTTTACTGAAGCATCGGCTCTGGAGATGAACGCCTGCTGAAAGCACAGCAGCTCAGGCACCTCTACAACACACCCCGAAGAGGACCGACATGACACCCTCTGCAACTCTTTTCACACCGGCCGGTCTGTGCGCGATGTGCCTCCTTTTGGATTAAGTTTGGAGGACACCGTCGGTGTTTCTGGACGGCGCCAGAATGAGGTTAACAGTGGGTTTCCGTGGATGATGGTGCCTCACAATGAACGCAGGTGGGTTGTAATAGTTTAAAAAATCGCGGTAACAGGTTAAAAATAAACTTTTATAGTGTTTAAAGGGTTATTGCGTGAAGTCATGTTATTGTATATTTGGATGATGTCAATTAACTTCATAAGGTCGTTCAGCTTTTAATTGACTTTTACATATCAGATCTGTGTATTACAGTATATTTGCAGTAGACAACATATTCATTATCGGATAAAATTAACGCTTGCTTTGTTTGATCACACACTTCGATAGTGTGACAGGAATTAAACTACATCTTCCCTAAAACAATTCTAGTCGATTATATTCACACTTTTGGGAGGTTCAAAACTACAATGTAAATTTGATTTAGATGGGCTGCACTCACAGAAAGCCCACCAGGGAATAAATGACCTGTTTGAGGATTAGTAAAGGGTTAGAATTAGGATTATAATCCACATCTGTGGAAGTAGATAAAGCTATGGCCTTGTGTGTGCAAGGTTACCTATTTTGTGTGTGGGTCAACCCTCAGCTGATTGAAAAGAGCGTCATCTGTTTTTGGGTTCGTTTTGTTCTACAACCGTGTCACTTTTATTCAGGCAGGTTGTTATTCGTTGAGGGCATTATGAGGACAGAGTCTGACATCATATCCTGTGAGTTTGGATAAATCAAGGTCCCAGCGTCTATCTCTTCCTTTGTTTTTCAAACATTTGTTTTAATTGAATTCTTGTTGCATAATTCATATCCTGTTTTTTGCAGTTGGGTGCTTTGTCAGACTGGGGTCCTTGTTTTTGCTCCTTCCTTTATTGTTCTTTGACAAACTCAAAGGAACTTTTTCAGCAAAAAATAAAAAAAATAATAATGTGTGGGTGTGTGTGTGTGTGTGTGTGTGTGTGTGTGTGTGTGTGTGTGTGTGTGTGTGTGTGTGTGTGTGTGTGTGTGTGTGTGTGTGTGTGTCGTGAGAATCGGGGAAGAATGACGAGAAGGAAGTCCATTCGTGTTGTGAAATGGTGTGCTCCTAGAGGTTTATGGAGGAGTGATGGGGGGCCATGCTGTTAATGTCCTTCCCCTATGGACATCCTGTGTGGAGTCATTCCGGGGGTCTCTGCTGGGCTGCTTAATGAACGTGGCTTTCTCTACAGCAACACTGTTGAGAAATTAACTCCATATGAAATATAAACTCTTTGGTTAAATTGATATACAGCAATGGATTACAGTTTCCTTGTAGAAATACATCTTAGGAGAGAGACAGACAGACAGAGGCGCTGACAGAAAGCAAGACAGAGACACTGAGAGATAACCAAAGTGCACACAGGGTTTAATAGGATGTGCGTCAGGGCAGGTACTAAATAACAGGAAGAGACCAGGGGTGTATACACACTTTGTTAAGTATGGGTGTGTTTCATGACAGCTCTAAATTTCATAAGCAGCACCTTCTACTCACGTTACCTTTTTATTTTAATGCTTTATTGTGGGGGTCAGCATTATGACGATCCTGATCTTTAACTTCCTAACTATTAATGTCTCCATTTCAGTTTATGTCAAGCTGTTTGTCTGCAATAATCATCAGTACTTATTATTTACTTTTGATTAAAATAATAATTCCACAATTGATTATTCATGCACTCCTCTTACTAATGACCGTACTGTATCAGCATTTCCCAGACGGGAGATGTTATTTTTCCTTCTCTAAGTACCCTGTGGCTCTGTTGTTTTTCCTGCTGATAATGTCCCCTGCAGATTTCTGCATGTCACTACTACAGGACTGGACATGACTTCCTCTTAGTACACTAGCCGGGCTCCACCTTTTTATTTTTATATAACAATAAGCAGCATGTATGTAGTACAGTCAAAACCAATTCATGAATAACATCAAACATTTGTATTTGTGTTGATATTCCTTATATTAACTTGCTCCCGTTCTCTTTGTTCAGATTTGCAAAGTCCATTAGAAGTTCCCCGACCGAAGGTCCGCAGTCATCTCACCATCAAAGTGCAGTCCAAGCTGATGTCAAGGCCTTGTCCCACTGTCAATGGTCCAAGACCTCCTGTTGCCCCCAAGCCCCCTCAACCCCTGTACAAGGCTCACCTACAGGGGGAGCCATGTCCTCCAAAGAGATTCAGTAACGGAGACCTGGCTTCCTCCAATGGTAACCCTGGAGATCCCCATGAAATGACCGAGGAGGACCAGGACAAGGAACAGAACAGTGAGGCAGATATTGTGAAAGAGAATGACACAGGAGACAGTAAAAACGAGGAGCAACCAGAGGGAGAAACTGACAAGGGAATAGATAAAGAAAGGGAAACATCAGATAATGATGGTGATATAGATAGCATTTGCTCAGAGGACACAGTCAAGGCTGATGATGGCTACACCATTGATACTACTGAGGATGAAAACACTGACAATGACTTGGATCAGGCTGAAGGCAGCAATCACACTGATGATGAGGATAGATCGACACGTCTCCTGCCTCTAAAGGAAACTAAGGATGGAGTAGGAGAGCAGGAGACGGAACAGAGTTTTAATAAAAAGAGTGAAATACATTCTTGCTCTTCAGACAGACCTTTACGGGAACAAAACCTGGATCAAACACAGTCACTCAGTCACACCGCTAAGGACAGTGATAGTGGACTTAATGAAGCTGACAGTGAACAAAGCAGAGACTGTCTGCACCGTGACCTACTGACAAATGAGACTGAGCTTGAGGCTGAATTTACATTTGGATTTAGTGTGCTTCCGACTGTGACTGAGGAGTATCCCTACGATCTGATTGGCCCCACGGATGACACCAGTGACACATGTGAATCCTGTGATCCAGCTGAAACAGGGGATACGGAGGTGTGGCAACCAGAACGAGCTACCAAGGACCCGTCTGGCTGTTTTCGATTCACATCTAGCACTGAGGACGTTTTTGGCCCTTATTCAGTCATAGAAGCTGTTCCTGGAGATGTGAGCAGCACTGCTGACCCCGAGTGGAGTTTAGATGATGCTGACGACAAACCGTCAAGTGCAAATGAAACACAAACCCCATGTGCTTCACACCAGGAACCTTACTATGTATCATCAGATGACGTGGACAAGTTGGAGGAGAAACAAGCCCTCTCAGGAGAGGATCATACCGATGAGAGCACTGAGCAGTCAAGTCAGCAGAAAGATAACGCAAAGGATGCTGAATCAGCAGATGAGTATGCAGACATTGATGATTCCTTTGACCCCAAAGCAGATGATTTAGAGCAATCAGAATGTGTTTCATCAGAGGATTACGTTGAGATAGGCGATGATGATGAGGAAGAGGAAGAAACAGAAAAAAAACATATTAGAATAAAAACCGCTAAAGAGAGAACCGCTAAACGAGACCAGGCTTACCACAGCCAAAGGAAAAGCTGTCAACCACGCCTCAGGCTGTGCAATATCACAGTGCCAACAGACCTAGACCTGGGCCCAACTCCAGAGCTTACCAACAGAGTGGTGTTTGCCCACACTACCGAGGCCTTTGAAGAAGACATTGAGGAATTGGATTGCCATATTGTGCCTTACTATGAAGACACAGACTCAGACAGTGAAGAGCATATATACGAAGAGGCTGGGTTCGACTCTGACGGAGAGAATTTTATTCCCTTTGATCGGAAGACAATTGTCACCCGATCACGATCCTATTCTGGAAAAATTCCTGGTTATGTCCCAGAAACTGTACCAGAGGAGACAGGGACAGAATACCAGACACATGATTACTGCACTGTGGCCTTGGATAAGAATGGTGAACCACTCAGCCATTCGCCACAACCAGGAGTCAACTGTGGGATTCCTTCTGTGAAGTCTCGTCGTTTCTTGTTATACTCCCGCTCTGCAGAGGGTCCTGAATTGTCCTTGACTACCCCGACAGAGACTGAGCGATCTCTGAAAAATGAGATCAGGTTGAAGAGAAAGGATGACACCCTCTCCCTGCCATGTGTTATAACATCGTCAGGAAGCTTCTCTCAACGCAGCCATCAGTCTTCCAGTGGTGTTTCCACACCAACCTCTCTTGTGGATATACCTCCACCTTTCGAGCTTGCATATATCACCAAAAGACCAGTTACCAAGAGTTCACCATCTCTCCTCATCCAGCATGAACCCAGTGATGTACCGAAGAAAAAGAAAACCTCCTTCAAAAGGTTCTTGGCACTAAAGTTCAAGAAGAAGACAGAGTCCAAAGGTTTCAGTGATGGAAGTGTCCGCTCATCACGTTCGTCGTCCGAGTCCAGCCACCACGGTCCGGCGAGAGTGATAGAGCTCGATCGTCGAAGCACTGGCAGCTCTCCTCAGCTTCAGTCCCGGATGGTAAACCCTCAGCAGCGCCATTCAGACCTCCCATCCACCTTCATACTTTACAAGGACCTCCAGAGGAAGAAAGGAGACCCCAAAGCTTATGGCAGGAGCGTCTCTCGAGTGGAATCCTTTGAAGACCGCTCTCGGCGCACCATCATGCCACTGCCTTTGACGAAACCTCGCTCCATCTCCTTCCCCAGCGCAGATACCTCAGATTATGAAAACATTCCAGCCATGAGTTCAGACTATGAGAACATCCAGATCCCAGGAAGACCCACCAGATCCCACACGGTTACAGAGTTTTTCGAGGATCCAAAACGCACGACAGTTCCATGTAATGAGAATGATGGCTATGTGGATATGAACAGTTTTCCAGGAATTGACAAGCCCCAAACATCAAAGGCTGACACTGAAAGGTAAAGTAATATGTTCATTGCCTTTGAAATGATTGTTTTAAATCATGTAGACGCTTGTAAGGGTTGACTAATCCACGTCTGAAAGGACACATGTTGCTTTACTAGCATATTTCTTTTTGTGTCTCGTCAAACGTGTTTTTTATTCACCAAACATCAGCTTCAGATAGTTAATCTTTCTGCTCACAATAGTTGACACAAAATGCTGTAAAACTAATACAACCTTCCTATAATTTGCGTTTCTAATAACCTTTTTACATTATCCCATCAAACACAATGAATTTTCTATACATGCTCTCTCCATATCCACTTTTTAACCTACTGATTAAGTGGGTGTTGTTTGTTTGAATCACTTTTAAAGTGGTATAGTTGTTGGGGCCAAAACTATTGACTCAGAAGTGCAATCTTGACCTCAGAACAGCTGACAGATATTATTACACTGCATCCCGAATGAACCGAGGGCACCTGGCTGAGTAAAATTGGGTCCCCCTCTTGTAGGAGAGTGTTCTGTGTGAGAGATGAGCAGCCTGTTACGTCAAGCATCACTGACTTCAAGAAGACGGACAATGCTTGTGGGAGAGCTTACTCCTGTTTTTCATTTGGTGGATTTAGAGGTCACATCTGCTGCTGCTGCTGCTGCTTCCTGTGCAACACTGAGGAGATAAAGCAGATAAAGGCAATTGAGTGCAGGTTATTCACATTAGAGAAAGTCATTATGGAGGCAATTAAAAGTGAAAAAAAAAAATAGTGGCGGGGATTCTTTCACATGTGGTATTGGAGAAGCATGAAGAAATGGTGAGAGTGTGAGGTGTGAATAGGAGGGGCAGATCAGTAAGAAAACAAAGAGTTTAGCGATTAAGTGAGGGGAGGGAAAGGAGGAAGTAAGAACAGGAGAAAAAGAGCAAGAGCAGTTTTGGTGTAATTGCTCTCCTATACCTGACACTGATGGTTAAGTTTAGGAGGGTTTTTATTAAAGAAGCTCTCTCCCGGGTGCTTCTCTTTCATTGGACCCTTGAGGGGCTACAGGATTTACTGCAGTGTGTGATAGAGTGAGGAATCACTGGGATCAGACTGTACCAAATTACCCCAGCTTGCGCCACAGCATCAGCCACTACAGGCCAAAGTCTCCCCGAAGTCTTAATAAAATAGTTGTGTTTGATGACCTTGGTGTAGTCAAAGAGATGGGTTATTACCAAGAGCTCCCTGAAAGGCTTAAGATTATCTCAGGGCAGAGTGCTTCTGCCTCGATTTGCTTTTATTCCTCACAGTCCCCTTTGTTTGTAATTAATGTGCGAAAAAAATGTGGTGCTTATTTCACCATTTTCGTTGACATATTTTTGTCTTACGTAACCATTTGTTTGTGTTGAAAACTTGCTAACTTGCAGTTTATGTAATTCCTAAAATGTTATACACACACAAAGCTTGCTTATCTCTCCTCCAGACATTTTGTGCAGCAATATGCAGTCCATTGTGATTGTTTATTTCTAGTGTAAGAGCAAACTTTGATTATATCTATGCATTAGAAACCTTTCCATTTCCCAGACAATGGTCGGCTGCTGAGAGCTTTTTGTCTGCTCGTGATGTTATCAATGCGTCTCATTGTGCGCTAGAGGTCTCACACTGCTCTCAGTGATGCAAATAAACTATCTGTCCTGTCACCTTGGCTTCACCGTATACCCTCTGGAGACGGTTCTGTTACTATGGGTCGGATCTTTGGTGTGTCTATACAGGCCTGGCTTATGTTGAGCTCTATTACTCTATTACAAAGTCCTGCGTAGTTTCAGTACATGTGTTTGTCCATCATTTTGTATACATATCGCACCAAACTGTGTTAAAATCTTGACACCGCCATCGTCCCCGGCCTCTTGCCGATGACAGCAGTGATTTATTGAGAACACATTCAATAGTCAGCGTGGATGTAGCCCCACGGAGGGAGAAAAAGTGGATATTTGTCGTGAGGAAACTGACCAAATGGCCTCTGAACAGTGCACACAAAGGGATCTTTCCTGAAGAAGCAGACATGCATTTTAAGGAGAACTTACAAAGCTGCTGTCCTACAGGCTTGGCTCGTTTCCACTTGTGTGATTAATGTATAGCGGCATTCAGCTATATTACTGCAGACATTCAAGCTAAGCAAAGAGACAAGTTCATTAGCGAACTAACATAGCGTACAATGGCTTAAGAAAAGGCATGCTAATGAGTCATTCCTAGCCGAACTATGGTGCTTGTTTGCAGCTGTGTGTATATGCATAGATGTGCAAGCACACTAAGTTAAAATTCTGTGCTCCTTTATCAAAAATGAGGCTCCCGTTGAGGTTGCGGTCTCAGCAGAATCATCTCTTCCAAGAAGCCGCACAGCAGCAAATGTGAACTGCGAAGTAATCTGCACAAAAAGTCCAGAATTTGCAATTTTGTTCAACTTAAAGACCATTAAGTGTCTTTCATGTCAACTTTAAGCAGCTCCAGCCGTGATGCAAATATATTGCCGTTCCTGTGTGCACAGTAAAAGAGTTTGATTGTGGTATGTTCAGTAAGGTACTACTAATGTATGCAGGACTGGTTCTCTAGCTCACCCTGCGGCATCATTTTCACTTCAAACTGTTGAACATGAACCTCCTCAAAGCGATGCCAAAGCCCTGGCATGGCCCCTCAAACTGCCTCTCCACCCACTGTTATGTTTCTGTTAGTAGTGATGAGGGAGCCATCTTAAGTGCATTGTTGCATTGGGTGGTGGCTGTGTGCTGAGCTGTGAGGTGGTGGACAGGGCGTGTCGCTGGCTCGCCAGGCCTGGTGCCAGTCACCCTTAGGTCATTGCCAGGTCATCCCCGGGGAGGAAGAGTCCAGCCTAGAAGCTTCCCACCAGCCTGTTTACAGGAAATGCAGGACCATGGTCAGGGCTGTGGCAGGAGGCTATATAGTGAAAAGAAGGGGATCACCGTGGTGAGGTGGAGGTTCGCAGATTTCCCCTTAAAGAACAAAAAGAGGTGTTGGTTCAATCAGCCGTGCCATGTCTACTGTTTAGTCGTAACCTTTGGTTAAATTCTATATTTGCCCATGTTTTTCAAACTACAAGTTATTCTTATTAACAGCTTGGATCTGTAGGCAATAGAAAAGTTTCACTCCCTCATACTAGTTATGCTATATTAGTAATCAGTCTATCTGATGAGTATTTGTGCTACATAGACTGCAGCTGTCAGAACAACACTCATGGTTTTGCACTAAAGTTTATTTGATAATTTTAATTCATTTCCAATACAGTTACATTTTATGAAGCCTTAAAAATGTGTGAATTTTGCATTGATTTAGCCCGCTTTTCTTTCTTTTCATCATAACTTATTCTCTGTAAAATAAAAGGAAAATGAACATCTTACACAGAAACAACATCTGACTGATCTCTGAAAATCACTGCACCGGGGGTAAAAAAACTAATTATACCAAATGGGTGACTGTTTTCAGATTAGGCACAAAACAATTACACTGAGACTGTTGACAACTTACCTGTTTGAAGCAGTCATGCCAGTCCAAGGAAACACATTGTGTTAATAATAAAACAATTGTTCAAAATTCAGAAATAGCAACATGCAATATTCAGGTTTCCATACTTTCACATACTGTATGTATCCCTGAATTATTCATTATGTTTAATTACTTTTATCATATGCCTATCGACACCATTGCAGGGCAGATCGCAGCACAAATCCAGCGTTGTTTCAGCTCACCTCACACAATAGCCACAGGCTGCATGTAATCATCCTCACTAAAAGCAGCAAACACTTTAAGGCTGCTCTCATAATCTTAATCCCCTCCATTAGTATACCAGTCTTCTATACTTAGAAAGCTAATGAGCCCATTCACTTGCGCCGCTTTCTGAGAATAGTGCCATTACAAGTGGGAGAAGACTTGTGTGAGTGGTCCTAATATATTTATTCCAGTTTCACTCAATGGAATTGTGTATTACAAGCATCATCAAATCATCAAATGATTGGTGGAATTGTCTGGCTGATTGTGTGAATAAGTGAGAATGACTGTTTTCTCTGCTGAATTTGATACAGTAGATTGAATTTTGTAGTTTCATTGAGCAGTTTGCAGTCGACCGGTGTAATGGTTTTGTGAAAGGACTTCATTTATTAGCAGAACACTCAGTTTCAGAGTAAGCTGAGCAATGGAAAATATTTCAATATGACTGTTGGGCAAAATAGAGAAGGATTCTTAAAATGGTTATGTATTTTAACAAATGTAATTTTCCTTAGTTTTTTTTTTTTTTCGACAATATGCTCTTTGATTGTCTGGAACTGGCATATAAATTACAGGTGTGAAGCTTAGAAAAGGAGAGCTGAGACACTGTGGTGCTGCTGGTGTTTGAAGGTGAAAAGGTGAAGGTGAGAAAGCACAGCAGAGAGTCTCTCTTGGATTGCATGAAAGAAAGTCCCCTCATTCATACAATTAATCACAGCTTCAAGTGAGTCCAAAGAAGAACCGTCCCTTCGGTTCTCCTTCGTTCACAGCATCACCAAGTGGAGCTCAGACTAGGTTGACCTGTCTTCTCAGGGGTCAACTATGAGTAATGGGCTGTAGGTGCTTTCACCGGCCCACCCAATAGGGCCGCTCCGAGTCTGTGCGAATGTGCGCTTGAGCCGCAGCAGGACAGTAATGAAGTATGAGGATGTCTGAATGGAGACGTAGTCCAGTGAGTAAACACTGTTAACCTTTGTTCTTTTAACCTGCTCCCTGTTCACACATTGGTCAGTTTAAGACTTCAGTAGGAACAATAGTTAGATAGTTTAATATACTCAGTTTAATATACTCAATATCATTTAAAAAAAAAAAAAACTCCACAATAACTTGCAATCTATTCATAACAAAACACAGACAACAAATCAGGCATGGGAAGTAAGGGTTTTTATTATTGCATTCAATATTTTTTGCTCATATCCATCCATCCTCCATCTTCTATACCACTTCAGAGGTCGCCAGTCCATCTCAAAGCAAAGACAGAGAGACAGTCACTCACGCACTCATTCACACCCACGAGCAATTTTACAGTCACTAGTCAACCTCATCCATCATGCATATGTTTGCACTGCGGCAGGAAACCAGAGTACCCACAGCAAAACATGCAAACTCCCAACAGAAAGGCTCCTGAAGCCCAACATGAGGCAAAAGTGCTAACAACCGTGATTTCACTTTGAGTTTAAAGAAAAGGCATTTGGCGTGCCTGTGTACAAATGCCATTTATTGCCTAATATTCCACCACGTTTGTGAAAATACTGGAAGTTTGGCATTTAACCCAAATGTCCAATTTTGCATGAAGAACAAAATGTGTGGTGTGAGTTTAGAGTCAATGTATGAGTTTCACTCTCATTGCATTGGAAGTGACATCTCTGTTGTGAATGCTGCCGAGGGTGAATTAGCTTAGTAAGGAGCATAAAATCCCCCTCAACAAAATGCTTCTATTGAATTTGCATAACTTTTGTCTTTTTTTTTTCTTTTTTTTTTGGAAGACCTTTCACAGTGAAAACAATTTTTGAATCGCTGCTGCCGATAAACATTTTGCGCTAAAAACGCTTTCTGAGAATGTCTTGTCTTTTTTCATATTCCTCACAGTCTTACAGAAAGCATTCATAGTGACAGTAACAAACAAGTTGAATTTAGTTCTTTGGAGCTTGAAACACATTCATTTTTGTTCAAACAACTTTCCCCTTCCAAAGAAGCATAGCTTTCATTATCATAATGACTCCAGGCTATGAACTGACTGAAATCAAATCAGTAAAATTGGCTTTAAATTGGATTGTCAGCTAAATTAAAGAGGTGTCTTTCATTTCACGCTGCGGCAAGAGGTAACAACAAAAGCTGTTATCACGCAATGAGCTTAAGAAGATTACAATGTGGATTATGATCATGTATGTAATAAATACTGGCTGATTCTTTTACGTTTATGTGCTGTATATAATGCAACTAAACATAGCACAAAATGTAAGGAAATCTATATTTGTGCGATCATTTAATTCATTGTAACAATGCTTCATGAAAAGCCCGATCAGTTCCTTTCAAAACGCATCACATTCTTGAAGAACATCCATTTGTGGGATGAACAGCAGAGCTCAGTATGTCAGTTGTGTCCATGAAATATTTGCCAGATGCTCTCTGCTAATGCTCAGTGGGTTGTTGGTTGTTTTTTTTCATTGCTGTTGACTCTTATTTGGTCTGATTGATGTCTGAAGCAACAAGACATATTTATTAATTTCCTCATCTAACACATATGCGCCTGAGCAGCGTATTGAAGAACCACACACACAGCCACAACAGGCTGGCACCTCTTCACGGTGGTTACCAGCCTGGTCTCACGCTGCTGTGGAATACTTTCCCATTCTTCAACCGTTCGTCACGTTGTAATTGTCCCCTCAGGCAGGAACAAGCTGATCCCACAAATGTTCAATGAAGTTGAGGTCAGGACTTCTAGCAGGTCATTCCCATCTTTTTTTAATTCCAAATTCGGGATGTCATAACTAATAAACCTGCTCTGTGGGAGCTTGTCCTCTTGGAGGAAAGCGTAAGTATGAATTTGCCTCGGTGTGCGGAAACTCATCCTGATATCTGTCTGCACGGAGGTTCTCTTGAGAAAGCCTCTTGTAAGAGATTTGATGCACCTGAAATTACTTGAAGCCGGAAGCACCACCAAAACTGGCATTGGAGGAGAAGATGTGCCGAATTTGCCATTAGTGCAAAACATATTCAGAGATACTCAACTCTGCTGCACATCCTTCAAGTCAAATCAACAGACTTCCCACTAGTGTAGGATTTGTTATATTATAGAAGCAGCTATGGCTCAGCTGGTAGAGCAGAGCAATGTTACAGTAAATACATAATATACACACATTTCCCTACTTTTTGTGTTAGATTTAATATAAAGTACATACCATTACTTTGTGCATTGCAGCGGATTGTCAGTCCTGTCAGTGTCATCCAGACTGTAAAATCTCTGTTGCTTTTAAATAGCTTCCATAAAACTTAGCACAGACAGTTTTGCTTTCCAGAAAATCAATCTTGAGGACTTTTCTTTCTGTGCTGTTTTTCACGAATTGTGGAGGTTGTACAGGAAGAAGTCCCAGAAGCACATTTTAAGTTTTTTGCAGGAGTATTTATTGACACACTCAATACTTTGTAAAGCTCTGTCACTCCTGGGTGCAGTTAACTACAGCTCCAGCCCTTCAAGATAAGAACACACGTCACATACTGTATATCCTTGGGCATTCATTAATTATTTTTTTTCCATGGTCATAACAACCTTTGTGTTTTACAGTACAGTAGCACAGATACTCAAACATTTGTCCTTATTTAATCAGACTCACATCTAAGTACATGTACTTTGTTCGTTCTTCCTTCTCCAAAAGTCACATTGATGAATCAAATCAGAGAAACCATTCAGCTTTTTTCACAATAAAATAGTGCCTATGCTCTCACAATACAGTTAAATGAATAACTCGATTTTAGAAAAAATGTTATAGAAGAATATGTGTGCAAAAATAATCTCAACCTATTTTTTGTGGAATCTTCTTTTTAATTATTTCTGACAATGTGTAGCAACATTTTAAATAGCTTGTTAAACAGTTCAGATCAATGTAACCCATAAATAACATTATCAATGTAATTATTTCTATGTATCTATATAGCCAATCGCAAATAATCTCCTGCAGATGCTTACCTTTGAATTAGGAATCCCCATTGTTATACATTTAAAAAAAGATTAGATTTGTTAGTTTAATATCATCACATGATGTATTGTTGTGCTGTGCCAACAGACCTTGCGCCAAAACGTCTTATTAAGTGTCACTGTATCTCTGCATTATACACATTTGGTGGCTCTGTTGCGTCCTGTAACACTTGTGCTATGAAACGTTCCCATCTGGGGTGAAACCTGCCAACAGTCTCTGTGCTGTCCTGCAGCTGTCACGGCGTTGCCTTTCCAGACGTTCCTGTCCTGTCACCTTTGCGGCTGTGCAAACTTGTCGCCACTATAGGGGTCTTTAATGGGCCTGTGGACATTAACAATTAACACAGGTTGTATTTAAAGAGATTACATGTGGAATGACCGGCTCCCTCAAGTATAACAATTCACAGAAGGATTACCGATGAACAGTGTCCGCACACTCGTGCCATCTGTGAGAAGAACAAATCAGGAAAGGGATTAGCATGTGCCACTGGAGGGCTCCATATGAGGACTGAAATGCTGAGAGACACACACAGGAAAAAAGGAAAACAGAAAGAAAACAGGGGATTTGGAGTATTGCTCAGTGCTTTGAGACTTCCCCAACCCTGAACACAGTGGCTTTTTACTGTGAATGTGCCATTTAGAATTTGTGTCCTCCATGCTCCCTCACATTCCCAAATGAAAATATTGAG
Source organism: Lipophrys pholis (assembly GCF_963383615.2). Classification (NCBI taxonomy): domain Eukaryota; kingdom Metazoa; phylum Chordata; class Actinopteri; order Blenniiformes; family Blenniidae; genus Lipophrys; species Lipophrys pholis. The sequence goes on from NC_137637.1 coordinate 14,181,194, forward strand.
AGCCTTTCTTTATGGTCAGATCGTTGCTATTTAAAGCAAGCTTTAGTATAGATGCTGTTATTAAATATTCATTTCCAGCACAGTGCTTTTCTTTGTGGTTTTTATAGTGTACTGTATGTATATGCTTTCTTTTTGGCAGTGCCTACACAGAACCTTTCCCTATGAACACCGTCTCCACTAGACTGTCGGCGGAGGAGGATCATGGGCGTACCTCCGAAGAGGAGGAGGGCATTGTCGAGCCAAGCTATGATCGACAGGTGAGCTGATGGATAATTTAGTCAACGGACTGTGTGATCCAGCAGGCATGTTGGAAATCCAGTTTATTTCATTTTCGGTGCCATATTTTTGGTAATACCTGCAAGCGCGTGCAGGCGTTGCCTAAAGTAAGAGGAATTTGTCGGATGAGTAGCAGAGCATAAATTTGAAGTTTGTTTTTTCTGCCAGTCAAACTGGGTTTTCTTTTGCTTGGTGGATTGGAAAAATGAAATATGTAAAAACAAGACTTTTCTGATTTAACGATATATCGATTTATCAAACGAGCGACCCATTAATGAGCCACATCAGCCTGGCACCTCTTCCTCACGTTGCTCACCAGCATCTGTTGCATTTGTCATTTGTCACAGCTCAGTCAACATGGTTTTGTTAGACATGCTGGCATGATCAGCACACCAATGCTCATCCCACAGGTGTTTACTGGGGGTTCCACAAGCTCAAAACAAAGGCAAGGAGGACAATATGCTGTTTGCCATTGGTAGATACGATTTGTAAAGTTATTTCATGGGTGCAAGTTGTGCAACCTATATACTCAGCTCATTCCACAAATGCACCGTCCTCATGAAGGCAACTTTTGGTTGGTGTGAGCCAAGTTTATTGCAAAGACGTATTAATACAATAGATTTACCAAACACAAGTCTTTTACTTTTTGTGTTTAATTCATTGATGTATTAAATTTATTTTGGCCACATGTGGAGTAAAAGGAAGATCGTAGCATCACCTACTCTGTGCCTTTCTGTGGTGACCTGCGTCATCAACACAAGTTAATATTGGCCAAATTGCTTCAGTTAAGCAAGGGATGTGTACAAGCCCACAGAGATCCATTACATAGCTGGAACTTAATATTTGCACCCCCCCCCCCTCCACCACCACCACCACAATCACACACACATGTTTCTGTAAAGTAAGAAGTGGCCATTTTACAGTAGCTCTGACATGGACCCCACCCTAACATTACCCCCCCCCCCCCCCCCCCCCCCCCCCCCCGCATCATGTGACATGCATTTCCTTGTTTTCTCAAACTTCAAATAGCCACAGTATGTTAGAGGGGGGAAGACAAAAAGTAAATAGGAAAGGCACCAGAAAGGCTTGAACTGGCCCCAGGAATAGTTTCATTTAATGGAAGTGTGTTTTGGTTTTCAGTTCTGGGAAATGAGGAGCAGTGTGCCTTTAATGCAGGACTTGTGGAATTCTGGACACAGGAAGAAAACAATAGCAAAGCATAGGAGTTTTACTGGTAAACCCCCAACCCCTCTCACCAAATGCTTTCAATATTATGTTTTGGCTGGGATGTTTCGAGACCCGGTGATTAGCCTGTAAATCAATGGGCAGTATTGTTGTCACCACACACGCAGCCTCTCATACATAATGCATCACAATTTAAAAGTCCCGTACTTGAGAAAGCCCTGATGTCTACGCAGCACTATAATGAAATAATCAGTCTTATGTTGACAGCAGGAATCTCGAAAAAAAAAAAAAAGAGATGAATTCAGTATTTTGTCAGGTTTTCCACGTTGCTTTGCGTAGCTGTTGCTATTAATGTTTGAGAGGCGTAAGTGCCCACGGAGAGCCCTTCAACGTTAACCGTGTACATTCATCTCCCGCTGTTTCCGCGCCCTTTTCACGCAGATTGATGGGCGATCCCGAGCTTTCTACATCGCTAAAGAGTTGGTCGACTCCGAGAGGCTGTGAGTATCTAGCATTCGTCTGTCTCCCTTCACGAGTGTCTTCTCCTGTGTGTCATCACAAACATCACACTGTATTTAAAGGTCTTTTTGGTGCCTTTGTCTTTCCGACTGCATCTTTTCTGTGTCTATGCAAATTCATCAGGCTGCACACAGAGTAACTGACAGCCAATTACACGAGTGTCCTCCACCACTCCTGCTCCTGCCCTGCTGCACACTTAGCCATTCTTCTGATGTAGTTTTCTCATCATGCATAATTTAAATCATTTAATTAGCCCTGTGGAAGAAATTAACATAGTTTGGGTAGAAGTTGTAAAATCCTTTCCACAGTTTAATGAAATCTAATGATTCCCTCTTCTTGTTTTGCAGACACGTCAGCACCCTGAAGTACCTTGAGGAGGTAAGAGAGCCATCACTGCCCCCTCCCCCATTCATCAGCTTAAAACTTCTCCATCTTGAAGGCATATTAAAATTTCTTGAAAACCTTCTGATAACATCACATCCTGTGTGTCTGCTCCCTCGTCTCTGTCTCCTTCTCCCCCCTTCTTGCTCCGTAAGGCACCGTGCAGGTTTATCAGTGTTGTTGCAGTGAGATCTACTTCCTGGTCTTGACAAAATTGACATGCAGTTCTCTGGTGTGGTCTGTTGTAAGATGACGCAGTGTGCGCTCACCAGGCGCTCGCACTGATGCTGTCCTTGTATCCTGACTCACTGAATATGTGCATACTCCCTCAACTGGAAAGTTGCCACACTCAGGTCACTAAAAGGCTGTTAAGGCCTTTTATGGTACTTCTACTAAGTGCTGGGAATGAACTCCTTATTACCATCAAGTGTAGACTCTGTTTTAAAGGTGTGTTAAACACAGTGAGGGCAGGACGGGGAGTAACACCTCATATTAACTCCAAATAATTATCGGGTCATCTTTGACAGCTATTTTGTTGCAAATACTCAATCATTACAAATTATGATAAATCTTCAATTTACTTTAAAGGAGACATATCATGCTTTTAAATCCTTCCTTTTTACATATAAATCATACAGTTGTGGTCTATACAACGCGAAACTGCAATGCTTGGGTCTGAATTCCTCATTATTAGAGCTCCACAGGCCCCTTTTCTACCCCTTTTCTGATGTGCTTCTGAGAGCAACTCGTTTTGGGGCGGTCTCTTCAAATGCAAATGAGACACTTCATACCCCGCCTCCTCTCCAGGTTGCAGAGGTGACACTCGGTTCAACGTCACCCTGTTCGGCCATCTTTGTAGTTTGATAGAACAGATACAATTATCTAGCGGCGCAGAAACTTTATATTCACACATTATTTACAAAATGTCAACAACGGAAGATTTGTCCATCCAGCCATACATGTTGGAGCCAGAGTCGGACCCGGCGGAGCGAGATGAAAATGACGATGATGCACCTACAGAACAACGTCTTCATATGGATGTAACGCAATGGTGTGTTACTATATTTACACTAACTTCTCCATCCATGCCCACTACTACAATACTGCCTGTATTACAACGACTATTTAACACAGAAGTTACATTATAATCTAAAACGAGCACACAGCGCTAACATATGAAGACGGTGCAACTGCTAATGCTAACAAAACAATGACAGGGACGTCTTATCATCACACTTTTTAGCGTTATATACAGCTTACCGAAGTGCTCTGTTCGTCGTCTCCATAGATAGAAGGAACTGACCGCTCAATCAGACCAAGTCTTTCGGCAAATCCTTCTTTATACTGGCGGAGGTTGCTGAAGCAGTCGTCCTTAAAGTGATTCGCGCACACAAAAATGACCTTATCCACAGATGTGGGTACATTTCTGTGAAAAATAAAACTCAACCAGGCACTTCGAAAAGGTTCTGATGCTGGGAGACGGTGTAACGAAGCTTGTGGGTTACTACATCCAACAACCGAACATTTCGACTTATCCTCTCGTAAATTCGGTTAGACTACAAAATCGCAGCGAGAAACAAAAATGGCGGATTGCTCGAAATGTCGATGTCCTAATTTGGCAGTTCCGCTGAGAATACTGTGACGTCATTGTTCAAAAAACGTAATAGAGAATAGAAAAATCGAAACCGATCGCAAAATATGACCAAAACAGAATATAAAGATATCAACGGAGCACCTGAAGAGACTACTTTGAACTTTTCTGTACTTCTAAACACTCTAAATATACAACAAAATGCATTTAAGGGCTAAAAAAGTGGATTTAGCATGATATGTCCCCTTTAACAAAATTAGTATTTGAATGGGTTTATTTAATCAGCATTATAATTCTGCATCATAAATGTATTCTCTGTTTTTCAACAGTAGATGTATACTCACTAACAATACTGGAAGCCCACAGTGTGACAGTCTGTCATATTTCAAAAACTACAAGTTAAAGAAATGGATGACCAAACTGTAACATCTTTAATTGTCACTCAAACCCTACAAGACACACATATAATTATTCAATACATTTGTGAAAGGAGACACTCACATACCAATAACTGCAGGTTATTTGTGGATCCTTTTCCTCATTACGGACAAGTAGAGTACCAAGTCATACAATCATTTTACAATATATTGAATAATTACACTTACAAATCATGTTTTTTGTACTTGAGCATTGACTGAGGACTGCTACCAGATGCTTTCAAATGCATTGGACATATGGTGTTGTTGGTGTAGCAGGTGTTGCATGTAGTAATGGGTCAAAGATCTAACGACACAAATGCTCACTAACTTTTATAGAATGGATATTTAAGAGGTTTTGGACAAATTAAAATATTTGGTGAAATGTAATATTTTTCATATAACTTAAGCATTTTGTACAATGTACAGCACTTGTTTAAGTATTTCCTCCCCAAAAAACTATTCTTTACACAAACTGTAAGATTTGTTGTGTTGCAGGCAATCATTTGTTTTGCTTTGAAATGTCAAAAAGGAAGGAAGAAAATGTATCATTCATATTTATGTAGATGGTAAATAAATTCAAAAGCTCTAAAAGGTCTGTGGATTATAACCAATTATTGTCATTATTTTATCTAATTTCTTATTTGCAGACTGTCAAAGGAAATTCTACACCCCAATAGAATTTAAAAATGAAGATCAGACTGCAAAAAGTTTCTGTAATTATTTTATTTCGATCAAAACAAGGTTTGAGATTGGCGTTTTCAAGAGTGCAGCGAACAAGTGGCCATTAAGGTGATGGTTGCCAGTACAAATCTGACAGGTAGAGTCATTGAAGCCAATGCAGCCCATCAGTCAGCCTGTACCTTATAACCTTGAACAAGGTCAAAACCTGAATTTCTTACACATGCCTCTTCACCGTGATTTATGAAAGCCTGCTGTGAGTACAAAGCAGCTGCTTTGTGTAATGTGCAATTTGATGCCATTAAGCCACGACTCATGTAAATGTTATTCAGTGGACCCCCTTTAATGATCGTAACTCTGCAATGTCATCATGATGTTCAATTAAACTAATAAGTGTTTGCTCGCTGAAGAAAAATTCCAAGAGATCTGCCAATAGACAATATGTCAATATGCCTTCCTTACACTGTTTTCAGATTAATTAGTTTTGGTTTTTATTTTAAATAAGACAGACTAACCTTGGATTGCATTTTCCTTCAGTGTTGCCGTACAACCAATGTTTTTGGCACCTTTCAGAGGTGACATTGAAGGCCTTCTCATCACGCTGTTGCATAATGCATAGGTGTCTTATTATTCTTCAAACTTCAAACTGTGATCGTGTTCTCTGCCTGATGCAAACTGATCGTATAATTAGCTCCAGCAGCACAACATGCACACAACACTCTCAGTGTGGGAAAAAAAATAGAAATAGAAAAAACACAGGAGCAGCGTTAAGTGAGGCACACATAAGCTATTGTTCTATTGTCTGATAAGGAATAACAAGAATACAAAGAATTTCCAGACCCTGTCTCCACATAGGAAGGGAGGCCGTGCTCCTCTTCCAAACGACTTTCCCTATAACGGCTTCAACATATGAGGGTTAGACTTTGTTTTAGTTCTTTTTTTTCGTTTCTGACCAGTCACCACTGAGCAGATCCAACATATGACTTTAAAACAAGGGGTTTGTTGTTGCTTTTCACCTCACATGAGAAAAAAATTCATGAAAGGAGGTTATTGACAACAAAGGAGGATAAAACTCACTTTATTATCACAGCGACAGAGTCTATCATAGATACTGTATAGAGGCAGTAGTTCTTTTCCCAGACTGATGTGATGAATGATAACTTATACGTGATCGATTGTGCATGATGAACGGTCCTTTCTGAAGCGACCACTGTCCCCCCATTATGTCACAGCTCACCGGGACATCTCTATTTGTTTAAGGTCTGTGTTTTTCTCAGAACTGAAATTGACGGACCCTTGACACTCACGGCATACAGAAACACCACCACTTAAAGAAAGCATGACATTGCCACACAACTCAATTCAAAAAGAAAATCTAATTGTGAAATCATGTTGGCACCCGGTAACAATTCACCCGCTTTCAGTAGCGTTCTGCATTTATTTATTCCGCTCGCCATTATTCCTCATAATATTCCCTTTAGTCACCGGCTCTGCAGCGATTAATGTCTTTTCAGCATGTTTTATATGTGTCCTGGAACAACTTTAATGGACAGAGATTTACTGTATGTGATGAGTGTCTACAGAGAAATGAAGCGCTGGGGCCATGTACAAAACAGCACTGTGTCATTGAGTAAGGTCATTATGCAACAACACCTGGTGCGTTAGTGGTTGTGTGCAAACCGGCCACCTTTCCTGAATGCCTGGACAGAGCCCAAGGTACTGAGATGATATGAAGGGAGGGAGGCAGGAAGGATGTTTAGGAGGATCTGACCTTCCTTCCATTTTTCTCTTCGTTCCTCATTCCTCCGTGCCTTTCATTTCTCCTGCTGCTCCCCTCCCTTCCTTCTTCCATCCTCGCAATCATTTCCTCCATTCCTTTTACCCCCTTTCTGCCCCCACACCTTTGTCTTCTTTTAAAAAGAAAAAAAAATATCATTTTTTTTTTTTCTTTTTTCTTCCTTTGCCGCTTGAATAGGACTTCAGGTCAGCGGTGAGCGAGGCGCTGGATGATGAAGGGGAGCCAGTGCTGGCGGAGCAAAGGTTGGGGGAAATTCTGGGCGTACTCCCTCAGGTCTACACCCTCCACAGCAGCATCTTCGCCGAGCTGGAGGAGCGTATTAGCCAGTGGTAAGAAACTCCACCATCGTTACTGTTAGTGCTGGGCTGTGGCCAATAACTGCAAAGTGCAGATGATCCTTTTATTTAATAGAAGGGAGTGTGGTGTAGTTGTAGAACAAAGACACTTTCTCAGTAATTTCCTCTCCGCTGAGGCTTGTATAATTAGTCTATATTAGTTCAATCCTGCTTTAAAATGCACCGCAGCAAAGCGCAGGAATAATAGGGCGAGTGTTCTTCCACCGAAGGTCTCGCTAGATGTACACAGAACTTAGCTGCTCCTGGTAAGCACAGGTTTTGTCATCCATCCATCTATAACAATTTATCCACCTCACGATCACAGGGGCTGCAGTTGGTCCCATCTGATACACCATGGACACAGATAATCACACACTCTAGCAGGTAATTTAGACTCAATATAACCAATAAACCAGAGAAAACCCACAAATGCACAGACATAACATGCAAACCCCACACAAAGCCCCACAAAGCACAACCAGATTAGTGGTACTATCCATTACGCCACAGTGCGGCCCAGGATTAAAACACATAATTACAATTTTCAGTCATTTTTGGTAACAACTTCTGAAATGATTCTTCTGAAAAATACACAAACTATTACTGCCTAAACTAAATACAGATATTTGTCTTATTTCTACTGTCTAAATTTAAATCTACAGGATCACAACCAAATGATAATCCCTAAAAAAACTCCCCACACTACGAAATGGAGTGTGGACAGTACACGGTGGCATATTGTCAGTGAGCAGGTCACAGCCAGTAAATGTTTTCAGATGTATGAGATGACATAAATAATTGGTGTAGGTATTGTCCAGTACCTGCAGCGATGTGTAAACCACTTTTTTTCTCCACTCTGAAGGGAGGAAAGCCAAAAGGTGGTCAACGTGATCTTGTCCCGTCAAGACGGCTTTAGGGTATTTGACACCTACATCTCGGAGTATGATCGCAGCATGTCATTACTGGAGGAAAGCTGCAGGAACAACCCAGCTTTTGCCACCATCGTCAAGAAATTTGAGGTAAAAACCTTGAGTCTATTCTTTTTCCTCAAGTTCCAATTCACTGCCATGTTGGTGTGTGTTTATTTTACTGAATCTGGAGTATCAGTCACAGCTTGAATGCAATGATCCTCCTCAGAGGGAAAGTGGAGATTTTTAATGTCACGTACACAAATCTCAGGTCCACTTCTCATGCTTTTAGACAAAAAGACAACGTCTTGTGATGGTATTTTCAGAGCAAGGATCAAACCCAGTATTTCCCCTGGCAGTCACACAGCAGCTTTCAACTTATATTTTTGTGTCACCCAGCTTCCACAGGGAGATAATGGCATTTCTAAACCCTCTCTATCCCGCTACTCTTCATGTATCTGACCTTTATACTATCACGCTTGCATATTTTACACCCACTCGACACCAAATACTGATTCTGCACTCGGATCCCTTCATCCTCGGCCGACGCTGGACATCAGGGGAGATGGGATTTAGGTGAAGGGATCAGCAGAGGCTCAGTTTAATGCCATCACAGTCGTCACCAAAATTATGTTCCCACTTCATGTCATCTACACTTTATCCTCATCTTGATTCGAAATGTATAAGGTCTGATGTAATAGACAAAACTGTCTAATTTTGAACTAAAACACAGGATATTAAGAAAGCCTAAAGACAAGTCCAAAGAGATACAGCACACTCACTATTTACAACCAGCTCCCAGGTCAACTACCCATCCTCTTTACACGCTTTATCCAAATTACGGTCAATGGACGCCGGAGCCAATCCCAGCTGGCAGTGGATAAATGACCAGAGGGACGAAAAAACCTAACCTAACATGCATAGAGGAAATCAAAGTCATGGAAAAAGCTGATTTATACAAAACACGCAAACTTTTCACAGAACAGCACCTTAGCCCAACATCCTGGAAACCACTCACATCATCACTCTACATGGATCATGCTGAATTGAAGTAGAGTTATTCCTTGATAGTCTTAATGATTTTAAGATTGGCTCTGTGCCGTCCGCTGATTCGCTGTGAGTGGCTGACACGATGCTTCCAGGCGCTTCTAGTTTGATAAGAAAAGCGAATGGACAAGGCACCAACTGTCTCCACTCATGAATATTCAGCAGCAGCTGCCTCATCCCAGGAAAAAAAAAACTTTGGCTCTGCCAGAGTTTGAGCAAATGTAAATAGAAGGGAGCAGAGGTGAGAAATGGAGACTCGCCGCCACAGACAGTAAAGACCTTTCGGATCTTACAGCTTGTTTCCACACTGGGAAACACTTAACTGTTTATAACCTTGATCACAGTCGATAATGTTGTAGCCTCATGAAGTAGACACGAGCCCAATTTTTCACCTCATAGACCAATAATAGCCCTCTGCAGGAGCTGTGAATAGCCTCATTTGCAACTGACAAAAGCATGAAAGACTGTACTTTACAGTTTTGATTGGCCTCAAAGGTTTTTTTCTTACACCTTTAAAATTAACACCCGCAGTCATAGTCAATAGTGTTACATCATTCTGTTGACAGATCTGTTGCATCTCTCACTGCTTCTAGACCCTGCAAATGTTATTTATATCTCCTATATTGCATATAAGCATGTAGCCTGTGGTTTGTCCTGCCCATCCTCTTAACACCAGAACATTATGTGGGCCTGTGATGGATGCAGTGCTGCATTAAAGCACTGCTTTGGGAGTTGCCTGGTGAGTGTGACCCCACTGTAATGAGAAGGAAGGAGGGCTGAGGGAGAGCAAAGAGAATCGTATAGGTCACGGGATACACTCCACTACTGAGAGAGAGATGGCGGTCATTTATCTGTTCCTGATGTGACACTTCATGAGTCATTATACCTCGAAGGAGCACAAGCATTGTCTTCAGTACTTCACTTCACTGCTTACTGTGCATTTTCTTTCTATTTAAACATGTTGATGTGCCATTGCTTTCCTTTGTTTTTCCTCCCCTCATTCCACTCACCATTTCTGAGCACGTGTGTCGTTGCCACAAGCCAAAGTCCCCCAGTTTAAGTAGAAGTAATTTCATTGTGGATGTGGTGATGACAGTGATGAAGTAGCCCCAGACCCTGATCAGATCAGTGTGCGACCCTTACAGGATTATAGCCTCCTCTGAACAGCCAGTTGCTTGTTTACAACACCATCTATAAGCGCTGGCGAGCACAGTGTGCTGTGAATGTGTGTCCTATTTGTGAGCGGGCCGTACCCCTGCACATCTGCGTCTGATTGTTTGTGCTATGACACATTTAGACACAACCTTCAAGTGGGGTTTTGTAGGCTCTCCTTCCAAAGCTCCTCAGCTCAGATTTATATTCATGTCAAAGTCCGATTTTGTGTGAAGCGTCCGTGTTTTCTCCCGTGCAAGAAGCCCCCGGAGGAAAGCAGAGGGCTGTGCAGCAGGTGGACAGAGAGTGATAGAAGGAGAGAGCGATGGAGTGTATTCCTTGTAAAGGCAGCTGGGCAATGAGGCAGACAGAAGCTAATTAGAGAAGCAGCCTCCTTTACAACTCCCCAATTAGATCACTTGCACGTGTGCGTGTGTGTGTGTGTGTGTGTGTGTGTGTGTGTGTGTGTGTGTGTGCGTGGGGCCTGAGCGTGTGCTCAGGCGTCAAATCAGCTGGCCGTGGCAGAGGCTGAGAGGTGTGTTTGTTTGTCCGTGCATGTAGGCGCATGTGTTTATCTCCCGGCACAAGGCATCACGCACACTTCCCCTTCTCTCCCCCTCCTTTTGCTTCGCTCACCCAAACAAACCACATGCTAATTATCATCTCTGGAAAGCCACTTCCTCAGAACAAGTGTCAATTGAATGACAATTTACACGCGACACTTGAGAAGAGCGGATGTTCTGAAAACAAGGGTTTAATAATGAGAGCTGGTGATTGTTGCCTTCAGCGCGCCATGAAGCCATAAGGAGAGACAAAGAGAAGAAGGCAGGCAGCAAAGTTCAAACCGAGGTTGCTGAGTTAAGAAGGCTCGAGTTAAGAAGATTAAATGAAACAAAAAGAGAAATCTCACTCATTAAAAAAAACCTCGGATCTCTGTTTTATGTTTAACTCCTCTTGTCCAGATTGTGATAACGGAGACAAAGATGGAAATGCTTAAGTCATATCACATCCCTCAACTGTGCAGACCCAATCAGTGTTGTCTCCCTGACAGCCTGAGATCTGTGTACGTCTGTCTGCATGGGGGGAGGTGAGAATGGATGTGTAATCAACACCCTGTATACATATGTGAACATGCTTGTATTGGGTTGCTGTATACTATTGAGTACACACTGATACTCAAGGATTGTCACTTGCGGGCACATAAATTGAGGTTATTATTCAGAAAATCCCCCCAAAACTTTTGCCAAAGATATGCTTTTTTTTTTTAGATTTCAGGCAAGTGGTAGTTTTGGTGTGCAGATTGTGAATGTAATATGTGTGTGTGTGTGCGTGCGTGCGTGCGTGCGTGCGTGCGTGCGTGCGTGCGTGCGTGCGTGCGTGCGTGCGTGCGTGCGTGCGTGCGTGCGTGCGTGCGTGTGCGCGTGCGCGTGCACATGCACATGCACTCAGACCCCCATTGCTCTTCCACCGCTCAGGGCATAAATACCTGTCACAGACAATTAGATCTTGATTGATTCTATAAAGCTGTCTTTGATTGTGCCAGTTTCTGTCCTCTTTCACCTGCAAATGACTCCACTGTGAAGAAGAATGGGGGCTGCACAGGTTTTTGTGAACTGGAAAGACACGTGAAGGTCATCTTGTCCAACAAATTCCCCTAGGTCTCTTCTGACCTTGACTCTGTGACATCGAATCATTATGGTTCATCCCAGTTTCAGAAGTTTTATATATCTTGACACAGTCAATGTTTAATTTTATGCAGCTCATTTTCTCCTGTTGTGTTTGCAGTTTATTGACCAGTAATTAATTTGCGATGTCTCTCATTAGCACAGACTGTTGTTTCTGAAACTTAGATTATTATTAAAACCTGATCTCTGTGTGTGTGTGTGTGTGTGTGTGTGTGTGTGTGTGTGTGTGTGTGTGTGTGTGTGTGTGTGTGTGTGTGTGTGTGCATATCTTCGAGCAGACGAAATCTCCAGAAGAGGCTGAAGTCCCATTGAAACACCAGCTGCTGCAGGTTATTGTGAGAGTACTCCAATATCGAATGCTACTTACAGGTAAGGCAGGAATAAAGGCATGCATTAAGCATCTTCTATACTTTAATCTCTGTTCACTGTTGATAGCAACAACTGCAAAAACACTGCAACATTGGTGTAAAAAAATATTTCATTGTCATGTCTTTATGTCTTCCATTTTCCTCAGACTACCTGAACAACCTCTCTCCTGATTCTCAAGAATATGAGGACACGCAGGGTAAATCTGCAATACATAATTCTGTGGTAACAACGTGACTATAACAGATGTTTTTTTTTTTATATGACACACATTTATATGTCTCGCATGCAGCTGCTCGGAGATATAACAGGCCCTCTTTGGTGGTAACTGCCAATGAGAATGTTGTCTTTGATTAAAGCTCTCTTTCTCTGTGTGTTTGTGTTGCAGCTGCCTTGGTGATTGTGTCCGAGGTGGCAGACCAGGCCAACGACAATCTGAAACAGGGGGTGAGTTTCTGAGTCCACACTCACCCCCATGTGCTTTTCATTCAGGCCCTTTACAGCCTACTGAGACTGACGTATTCACGGCCCAGCCTCGCTGTTATTGCGACACTTCTTTAATGGTCGCTTTGGCAATGAAAGGGCTGATTTCCAAGCGTGAAGAAGTTAGACAGCTGAGGTTTGAATCTTTCTTCTAAATGACTTGCTGAATTGAAGGAGAGGTCTATCCTTCTTTGGCGCCGGCTTCAGCAGCCTGTTGATTAACGCGCAGGGGCGAGCAAAGATGATGTCATCAGAAAGTCCCAGGTGTATCATTACAAAGGGAGCAGTGTAAGGTTGGACATGACTTACGCTCCCCCTCAAACATGAGCGGCTCATGGAGATAAATTCACAAACCCTCCTATTGCTGTCTCTCCCGCCTCTCACTGTCAACCTCCCCCGTGCCTCTTTGGCCTGCCTCCTCTGTTTATCACGCTGGGGTTTTTTTTCTTTTTCGCTTCTGTGCACATGCACTGAAACACACACACACACACAGACACACACAGGATGACAGACAGTGAAAACACAGGGTCCCTCTATCTCTGTTCCCCCACTATTCACTCAGTATCACATCCCTTTCCGCCTCTCTGCTTTTCATTCATGAACAAACAGGGATGGTTTAATTCTCTGCCTCCTCTAACATCCATCAATTGATAATCTTTCTCCATCTCTCCGCCTCCCTTCTCCTGCAGGAGAACCTGTTGCGTCTGGTCCACATAGAGTACAGCATGAAGGGGAAGAGGGACCTTCTGAAGCCCGGGCGGGTGAGCACCCCACAACTTATACAAAAAGAAAAATGTCTAAAAGCCTAAAATCTTGTTGAAATCAGCTTTTGATGGAATAATGATATAGTTTGTTTGACAATCTTAGGTTTCTAAAGCTTCGATGTTTTTTTTTTTCTTTTGTCAGATGTTTGTGAAAGAGGGAACGCTGATGAAGGTCTCAAGGAAAAGCCGACAGCCGCGACACCTCTTTCTGGTAATATATGTTTTGTTTTTTCTTCATGTCATAATGTTATGAAATGAGACACGTTACAAGACATCCTCCTTCACTTCAATATACCCTCCACATACATTTGAGTGCTCCTGTCAAGTTGTAGAGGAGAAAGTTAATAGAACGGATTTATTGAAAGGTTAGAATAGTTTAGCATAAAGCTTGAGATCAGAGGGACGATTTTGCCTGCGTTTGTCCAGAGGTTGAAAAATAATGGAAATCCAATCTTGTTGTCAAATACAATGTTGAGTGGTGTCATGATATTGTCACAAAAGTGAAAATTAGAAGACAGAAGATACCCGCCCTCCCCCAAAGAGCTTAAACCACAATTTGTGGTTTCACACTGTAGCTTATTTAATAATTTAAATTAGTTTCATTTATACTTATAACAAATATAAGTATAAATGATTTTTTGATAGTTTTACTCTGTACTTATTTAATTTTATGATTATTTCTTCTATATATTTAAAAGAATACCCCCTTTAGCAGACATTACTGGATGCTATGACGTCTTTCAGGCATCAAAACTGGAGACATAGTTGATTGTTGGGAAATGTGTTCTTTGATACAACATGCTGGTCTCTTGTCTGCATCTTGATTTGCTGAAATAAATGTTGGAGGCGGGGGGGGGGGGGGGGGGGGGCACACATGCATGATTAACGTTGTAATAGACAGGCTGTACCCTGAGTCCAGGTACGGTCAAAGTTCAGTACACTGGAGACAAGTACAAAGGGATAATCCTAAACAGGGAAACACTGTAAACCAGAACTGGGCACTGAACAGAGTGAAAACATAGATGGTACAGCTGGACTGGACACCAGACAGCGCAGGGCATACATCATCGTCAGACAAACTGGCAACTGACAGGCCTGACAGTGGTGCATATATACACATAGCCAGTGGGGAATATAACAAGGTACACCTGATACAATCAAGGGTAAAGGGACATAGAGCTTGTAAAAATTGCAGTACCACACTAGAAAACACCTGCCTTATCATTTAGGCAGTACTGAAAACAAAGCTGGGATCTGCAAGAGTATAAAGGAATGTTGGGCGGAGGTCAATCAGCAAGGTAGATGAGGGTGGGAGAAGGGGGTGGAGGGGGCACGAGGCCAAGGCTGTAAGACCTCCACCAAGCACCACACCCATCAAGCAAGGGCCTCCCTCTCCACTCTTCTCCTCTCAGGACTTGTTTTCCAGGGCCCCACATCCTCACAGGATGTTTGGTGTGGGTCACTGGATGCCGGCTTCCTGTGTATTGGGAGGGGACTGACAGCAAAGTGAAGGCCAGACACCCTGTAGAATGCAGGGAGGAGGTGGCCGAGGAGGGGTGGCGGTGCTACACAAACACGTAACGTGAAATAGAGAAGCCCACTCTATTGTTCCATGCGCAATCAGTGCTGTCTCATGTTATGAATTATACTTGAGCTACATATCCGCAGTAGTGGCATTTATGATTTTGGCTGATCCTGGTTGATCCACACAAAATAAAGCTGTTTGGCTCTCACATTTCGCTCGGTTCCAACAATCTTTCTTAACACGTTTGCTGTTTAAAGCATAGGTGGGAATGTCTGGTGGTTAATACTCAAAGGCTATTAGGGTTATAAAGCTATTTGCTCCCTTCAAGTCGACAGCTCCAGTGGGTCATTTGTTATTTATGGTCTTTTAAGACAAGAGAATCCAAACAGTGAAGATGAAAGCCATCAGTCATTCCAGTAACAGAGAGAAGTGACAACCAAGCTTGGACCTGTAGAAGACAGAAAAGTGGCAATACAAAGGATTAGAAGGAGGATGAAGAAGTGGAAAGCTGCCAGAGGAAGGCAAGAGTGAGTGAGAAGCAGCAGGTGAGGATTAGAGGAGGAGCTGGAAAGAGCTGTCATAGTAGAAAGAATAAATGTCTTAGGTACAAAGGGGTCAAGTGGATGCATGTTGTGTCTGATTTGGGTTAAGTCTGTGGAGTCTGTAAAACTTGGCTCTTGGCCGGGTTTCTGTGGCAGGAATCTTTGAGTAAATGTGCAGCACTGGGTGGAGTGCAAGAACTGCGGTGGCTGCAGCTCAGAGGTCGCAGGCAGGGCTCAGGCTTGGCTATCATGGACTGTTTTGTCTCCAGCCGGTCAAGCCAGTGAACTCGTTACTGCGACTATTTGTCTTGTTGTTGTTGTTGTGCTGGTGAAGGTGGCGGGTTCCACCCTGCCCTGGTTCTCATCGCAGCCTGAGAAGTGCTACTGAGGGGTGAGGGGAGGCCTGGACTCCGGAGCAGGGTGGAGAATTCCTGGATGCTGCCTATACGGCCCCAGCGGATGTTTAGAGCACACATTAGGTGTGACCAATGATGTCATTTCTTTTGTCTGTGTTATGAAATACCTCTCGTAACACAATGGACTCTCGGTGCGTTCAGGGTTTGAGAATACTTCTCGTTTGACGAGCAAATAAACACCTTCTTTACTGTAAAGGCCTGGTTTCGTTGGGCGCATACATGGGAATGCTGCACAGGCAGGATGCAAACATGTGTGAGTCTGTGAAAAGAAACATTGAGTTGTGCCCTGAATGTTGCAATGCACAGTCAAGATAACATTGCCACCATGTGTTGTAATGAGGTACTACATCTTCAGATGCTGAAAAGAGATTTGTTTTCACAGAAAGTAGGAGTTCAAAATAGAGGTTTCATCACTATAGTGTTTTTAGGATTTATTTAACCCAGAGTTCCCGAGTGCTTTAGCTGACTCCAGCAAAAAATGGGCAAAGTCAGGGCACATCTGGACAGGTTGCCAGTCCATCACGGAGCACACACAGACACACACACATGCTCCTATTCACTCCTAAATGACATTTAAAGTCACCAATTAACCTCAAAGTCTTGTTTTTAGATGTTGTTTTTGGTAAATGGGTGTACCCAGAGGAAAGCCATGTATGTTCAATGAAAACTTGCAAACTAAACACACAAAGCCCCGAAGCCCAACCCAAACTCAGAGAATCTTCTCACTATACTTACCACTACCCTATTGTGCAGCAATCTGAGCTGTCATATTCATTTTCATACGTTAACAGTGTTATTCTTTAATTAGTAAAATCGTACATATTATACCTCATGTTTTCTCCTGTGCTTTTCAACAGATGAACGACATAATGCTATACACTTATCCTCAGCAGGATGGAAAGTACAGGCTTAAAAACACACTGTCTCTGTCAGGGATGAAGGTATGTTCTCATTTCCATCTGCAATTGTATTTAGCATTATGAGGAAATCTGTGCTGTAATGTTTTTTTTACCGCTAACACACAGGTTAGCAAGCCCATACTTGACAATGTGCTGAACTGCCTGAAGATTGAGGTTTCTGACATCACCATTACACTCTCTGCCAGGTAAGCACCCGGCAGCCAAAACACTGACACGATCCCTGGGAATCTGTTTACTGTCAGGACTATTTCAATGCCTGTTTTTGCTCTTCGTGTTTAAAGAGTAAACTGTTTCCGAAGCGTTGGATGTGACTGCATGGATCTGAGATGTGTTGCATGTCAGAACAAGTGTAGAGACCCATGATCCATAATCTTCTCGTTTGTTTTGCAAAGTAACCCGAACGTCACCAGTCACAGTTCTTTTTTATCAGTGTCACTATTATATGCCATGACACCAAAGGTCCTCTGATAAAATACTTGGGTAAGAAAAGCTTGTTCCCTGACCGGGAATCGAACCCGGGCCGCGGCGGTGAGAGCGCCGAATCCTAACCACTAGACCACCAGGGAGCTGGTCTCATGTTGTAAAAGCATTTACACTTGAATGACTGGAATCTGTGACGGCTGGTCAGACCCGTGCTTGTATGTAGTGCTAAGCAGCTGCCAGCAGGCTTCAGCCTTGACTTCAACTTCTCTTTACAGTTGTTTAAGCAAATGTTAACAACTCTAGTCTTAAAAAGAAAACTTAAATAAATTTCTATCTCTATTGTCTTTGCCTGTACCTGTATATATGTATCACAAATTTGCCATTTTCCAATTGTCAATACCCTGACATGAGCACTGTGATTCAGTTTTTTCCTCTCATATATCCTGTTTCTAATGAGCTCCAGATGAGTAAATGAAAAGTGTGTCGGGTGTCATTGTGTTTCTCTTCTGCTCTTCAGTTCGGTTGGAGAAAGGGAGGACTGGTTCCACACATTAAGTCGAGCGATAGCGGACCATGCAGCTGGACTCTGCACATTTGGTGGACCCTGCAGTGAGGTAAATTAAAAGCTTTATTGTAATCTGACCACATAATATGTCAAAGTACATTGCAATGCACCCCAGAGAAACACTGATGTGCATTGTTGCATAATGGACAGCAAATAACGGCACATACCTACTGGAAATCTTCGTTTAATATGGAGGGCATACACATGTTGTTTCTTTTATACTTTTTATTAAAAACATAATGCAACTCTGACAGCAAAGCTCGTGAAAAAACAACCCTGAGGACAGCAAGCAAAGAAAGATGCCGTGGAAACAAAGCTCAACTGCCTGCAAAGTTTCCACTTTATTTATGATGGACAAATTCAAGGCTATGTACATATCTTCAGATTCAAGTCATAGACTGCTTCGGCATGCATGATCCATCTCCTGCGTAACCTTGTGGAAAGAGCTTATGCAGGAGAGAAAAGTTTATGAAAGTTAGGACTTGATTTTACTGACGAGTTACTTCTTTAAACAGCACTGCAGTTACTTTACTAGAAACAGGAAATAGAAAGTAAGTAGTTACTTAGGACAGTAAGTTGCAATACTTTTAACAGTTTTTCTGAGTTAGTCCTGTTGGGTTTAATTTTTGTGGCATCATTGTGACACATTAGTTGAGCTGGGTCATTAAGATTCGGGATTTAAGCTTTGCTGAACTTGCGTCAGTTAGTTGATGGAAGATTCATTATAATCTGGTTGTAAGCGGTTCTTCAAAGGAACTGATTTGTGAAGTAATGTTGAGAAGAAGCTGAAACCGCTGAAATAAACAACTCGCATATAGACAGCTATTAATAAACTAATGTCGGATAAATTTAGGGCTGCAAATTTATCACATACATTCAAATGTTATTGTTACTCAGCTTTTATGTGGCTCTCAGGAGGATTGATTTATTTTACATTTAATGAGGCACGTCTTCCCCAGTAAACAGGAATTCGGTGACACAGTTCCACCGATGCAGCGTTCAACATTTGGCTCAGTGAGCAGGACTGAGAGAGACAGCAGCTTACAAACTGTTTTTACAGACTAAAGAGTAACTGGTAACAAGCTCTCAAAAACTTTAATAAAAGTAACGGTCAGTTAAAAGCTGCAATTGCAGTGTTACTATTGTTATTTGATGCTAATGATAGCAAAAAGCATTGTGCAGCCCTTTTTATTGATCTATCAAAAGCATCTGACAATGTTGACCACTCTGTCTTTGCTCACAGATTATATAATGCTGGGCTGTCGGGTAATGCAGGTGGATGGTTTAGAAATTATTGAGTGACAGAACTCAGTGTGTGCAGATAGATGGTCAGTATAAGTGAAGGTGTGCCACCAGGGTCAGTCCTGGGTCCACTCCTGTTCATACTTTACCTCAATAAGATCAATCGCAATACATTGAATGCAAAATTTCACTTTCATGCCGATGATACTGTCATGTAATCCGTCCAACAAAACTTTTATTATTTAAAACTGGTTTCAAATCCAGACAAAACCAAAGTCACTCACATACCAAACTTTCAGAACTACCCTCAATGATCACTGCTCAGGGATCTCAGATTGAACTGGTCATATCCTACAAACATTTAGGAATTTTACTTGACAACTCTCTGTCTTTTACCCCTCTGATTCAGCAGCTTGTTATAAAATTATAACTGAAACTCGGCTTTTTCTTCCGGATAATCTTGCCTTTCTTCTGAAAAAGAGATTGGTTTCTGCCACATTCATGTCTGTGCTGGATTATGGAAATTTTTTGTAAATTCTCATAAAGGTTAATTAATTAATTTACATTATTCCCAACGGTGGCAGTAGCTCATTACAATGGCGCTTTACTGATGCATTTAATGTGGATATACAGTATATTTCACTTTGAGCCTCACACTTTCTTTTAGATTTTTATAAATTTGTATTCAAATATTGTAATTGAGAAATGTTACCCTTCGTTCTTAAATGTCCAAACAGGCCCGGGAGAAACTGTGGATGGCCCTGGGTGAGGCTGCGCCCGTCCTGGTGCCAGTTTCTCATGCGATGATGTGCATGAATTGCACATCTGACTTCAGCCTCACACTCAGACGACACCACTGCAACGCTTGTGGAAAGGTCAGACGCACACCACTGTGAAGACTGAATGTGATCAGTCATCCCTAAGTTACAGTAACTGTATTTTAGTGTAACTTTCCTTGGAAGTCCATTCATGCGTTGTGTTTCTCTGAGCAGGTAGTGTGCCGAGCTTGTTCCAGAAACCGATACCCCCTTAAGTACCTCAAAGACAGAATGGCCAAAGTGTGTGACCACTGCTACGCTGAGCTCAGGAAAAGAGGTGGGTGGGGGTGGGGGGGGTGCAGCTCTTTGTGCAGAGAAGTTCTGAAGTGTCTCTGCCATTCAGATATATTAGTGTGAGGTGTAGTGCAAATGTTGTCGTTTTGTGTGTGTCTGCAGGTGGGAGTGTGTCAGGAGCCTGTGGTAACTCCAGTCCTCGAACCCATCGGGCCAGTCGTCCCCTCTCTGCTGTCTTCCAGAGCCTGCAGCCCCCGAGTCTGTGGAAGACCAGGAAGAGCACCTCAGCTCTCAGCCAGGTGGATTTGTAATTCTTATTTGGAATATGTCCTATTTTTTCACTTTACATACTGAATTTGAACCAAAGGTTGCAGTTCAAGCACTAGTTTCTCTTGTTTGTCATGTAAATATGTACTGTACATATAACCATAGGATATGCTGGAGAGCTGAACTTCTGCATATGTTTACTTGAGTTCAATGCAGTGTATGTGACATTGCAACAGTGGTATAGGATTTAAAACAATATAGTTAGTAAGGAAGGTTTGGTGAGTTTAGACAGCTTCAATCAGTTTGTTTTGAAGCAGACTGTGAAGCAATTTTTAAAAAATCTCAGTCCTCTTCTATAGCCAAGTCAAGTCTTCTTTATTTATAGAGCACTTTAAAACAGCTGTAGCTGAAGCAAAAGTGCTTCACATAATAGACAAAAATAAAAATTACAATAGAAGAGTGAAAACAGCAAAATACAGTAAAATAAATTTTGATTGACAACAATAAAACCAGGCACAGAGCGAGGGAGCGAGGGAGATCTGGCTGAGTCCAACATAAAGGCATTACATTAATCCAACCAGGATGTAATAAAAGCCTGGATTACTGTTTCAAAGTGCTGCTGTGCCACAATGGTCTTCACCTTTGTAAGCCTTCTGAGTTGGAAGTAGCTGGACTTTACCACTTCCCTAATCTGAGAGTCCAATTTAAAATCACTGTCCATTCTAAAACCGAGGCTTAAAACATGTGAAGCCAGGGGACCCAAGTCGAAAAGAGGGGGTTCACAGGAGGTAGTATAAAACACAGCTGGAGAATATCAGTCACTTTGTCACAATAAAAGCTTGTTCCCTGACCGGGAATCGAACCCGGGCCGCGGCGGTGAGAGCGCCGAATCCTAACCACTAGACCACCAGGGAGCTGCTATCTGCAAGCCTTCGCATTGGAATGGCTGGAATTTGTGACAGCTGATGTGATGGACGTCGTGTATGTCGTGCTCAGAAGCTGCCAGCAGGCTTTTAACTGTGTAACTTGTCTATTTGTTTACTTTCTGACAAATTCACTCAGGTATCGCTCGGTGTGGAGGGCTCCACCATGTGTGGGAGCCTGCAACGCAGGAAGAAGAGCAAAAGAAAGTGGAAGCGCCTGTGGTTCCTCCTCAAAGACAAGGTGCTCTACACCTTCACAGCACGTGAGGTGAGGGGGCACAGAGTCTCCCACACCAGCCCCAAAACACTCACACACTTTAATTATCCCTCAAGCGGAGTTTCTGTCTTTAAGTCTTTACATTGAACTCACCTATTTCCCACTTTCTCAGTCTCTTAGAGGGACACTTCATGACTAATGGAGGGATTCTCTGTGCTCTCTCTCTAAGCTGGTCTACCTATATTGAGGTTCTCTTTAAAGAATTGTTTGTAAGTTTGTGCTATGTCTCACTCTGGCTTCTTCAGGACAAAGTGGCCTCAGAGAGTCTTCCCCTGCAGGGCTTCACTGTCAAGCTGACTGAGCGACCAGAGGGAGAGGAAAGTAGCAACGTATTCCATTTGTACCACAAGAAGACGCTCTACTACAGTTTCAGAGCCGATGATGCGCACACTGCACGCAGGTGAGGGGTGTTGATTTATCTTCCTGAATGAAATGTCTTTTAAAATGTGCGTTCCCTGACCGGGAATCGAACCCGGGCCGCGGCGGTGAGAGCGCCGAATCCTAACCACTAGACCACCAGGGAGCTGTGAATGTGTTGCTTAGGTTTTCTCTGCCTGGTATGTGTGACAGCAGGCAGGGAGACTCTCGTGTCATGCATATGACGCGCCATCGTACGCCCTGAAGGCACTCCCATCTCTCCACAGGAGACTGCTGCTTTCACCATAAAAAAAAGTCCATCTATTTGCCTCTTTTTTAATCTCTCTTTGTGTCGTGTGTGTGCCTTTTCAGTTTTAGATCATTTGGAAAACAAGCACTAAATCCCAGGCTCAAGCATTGGAATATTTTGTTTGATGTGCGATTATTTGTAGCTTTCGTTTTTTTCAGCTGTGGCCAGTCAGGATGTCAGCCTGTGTTTAGAAGTTGCACTCGGGTTAATCATAATGTAAGGTAATCATAACGGTCCATGACAGTTTGGAAGGATCAGCTTGTTTTGCTCTTTGAAACAATTTGTGTCCTTATTTCTGTGAAGATGCGCCTACATGTGAATGTAATACACAGTTAGTTATGTTGACTCAATTAATGAGCAGAAACAGCTTTTTCTTTTTTTTTGTTTGGACTGTTTATCTGCCATTTTAATCATGATCATCTTGCATTGATTTGAGGGTGAATCATATCAAGTCTGTGGAAGAGAAAGGACGACAAACCTATTCAAATTTGATAATGACTATAATCCTAAATGGTCTACTTAGTTTAAACCCTATAAAACAATTAGCATGTGAGGACTTTTTATACAATTGTGGTCAATTAATTTATTGATGATATTAAAGTTAAAATATAATTTAGTAGTTGACAGTAATAGGACACATGTATGTCTAGACGAGAGCAAGCTGTGAACGGGGATGTAAAACAAAATTACAAAGGAATATAATTGTGGAAAATGTGTAGATGTGCTTGAAAATAGACTTTTTCAGCGAAAAGCTATCTAATGTCCGCATGCCTCACCTTCACAGAACTCTTGACTTCCACTCTGCAAACACTTGCATCTATTTTCCTCTTTGAAAAGAACAAAACACGTAATGTCTCATCTATTTAAACCTTTGTTTTATCTTCTAATGTATTTTTATTTATATATCTCGGCTCTGGTCTGTATTGGCATTACTGAACAGATGCATATGCACACGATGATGGGAGCAAGTTAGAATAGTTATTTCTATAATTGTTTTGTTTTATTTCATTCTATTTTATTTATTTCACCTACAAACCAATCCAAAATTAAAATGTGTCTCACGTTCCCTGGCTTTGTGTTTCAGATGGGTCAACGCCATGGAGGAGGCAACTGTTTTATAGCACCTGCTCAGTTGCTGGAGTAAGTCCTGCCGTCTGCGATTGCTACAACTCCTCAATGGAGCACAACATAGCTACCTGCTGCAACTGACGTCACAAAACCAGTAAGGAGTCATCCCTCCCAGGACACTAACCAACTGTTTGACTACAGTGTGGATTTTGGACGAGGCTGCTCCGCTGTGGCAGCGAGGTGAAAGTGAGGAATATTAGAAGACGGCTGAATGTGAAGAAGTGAGGGTGGGGGGACTCTGTTTGGAGGATATTAAAAAACTTTTTGGGTTTAGCAAAGCTAATCACAGGAGCCTTTGTTTTCCAGGAGCAGCTTGGACACATGAAGTACAACATCTCAGAGTCTAAAGGACTTTATTCCTGTTTTAACCTTTTTTTCATTGGTTTTTTTTGGGGTTTTTTACGGCCTACAAAAATCTACTTCTTATCCAACATCACTATATTTCCCTGTCTTTTACAGATTTTTCACTGGATTATGAAACCGCTGTCTTTGTTATACAGGATACCGTCACATGAAACCTGTGGTGCTTACACATGAGACAGTTTCGATATTAAAAAAGAGTTTTTGCTCCACCGGAGGAGGATTCATGTCTTATAAGGGGAAAATATTCAACAATGTTTTAGAGAGATGTTTGGTATTCTGAATATATATATATTGTGAAGTACAAGCCGAAAACATAGAAGTGATTTAAATGATTTTATTTGTATAAACATGGTGACACATGGTGGTCTGAGTAAAGATTCATTTTATCCATTACAGTATGTGTATATTATATTTCTTGTGAAGTTTTACACAGTGTTATTCTCGTATTGAAGCTACAAAGCTATGGAATGACCCTCAGCATGTCCCGAATGTTTCTTTGGACACAAACACTTTCTGACATACTTTGTATTTTAATCTGTCGGTTTTTAAATCTCTCTGTCATACAATTCTGAAATTTCCAATGGCTTTCTCCCATTGAATGCAGTGCAATTTGCGATTGATGATGAATGTGCCTGAATTTTAAATGATCTCCTTATTCCTTATGTTATCACAGTACTGTATGGAGAGGCTTTGCTTTCTACCCACACTTTCATACTATAATCTTCTATTCTCACCGTTACAGTCAAGTAACATTAGAATATACTATTGTGCCATTTTTATCGATGCCTTTGTATGCTGTATATATGCCGCGATATTAAAGCATTCCTTATTCCACTTAGATTTTCCTCAGAATCTTTGACAAAATCAGTCAAGCTACCTTTTTCCTGAGTGATCTGAGACCCTTCCCTCTATCCAAGTGTAGAAACATACCCACAGTCTGATGGCTTCATTTAGAGAACAAATGTTACACTTTTGATGCTCCACCTGTCAAACTGCAATATTTCTAATTTGTCCATTAAGTACTGATCGGCTTTTCTACATGCATACCTTGACATGGCTCTCACCTGCAGTGTTATTATGATGTGTACCTCTAGCATATAGTGCATTGTAAATTTTCATGTATATAGAAGCATATTAAAAAATGTTAAACTGCTTTGAAAGGTTTTACTCACAGGCTTTCATAATGATGTCGTGTCCTGTTGGTTTGCTCTTACACACAAATTCATTTACATGAATATTTGTGTTGAAATGCCCACTGTAACGTCTTCTTTCTGCATTTTCCAGTTGGGGTTTGCCACAGTGGATCGTCTTCTTTTAACATCTTTATTTTTCCGTATCCCCACACCTCACGCCAATACCCTGTGTTCTCTCTCACTGCCTCTATGAACCTCCTCACTGGATTCCTTTTTCCCATTTTGCCTGGCATCTCCATCACCAGTATACATTTCCCTCATTTCTACTGCACGTTGGTCTCTTGCTTTCCCACCGAACTGCACAGCAAGATCGGTCCCTCTAAAGTTCTCATTGTTAATTCTGTCCATCAATCTCAGCATCCTCAGCTCTCTGACCTTCACTTCAGCCTGCTGTCTTTTGTTTTCAAGCTTTTCCCCTTGGACCCATTCATCACCAGTCCCTCCTGACACTCATCTCCATCCAGTCCACCCTGGTTTTACTCTTTCCTTTCACATTTTTCACTAAATTGCACAGCTGACCCCAGTTACGCTCCCTGCATTGTCCCTGTTTTATGTCCTCCTTCAGATTCACACACACACATACTCTGCTTTCCTCTTTCTCACCTTCTAATGCATCCTCCTCTTGCAGGTTTTCCTCAACCTGCTCCCTACTCTTTTTGCTGAGAACATGTCACTATTTGAGACACTGTTTAGTTTGACTTAGATGGGTTTTGGTAAACTTTTTTTTATTTTATTTCAAACGCACAAACAGAATGTGCTTTATTCAAAGTATGATGCAGTTTCTTGAATCAGAATTTCATCCACAGAAATGACCATGTAGTCGGAGTACAACAGTGAATCAATAGCAGTATTCACTCAGTGGTTGTTGCTATGGATGTCATTTGTTTGTACAGGTGTTGATGTCTTACTTATCCTGGGCCACTGGTAAATACCTTTTCAGGCTGAAGTAGGTACATACTGTACCTGTATGTGATCTTTGTGCTGTCACTAAAAACAGCCTTACTTAATTTCCCTCATCCAGCAGGGGGCAGCAGCACATCGTACCAAACATACTGTCTCGAATGAAGGCTCCTTTTATGTTTGTACTTGGTTGGTTATGAGCAAGTGTCAAGAAAAATACTTTTAAAAGACAAATTGTAATAAGAAAGTGATTTCACAAATTCACCCGCACAGTATGGCTTCGATACTGTGAGCAACAATGATATCTCAGCTCGGATCTTATTGTTGTGTCATACTAAAAGATGAGATAACAAGTTTTTGATATGCCTGGTTTATTTGAAATTAAGGTTCATGTTTCTGTTGTAAATTCCACATGGTGAAAGGCTGTCTTCAGGCTGCGTGTTTGACACCCCTGCTGTGATCATTTCCCTCTCAACATGAAAAAAATTGTAATTATTGGTCAGACATCTCAAAGGACTTTCATATTTGAATATTTTCTTGTTGATAGCTGTTAGAAAATCATGTGGGGAGATCCCAAAAAATAAGGTGATGCAACTATCCGTCACACTTATTTCTCACTGTAGCTTATCATGCAGCTTTATAATTCAAATTTTAGATCATTACATTTGCATTACATTCACTAATATTTATTTTAATGAAATACAAACTAGACAAATCCATAAATCAAGGAAACGGAGTACTCTGGTTTTTTAAACTTATGATGCTTTGTTTGAAAAGGAGTAACAGCTAAAAAAAGAAGTTGACTGTAAAGAAAACAAGCAATGTTAATGTCAGAATGCACTTTGATATGATGGTTCATAACAACTAGAATAAACCAAGAGGTGTGAGGCAGGGATGAGGTGCAGATCAACTCAATATATCTATAAGCACAATCACCTTTTACTCACTGTTTAGCTAAATTGTTTGCTCCCCTTATCCAGCCAGTTGGTACCTTCCAGAACGTTTAAGTGACTCTCAGCATCTGAATTGCTAATTGCACCTTAAGGGAGATTTCACATTGGACAAGTGCTTCGTTTCTGGCTTCATCTAGTTTTCCAAATTCTTTCTGTCTGTCTCCTGGAGAGATCCAGATCAGCAGCAGCTGAGAAGCGACTATCAAACTGATGCAGGATTAGAAATAAGACAATCAAAGACTCTAAGTAAGTCTGTGTACAATTATTTAATCTCCTTCACAACGCTTTTAATAACTTAAGTGCAACATTTGGCAGGTTTCTGTGAGTTCTCCAGTAATTAAGGGGGCTTCATTATTTGCTCATTAAACCATTAAGTCCTAATGCGGAGTACTCAAGTTCCAGCTTTCTTTGCTGCATTAGGATATTCATTATTTCACTAAAAAACAAGAGATACTGATATTTAAGTTGCTCAATGTTTGTGCCTGTTCAGATGCACCTTTTACTACAACGTATGAGGACAAAGGTACATTTTTGGGCAAAATTCAGGTGGCATATTATCATAGCCCACTGGTACAACACATTAGAACCATTAACTGTTTCCTTGTTGCAGATGATGTTTGGCCAAATATATCATCCACAGCTGCCTGTGCAGAATAAATTTAGCCTCTTCTTTTATTTTTCAAGGCTTTCAACTTTCAAGCCACAGGCAGACTACAAGGGAAACACAAGCCATCTCAGATAAGTTAATTGGCTGTACTAAAGACTTCCACACGATCAAAACAAGCACATCAGATTGTGGTCGTGAACGAAGAAAGCAGGAGCTGACATGAATATTTAAAGACAGAGAAAGAGCACAAAACATTTTTATTCTATTTCTTTTTAGGCTTCTACATTATTAATGACCCTGAGTTAACCAGATCAGGCCCAATGTGACAGCACAGTAGAGAACAGAAAAGGGATATGGTTTTAATAGATAAACTGCCACATGCCCTTTGATGATTTAAAGTTCTTTTTTTTGCCCATTCATTATTTTAAAAATCAATCTGTTTCAATAGCAAAGCAAGGGAACAGATAAGAGAGTTGATCCATGGTCACTGTTATTGAATCCAGAGATGAAGACCAAAGGATGGTTTCCAATTAGTTGACTACGGTGAGAAGATTACATGCTACTCAAAAAATAGGGACAATATAAAATAGAAAGATTGGGGTTGCTCCAGATACATGATCCCAGGAGTGTCCATGACCTAATATTACTTGAAGAGACAGAAGATAGAATGAAGTGAGAACAGCTTTGAAAGTCACTCTTTTTCTTTGAACACCTGAGAGCTACAGACACTTCTCACGCTTTAACTTCTAATACGTTCACATAAACCATTTCCTGAGTTGGTACGGACCCAAAGATGCAGAAAGTCATTGGGTAACTGTGTGTTCGAATCGATAGCCCTCCATTTCTGTCGTGTCAGCAAATTGTCGGAAAGGGGCCTTCTAAAAATAGTAAAAGGACAGTTTCTCCTTGGGCACAGTTTAAAGTTTTCAGTTCTCATTTGTCAGGCCAATAATAAGCCCGAAATTCAATACGAGTGCCTGGATTGAGTGGCCCAAACTCCTGACTTACACAGACACAAATGCCCAGAATCAAACCATCATAATTGATCAAAGTTATACTGTAGTTTAAAGCATGTTGTGGGATTGTAATGAAAGAAAAAGCTGCACAACAGCGAGGCTGCTGAAATTACCGTATTCTTGAATGTATGTCCCTCTGTTTTAAAAGCAGAGAGGCTATCTACATTGTCAAAATGTCCTCTTGATTAATTAATGTTGGTGCACAAGGGTTTTCTAAGAAGGAAGTAATTTGCCTGATGTTTACTTGCATCATGTTTCAAAGGACATTTGCACAGAATCTATTACACAACAGAAGGCGTGGAAGAATGACAGCAGCTGGGTACACTAATGGAGAAAATGCAGAAAAAGCCCCGCTGATATTCAAGTTTAGTGTTTTCTGCAGAATCCTAAACCACAAGACAACACAAATGAGAGATGTCTCTTGTAGAGATATCCTGAGCCCTTGTGCGAGGGTGTCAAACATACAGCCTGTGGATCAAAAACATCATTTGATTTTTGTTTGATTGTTTGCTTTGGATCACACTGTTTCAGTGGCAGGAGACATTCTTTGAATTCTGCGACGCAACAGGCTTTTCAAAACATTCGTCAAGATCTCAGACTTCTTATCGGATTTCAAGGGCAGAAAAATATCTTTTTATTTGAAAATTGAACAGATTTTCCCTACATTTTTAATTATTTAATTTTTTTTAGATTGAGTAGAAATATATTTGATAAAGTCTGAAGAGAGTCGCAAAAATGTGTTGATTGGACTTCCACTGCCATCTCTCTGCCTCCATTTGGCGAAACCACAAGTTGTGTATAGGGCACTCACCTGTTTTAGGGAGATTGTGGTCTGATGACCACGGAGTCAGGGTACTAGGTGATTTGTATGAAGGTGGAACTATCACGTCTTTCAGTGATTTAAAGGAGCAGTTTAGATAAACTCAACATCAGTACTGGCGTTATCTGCAAATTAGACATCTCCTCGGTCAAACGTTTGGATCCCCCCTCCACAACACCTCCCACTGCAGACATCCTGACACAGATACTCAAGGTATTTAAGTTGGGACATGAAGCATTTCAGTACTACTCTATGCTCCTGTGCTGCTCTGATAACTCTTCTTCTGCCCTCAAACTTGTGTGGGCGTCTGACCTGTCCACAGCCTTTATAGAGGAGTGGAGCCGGCTTGTTGTTTTTTTTGGTGTATATGCTTTGTTAGTCTTGTTTGTTTGCTCTAACTCGGCTCAATCTCCTATTGATATTCCATTTTTTTTCCCATCTTGTGTTGCTTTTAATTTTGAAAATATCAATAAAAAATATTAATCTCAAAAGATTGAGCGATATGTGTCCCCTGAGCTAAAATTAGTTTAACATCCCTGTCACAATTCAATGTGTTGTCATGTTCGTGATGAAATT
The DNA here is from genome assembly GCF_963383615.2 of Lipophrys pholis. Taxonomy (NCBI): domain Eukaryota; kingdom Metazoa; phylum Chordata; class Actinopteri; order Blenniiformes; family Blenniidae; genus Lipophrys; species Lipophrys pholis. Next base: position 14,211,156 of record NC_137637.1, read on the forward strand.
CAAGTTCTGGATGTGTCTAACAACTGTTTTGGTTTATCACAAAGCCATCTGAAGGAAGCAAAATTCAAACTTCTCTTTTCTGTAAACTCTGATCTCTCAGTCTGACTCTCAGTCCAGTCAGACGACAAAGCTTTCGTATGAAGCCGCTCTCTTGATAGAAGAAGCCCTTCTCTCCTGTTTTAAAGATTTCTTTTTTTTATAGCTATATCCCACACCCTCTTTCCACTGTCTGTTTCTGTCATTAGTTACTGTGATTTTGAAGAGGCCCTTACAAGAGGAACTGTCTGCTTTTCCAGTAATAGAGACAAAAATGTTTCTAAAAAGGAGTGACATTAGAAATCACAGTCAAGAAGACTCAACAGTTGTCCAATTAATTCCCAGAAATCTACACACAATGGTGAAACCTCGGTAAAATTCCTATAACCGACAGTGAACATAAAACTTTGAAACTACAAGCAGTAAGCTCCCTTCTACTCCTTTTACTTGCTATATGAGGAACCTGTGTACCACCCTGACCCAAATTTGCTGTTCCTACAGAGTGGTGTGATGGCAAGAAACGTCTCTTGCTTCTCCAATTTGATTCTCTTCCTGTTAAACCAGTATGCTGGGTGTGACAGAACACATTAAGAGTCACTGAAGTGCAAATGCAGTCGATATCAGTGGGGAAAGTCTGGAGCAGGTTTATTTTGTAGGGAGGGAATAGCTGATCAAAAGTCAGCGGTTGTTTTCTGGGGTAGAAATGTCCAAAGCGTGTGCAACTTAATGTAATCTGTGAATAGATTTCTAGGAAGTGAAAATAAAAAGTTGGATTTCCCAAACATATGACTACCCTTTTCATTATAAATAAGAAAGATTTGATTGAGTATCTAAAAACCATTACCAGCATGGTGAATCTAAATTACACTAATAAATAAGTCTTTCACAGGGGAAATCTAAAAAGTCCCCTACGTGCTTATCTGTTAGTTCGACCACAAATGTTTGTAGTGGTGAGTAACTCCTTGGCTTTGCTTTCTAATCTCTGTCAGCATTCATCATTGATCAACAAAGCCTAACTTCCCCATCCTACTCTTTTCCAGCACTATTTATAGCCCTTTAGGAGCAGTGACAGACTGCCTAAATTTACCAGCCCATTCTCTCTTATAGTCATACAGTTTTGGTGGGTGGGAGCTGATGACTCAGCAGCACGTGGATCAATGTGCTTTGTGTAGGCTGAGAGGAATGGGGGTGTGGCGGTGCAGTGGGCTGGGCCAGTATAGAAATGGTACAGTCCAATAAACCCTGCTCTCTTCAACCAGACAAGCACGGAAACAGATGAAGATCACCTGGGTATTTGACCACACACTTTTCACAAGTGTATCATTTTACACACTTAAGCACAACCAATGCAATGTAATATAATTGAACTGAGTATTCCCAAAATCTAAATTCACTGTCAAACATTTAATAGCCAATGAGTTTTTTTTGTTTCCATCCATCTTCCATTCAGCATAATGGCACTTCGGGCTTTCTCAGTTTGCTGCCCCCAGACTCTGGAATAAACTGCCCCCTGAAATATGCTCCTTCTGCAACTTTGGCCTCTTCAAATCTAGGCTCAAAACTTATTTATCTAGACTGGCTGTAGACACAGTAACATGGTGACATTTTATGTTATTTTATGTTATTCTTTTTTATTTTGATTTGATTTGATTTTACTGTGGTTGGTATGTTTTTACTCATGCTCACTTTTAATTATTTTCTTTGTCATTTTTACTGTGAAACACTTTGGTCACCTTGAGTGTTGTAAAGGGCTGTATAAATGAATGTTTGATTGATTGATTTGCTTGTTATCGAGTAAGATGCTGTGTTACATTTGAGTACAAGTATTTCCGTAGTAAGTGGTTGGCTTGTTTAGTTTGGAAAAAAATTACATTTTAACCAGAGAGATCTACAACTGCAGAACTTATCGTCTATTTCTCATCTTTGTTTTGCCTTTCATTACTAACATGTTCTTAAACTAGGACAATGAATTGATAGATTTGATAATAAAGGAGTATAAACTATTACTTTTTCTATTAAACCAAACATTGTATCACCTAACTTGTTGGTTATGAATCACAATAAGTTACAATAAGATAAGTTTTTGTTGTGTTCTTCCTCCTCCTCCTCCTCATACTTCGAGAACTTGTGTTATGAGTCAGTGAGCTGCAGTATGGAGGATAAAGCCCAGCTTTATTCTGCTGCACCACGTTCTCCTCAAACATGCCGGTTTCTTTAGTAAAACATCAGGCTGCCCGTCCAGTCCTGCAAGTGTTGAGTTTCACATGTAAATAAATGAGAGAGGAAAGCTAAGCACAAACCCCCTTTACTTCATGAGTAATATGTTTACTGAAAACACGCTGTGCGTGCGCGCGCGCGCGCGCGTGTCTGCGGGAATCCACCTGCGTGACGTCACGCGCTGGCTTTCGGCAGTTGCCTGGTGGGTGCGTGCAGTCGCGCGGCGGCCCGCAGAGCAGAGGCAGTCTGAATGATCAGCAGTTCGCCGCTGCACTTCCTCAAAAGCCACCCGAGCTTCAGAAGTCAAACCTCGGGGAAACGCCACCATTTCCAGTGACACCCCTTCCTGCTGCCTCGTCCGAACTCGCGGCTCACGCGACACTTTGCATCTCGGCGAAAGGCGGGTAAGTCACAGCTTCGACTTGAACTTACTGGGACGAACTTGAGCTCGGCGCTTTGACAGGAGCCGGGCTCGCTTGCCTGTTTACACTTTGCCCGTTTGCTCTGACTCGTGTGTCGCCTCTGACTCGGTGCAGTCACAGTGAGAGTCCAGTGTTGCTGCTGTCGCGGAAAATCTCAGTTTTACTTTGTGTCCGTTACGCAAGAAACGTAACAAAACAAACAAACAAAAAACTTGTTTTAGTATTTCACATCCGCGAACAAAACTTCACTTTGTCTAATTCCTACACTGACTAACCCCCCCCCCCCCCCCCCCTCTCTCTCTCAATACCTCCAGAAAGGACTCCTAACCATGGCAACAGCCTGTTTCAATTCATTCAACTACACAGGAATTCATATAATCCCTCCAGGTATCAAAATAAATTCTTGAATCACATATTTTCAGTGTTGGGATTTCCCTTACTCCAAAAGCTAAGTGAAAGGGTTTAAATTAAGTCGAACATAATCTCCTCAATCTCTCCTGTAGGGAATATTAGTTGGATTAATGCCAAATATACAGAGGTGGAGAGCGCACTGGAAATGTAGTTGGTACTTTAGTGCATAATTTATACTTGTCGACAATAAATACATTCAAGTTTATGAAAACTTAAAGAAATGTTTATATAAAGCAGGAATTTATTCTTGTTAAACTTTATTCACTGCAGAAATGCGATAAACATTTTTTAATACAAGTTGTCAACAAACCTGTTTGCTAGAATTATGATTGAAGTCATGAAATAGGTTACATGATGTAAATTATACCTAATTATGAGTTCAAACTATACCATTATAGTACAAGTATCACAACAACTGACTACCCAACTACTGTGATGTGCTTGTTTGTAATTTCTTACTTCCACCTCACAAATGTGCATGTTGTATGTCTCGTCCTACTAAAACTCGGCCGTATTGTCATCGATGTGGGTAGGACGATAGTGTTGTTGATAAAACAGGCTGTAGTCACTGTGACGAATCATCAGTCAAAACATTGCAGTTTCTTTATTCTTTGCTGAGTTGCGGTCGGTGTTACAGGACGTCCAGTGAATCTCGGGATGCGTGTCAGGGGCTCTGGTGTGGATTGACAGATGATGCCGTGGGCCGTTGTGACAAAGTCAGTACACTTGATGAACAGATACTGGCAGACCGCGTAACACTCAGCAGAGACTAAAGTCCACCAATCTGACGTCTCAAAGGTTCTTCCCCTTTATTGCACTCAAGCTGAGGCAATGGAAACATATGTTAGTCATCCTCCTCTCACATATTTATTGATAACAAATTGTTTGCTCACTCTTAACCTACATCTGAAAAAGGTGAAAAGAGACGGCGCGGGAGTTATTTGATGGTAGTGCTTGATTTGAAACAAGTCTTGGTGGTGAAGATTAGCCCGCATTGTTGTGACTGTAAACAGCTCGGCCTCACTCGGTCGGCACTCATGGCTTGTCAGCTCTCCAGGTGTTCTAAACACATCACGGCGTTTTTCCAAATCTCCTTGCACTGCTTGCAAAAGTCTTGTGTCACACTCTACTGCACAATTTTGCGGCGAGACTGTGTATCCTGTTGTTATTTTCTGAAGGCAGCACAGCTTTGTGAGCACATGTAATATTATCTGCCTGCAGTCACTGGTGTGTCAATATTGGCTTGCGGCATCGTGAGATGCTTGGAGGACACAGTGGGGACATCTGCTGAGTGAGCAGCTGCCTCTGCAGCTCTGATCTCTCTCTAGTACAACACACATACACATCATGAGCCCATGTCATCGTGACAGCATCTAGATTGATATCACTTTTATACACTATGCAACGCAGAAGAGCTGGATATACTTCAATTCTAAAGTCATTAAACTGTCACTAATCACCAACTGTGAGTCAAATGCACAGCACAATAAATTAAAAGGTGTGTATTCTTTGTCTTCTATCTGTGTTCAGATGCCTCAAGCACAACTTCTTTTAATTTGCTTATTTAATCTTTTTTTTTTTTTGGCAAACCTCAACACTAAAGTCCACACATTAACACATTAACAATCATTTGGCACAAATAGACACAGTCAGCTCTGGATAATGATAATAGTTTGGCTCAACACTTGTCCTTGGTCTTTCTCTCTCTTTTTTTCTCTTCTCTCTGCCTCAACATGGTTTCCTCCTTGGCTCCACTTGCTCAGATGCTTTTTCGTCTGACTTAACTAAGCCTTTATAAACTGTGAGAGGGGCAGAAATGGACACCACTGTTAATGCACACTGGAGAGAACACACACACACACGCACGCACGCACGCACGCACGCACGCACGCACGCACGCACGCACGCACGCACGCACGCACGCACGCACGCACGCACGCACGCACGCACACACACACACACACACACACACACACACACACACACGCACGCATGCATTGTGTATACATTGTCTTCCGGGGACATTGCACTCACTTGTGTCATTTCGTTTCCTACAGACTTACAGTCATCTCAATAATGACTACTACCTGCCAGCCCCGAACCTTAATTTAACCTTAAATCATGTCTTGACATAGAAACTCTATTCATTTTTGTAGGGATGTGATGAAAAAAAAAATTTAATACGTTTTAGCTCCTCACAACGGTATTAAATACCTTCTTGTATTTTCATTACCTTCCAGGGACATTAAATTGGATTAAATTCATTCTTTGGAGATATACAACAAACTTACAACGACAGCTGCTATTTGCGTAATAAGTTACCCTTCTTTTAACCAAACTCTAACTTTGACCTTCTAACTTCCTCATGTCAACACATCAAAATGTGATGGATTTCCTTTAATGACACAAGCTGTTTGTGGAAGACAAGTCCCTGTATACTGTACTTTGAAAAAAAAAAAGTTTGGGTTCACACACACGCACGCACACACATAGAAGAAGCGGAAGAAGCAAAAGCAAGAAGCTATTTGTGTTTTCCACACACTCTGGTGCAGCTATCTTGACCACGAAAGGCCAGGCTGAGTGAATGGCACACACACACACACACACACACACACACACACACACACACACACACACACACACACACACACACACACACACACACACAGAGGCGGGACTCATTCCATGCTGGTGTAACAGGTTTGACGTCCTGCCAAACAGCTTAGTGGTACTCAGAAACGAGGGAGAAAGAAAGAACCTGAAAAGAGGAAACAGTTACAGTAAAGTTTGTGTACTGGCAATCTTAACAAGTTGTTGCATTAACATTAGATTGCATTTCAAGGTACAAAATAAAATGGTAATACCATGCATCACTGGATTAAATATATCCCAACACCGAGTTGTAAAACTCTGATCTTGAAGCAGAAACATCAGCTCCCTTCATCTCATCAAACTCTCTTGCTCACTTTTCTTTCCTGTCCTAATTTGTGTGTGTGTGTGTGTGTGTGTGTGTGTGTGTGTGTGTGTGTGTGTGTGTGTGTGTGTGTGTGTGTGTGTGTGTGTGTGTGTGTGTGTGTGTGTGTGTGTGTGTGTGTGTGTGTGTGTGTGTGTGTGTGTGTGTGTGTGCGCGCGTGTGCGTGTGCAAAAGCCAAGTGAAAGGAAGAAAGGCAGATATTTGAACATTGTGTGTTTTAGTGTTGCATCTGTTGACATTACCTGTGAAAGTGTGTATGAATTGGAAAGGGCTGGTGGAAGAAAGGAACGCATTCATTCTTTCAAGCCAAGCCGTCTCAAGTGAAATTCATTAAAGGCTGCTTTGTTCAAAGTTATTAGTGTGTGTGTGTGTGTGTGTGTGTGTGTGTGTGTGTCTGTGTGTCTGTGTGTGTGTGTGTGTGTGTGTGTGTGTGTGTGTGTGTGTGTGTGTGTGTGTGTGTGTGTGTGTGTGTGTGTGTGTGTGTGTGTGTGTGTGTGTGTGTGTGTGTGTGTGTGTGTGTGTGTGTACTCGTAGGCGGATGTGCATGTGTTGGGGCAAGTGCCTTCCAGACCGTGTTAATGCGGCAATATTACAAGCCACTATGTCTCAGTAAAAAACCTATGGATTAAGCAAAGTTTTGTAAGAATTACATAATTATTTTTGTTATTTTTAATCAGTGCGACAAACTGTGAGTAGCAAAGTTCCTCTCGGGGTGGGCAATTATAGTTTCCACCCGGGCCACATTAAAAACATGGAATGCTAAAAATGGCCGAGCCGTAAATTTAGCTCAACGCAGATCAATATGGATCTATTTCTTTATTGAAAAAGCAAAAGTGTCTCGACCAGCTTTAGATTTTGGGACTGTTTGTATGGTGGTCTTTACTTAGAAAGTTATATTTAATTATATAAGTTTGAGCAATTGGCAAGAGGTCATAAGGCCCGCTGAGCCAAAAGTTGAATTATTGGTGTCAGGAGACTATGGTAACCCCACACTCACAAGGTGATGGTGTGCGAAGAATCTTGAGCAAACGCTTTCAGTTTTCTCCAATTTTATATTGCCCCGGGTTGCTAGGAAACCAGTGAATGACTGGAAATGCCACATAAATTGTTGTATAACTGAGCGCCGCTTAATTCAGCTCAGTTTAACTTGGCTGAATTAAGTCCCCCCCCCCCCCCAAGCCTCGACGTAATTATGAGGATAGACGGAAACATCACAATAGAGTTGCTGAGGAAAGAAACCAACTTAATATTCTCTGATATAGACAGTGGTGTAATAGTTAGTACTCTTACCACGCAGGCAGAAGACACTCATTTCATTTTAGGCCTTTTAGTAAAGATTTGCATGTTGTTCCTGTGCGTTAATTGGTGCGTGTAAATGGCCGAGTGGGATGATTATCTGTCTCTGTCTTTTTTGTTTCTTGTTCTCTGAGGGACTGTCCAGGTTGTACTCTCGATTATATTATCGTCTTTAGCCTTATGGGACGTTAAAGTGTTGTTGTATGTCCAGCCAAATGACAATAAATCTTGATTTGATTGAATAGACTGAGGACAGCTGCTGTCTTATGTTTGAGTTGAGTTTTTCATGATGAAGTTGGTTCTTCTGGCTGCACTCAAATGACGTTGTGGGATTTCTGTCTTTATGGGTTTCTCAAATCAATTTTTGTTACATTCCCACACAACACATAGCATTGCTTTCAGCATTTATATATGTGATATATCATTAAGTCTTTGTAACAAGCTGCCCTTTTCACCAATAACAATACTGATTTTTTTTCTGTTCCCAAGTTTTTTTCTCTACAGTCACTTCTGGTTCAGTACCAAGCAACATAGGCAGAACACTTCCATGAACATTTATAACAGTTCCGTTTTCAGGAAGTATAGTTGACATATTGTTAATCAGACAAGAGTGGCAGTAGCTCAGACAGAGGAGTGGGATCATTTCCAATCTCAAAGTCGATGATTTAGGTGGGTTAACCCTGTCGGTGCTTTAACATGTCCTTCAACAAGATATTGAACCTCAAACTCCTCAAAAGTCATTGGTTTGATGACGTCTTACAGATCTTTACATATATGTTTTAGATTTTCTATTCAACACAAAGTGTGATGCAATCTTGCTGCACACTACTAGTGGGGTATTACATAAAGAGCCAGTATCACAGTTATAACAAGGGATGTTTTCTGTTTGGACCGTTTAATTTCTAATGTTAAGACTTGTTCTTTCAGCAAACACACAGTGCAGTCTCAAGAAACAGGAGATGTTTATACACACACACACACACACACACACACACACACACACACACACACACACACACACACACACACACACACACACACACACACACACACACACACACACACCAGGTTATTGGCGTTCGGTTTGACTCCACCCGTGCTCGTGCAAGGTTATAATAAATGTTTTCAGCGTGTTTGCTCAGCTTCATTATGTGAGACCACTGAATGATCCAGCTCAGTCTAACAACGCTGTCATACGTCTGCTTTTTTTTTTTGTTTGTTCAGTGTTTCACCTCTTCTCTTTTTCTGTCATAGTGTTTTTACATCATGGCGTCTTACTGTAACTGTTGAAGACAATCAAACTGGAAGGACAGGAAACGTGCAGTGCAGTCCCATGGCAGATTATCATTCCTTTAAGTTATATTTCCTGATATTGTTGACGGAAATTAATCTAGACATATGCCAGATGTCCTCCAGGGTAGAATCAAGATGTTAACATTGCATTCTCACGCTGTGGCTTGTGCGACATTCCATGACACCTGTGCCTTCAGGGTGCTCAGTGACAGTGACTTTGTTTCATACTGTCTTTTCAAATAGTTTTTAAAACAAGTGACCTGTTCCTGGAACCATCTTAAGTCTTTATATAAGTTTGTGTCAGACCAGTTTTCATGGCTTCAGGAGGTTTTCTGTCCTCAGTCGCTGCGGCAGACATTAGTTCAAACATCCCCGTTGCACCTGCTCTTTCTCAACGAGAAATCACACCTCAGTCCGATCAAATGGTGTTGAGGTGGGAGATCAGAGGAGTTCAAGGCCAATTTTGGAAAGTTTTTTTTTTTTTTTTTTTTTTAACTAATCCATATTACATAAAGAGATTATTCCCTCCTTACTTTGCCTGTTGTGGTGGAAGTACCCATGGCTCTGTTCTCTTTAGGTGAACCATGATTACCTCATGAGGATTGAGGTAACGTGCAAAAGTACAAAAAAACTCAAGCAGATAAGAAAAGTATGAATCATATTTCCCTGAGTGGCAAAATTCATCAACCATGTCAAATTGTGACGAGGCAAAACCGAAGCCTGAATTTGACTGTTCTCTGTGCACTCGATGACCTGTGTAGGTAAAACTGAAAGTATTGATGAAGCTCCCATTCCATTTAGCTGAGCCATGTTGTTCCTCATAGCAGATAACTATGCAGAAATGCTAGTCTGTAATATTTGATGACTTAATGTAGTTGAGTCATGTATTATTATTAACTATGCATTCATCTGAAGTCAGTTTGACATGTCAACAAGAAAAAGGTTTATATGAAATACAGTTTTATTTGAAGGAACTTTTACAGAGAAAAACCCAACTATTTCACTTGAACATACGGATTGTCTTTTGTAGATAAGATGGTGCGACCTCTTGTGCGTTTTTGCTGTATTTGTGTGCTGCTTCAAACTACAAACCAATTGTTTATTCTGTTTGAGTCATGAGAAGGACTGACCTTGACAGTACATGGAGCCAAACTTGTGCATCCGCTCCAGGCGAGTTGTGTCCCAGAATGAAATATTGTCAGGTCAACACTGTTTGTCCGTGGTTACCATGGGCACCATCATGTTAAGAGGGCTATCTCGAAACGAATACAATAAATTTGTAGGAAGACAACCTTATGCGTTGGCAGATTTTAGATGTAGCTCAAAACTCGTGTTTATTTCCATGTTTAACCAGTGTTTGTGCTGCTGGGTGTATGCTTTGGGTTGTTTTGCTGAAAGAGCTCAGGCTTTCTCGGTAAACCTAGTGTAAGTACATTTCTCTCCATGGCTTGAGCATCATAAGCATCAAAGTGCTGGTGCTACATGAATAGCACCATCCATCCATCCATCCATTTCCGGGTCGCTGTCGCCCAGATCACATAGCACCGATTAAGAACCTTCCTGCAGGTGGTGAGCCCACGGGAAGGTGGCGCCTGGCATACTGTTTACCTAAATATTCTCTCAAAATGTAAAATCTTAACAGTTGCTCACCTGTATGCATCCCATTCTTACTGTACCTGAATTAGGGTAGTTCAGTTTTTAACATCACTTTTGATCAGAGGCCAGTTTTGATTTTGTTCAGTAAACCAGAATTCTTAAAATTGACCAGAACTTGTTTTCTTCAATGAGCCAAAATTTGAGGTCATTAGTACAATCACATAAGCAATGCAGTAGAGTGGCTCATGTATACTCCCTTTTAAACGGGCAGCACGTTAATAGGCAACTCATCGTTAACTTCGTTGAACTGTTTGGCGCAACTGAAATCTGTGATAGACCTCAGCTGATGCATAGAGCTGATATTCCTAAAGGTTAGCACTACTGCAACACTCAATTATTGCTTGTTTCTTTTGGGGTTGAGAATGTAAGAAAATTATTAGGCTCAGGTCAGGAACTTGACATAACTGTTTCTGTCTGTCTCCTAAAAAAACAAATTAGTTGCTGTCTGTATGTGTAGGAACACTGTCTGGCTGCACTCTCCTAAAAGCCAGGGGTTTTTGTATTGCTTGAATTCAGCAATGTTCACACAGACAAAATATCCACGTTTCGGTGACAACAAGCCTTTCTTGTAATTATGCAACGAATTGTTGGCCAGCATTTTGCCCAGGGTTAACCCAGCATCTGATTTCCTTTTCATTGTTCTGCTGAATGAGCCTTGGTTTTACCACCTGAGCTGCTTACGAGCAGCAATGTTCACAGTTATTCGTGACTCAGAAGACTAACACGGCACTGTGACTCTTGTCTGTCACTTAACTTCTGCTATTCTTGGTAATTGTCTTTGTTGAAACCTGCCGGTGACAGACACAGAAGCTCTCCAACCGGCTCTACCTGCTGGATGACTGCTTCCAATAAGAGACATCTCCACTGATTCAGTGCATACCAAACCATTGAGTTGCTGCTGAGCGTGGCTTTCATGATCTGGTCTGTTCTTAGTACACAAACATCCATGTTTGTCTTCGTTTCAACATGTGTTGAAAGCGGGTTCTTTTGCTTCCCTTCTCATCACAGGATACGCTACCAGTAAAATGATGGCATGATGACACTTCCAAACGTTTCCCCTCATTTTACTGAAAACAAATATGAATACTTTCTGATGGGATCTACGTTTTAGATAAATATCTCTATATACTCAGCATGAATCATTGCATGTTTTTAAATGAAATAAAAAACAACAACATTTTACCAGTTTTTGGGGGGTTATTGATGCAAAATATCATGAAACATAAAAGAAATATATATTTTTTTAAAAGTTGTATAACAAGTTAGTAGCGTCTTATGGCACTTTAACAGAATAAAACCCAACAATCCAACGTGAGCAAGCTTAGGTGACAGTAGAGAGGAAAAACTCAGAAGAAACCTCCAGCAGATCAGAATCAGAGGTAATGCTTTCTGCTGCACTGATTGGGGTCTGGGAATAGAAAGAGAGAAAAGGGTAGGGGAGAGAACTACAAACAAGTTGACAACAGCTTGTCCACACACTGCGGGTTTAATGGGGGCAGGATGCACAGGTCACAAACTTCAATGTCCACGGTCAGAGGTTCTGCAGAAAGAGGAGACAAAGGGGAAAGAGCACAAACTACAGGAGAGAGGGACATGATGGCGATGTGTGGAGGCGAGAGAAGGAGAGAAGCTCCTTTCATTTAAGACGGTCTCCCTGCAATCGAAACCATGTTTGTGGATAGAACTGTATCTAGAAATGCAAGAAATTACTTGATTTCACTCACGCTAATGCTTGTTATCCACGATGCAAACCACCTTCCATGTTCAACACAACTGGTTCATGAGAATATGGTTTATTAAACTTCTTCATGGATCATATGACAACTTCTTCTTGTCAAGTCAAATGATCTTTATTGGCATTTCTTGCCATGCGTCTTGTTCTCCCGCTTTTTACATTCCGTACTTCCTCCATTGTGAAGAGGCATTTTCAGAATATTCTTACACGAAGGTAACAGAAACACAGCAGGTTTGTGTCTTGGCTTTAGAAGTCTTGTGCAAAGACTTAACTTGAGACTAAGCTTAAAGATACAAATTGGTACATGTAGATAAACACTATCTGTGTCACTGGATGCCAAGAATATTGCAGCTAAATGCAGTGAACGCAAAACTGGCCTCTGCTCTTTTACTTTCCCTCTCCAGCTCTTATTCTCTACCCGCCCCTTCCCTGGTTGCATGTGCTCATTTTTTCCACTCCCTCCAGGGAAACAAGGCTCTCTTTTCTATGTAATGTGCGTGAACAGAAGAAAATGCATCAGTACAGTACAGGAAAGAACTGGAAGCAAACTTTAAAAATGGGCAGGTATCGGCCTACATGAAGTTGGTCACACGTTCCTGAGCATGTTTGTATCTTTCTGTGTCTGTACAGTTAGTGAAAGCATGATAATGATGCCCCAATAATTTGACACAGTCTCATGTGTCGGAGTCTTTACATCACTGTTCTGCTGTTATATGATGGCGAAGAATATAAAGATTTCAGCTGCCTGAAACGTTTGAACGGCACTGCTATGTATGTTACTGAATAACTTCTGGCTTTTTAAATCTGTTGGGGCTCAGTTAGCGATTCACCTTCTCACTCAGAATGTTTGTTTAGGATTTGAATCCAGCTACAGACCAGAGGTCTGTCGCATCAGGATATCACTGCCTCCTACACTCTACAGATTGTGTGTGTGTGTGTGTGTGTGTGTGTGTGTGTGTGTGTGTGTGTGTGTGTGTGTGTGTGTGTGTGTGTGTGTGTGTGTGTGTGTGTGTGTGTGTGTGTGTGTGTGTGTGTGTGTGTGTGTGTGTGTGTGTGTGTGTGTGTGTGTGTGTGTGTGTGTGAGTGTTAGGGCTCTCAAAAAAAACAACATTTCAAACCCCGTATATTTTTACGAAGACAAAGATTTACATGTGAGACATAATATTTGCTGATAACCTGCTCATAATGCGGAAATCTTCTCTTTTGACTAACAGACGGTTGATTCTTGATTGCAGGTGCTGTGGGAAAAGGCTTAAACCAGTAATGTGTGCTCTCATAAAAATTCATGCAATCACTGTCACCACTGCAAGCGCACTAAAGAGGGGATCTACATCCATCTGGAGTTTAAAATAGCACCTTGTGTTTCTTTTATGGGCCGGGGCAGCGTGCAGGTACATATATCACATACCTGTTCAGTCACTTATAAACACGATGCTGCGTGACATTCAACAAGCTGCAAGAGCAACACGTCTGTAGACAAAACACTCCTTGGGTCGGTGAATTATTTAGAAGCAAAGAGAGTTGAAATATTTTGCAGTTACTGTTTGGAAATGTTGCATCATGTAACTGCAGCTCACGAGGCACTGTTGTGTTTTTGTTTTCAAACCATTGACACACTGTCTCTCTAATATTACTATTAAGCCAAGATTATGGTAATGCAATAAGAGACTAAAGCAATACGAGCTCTGACTAATGAACAACAAGTTGGATGTAGAAATTCTTGGAGGATTTCGCTGCTGCTTTGGGAATTAGTATGTAGCCTAATGTGTGTGTGACCCTCTGGAGTTAAACAGCCTCACACATGAGGTTTATTAGGTATTAGAGCAGTTTCTTTAGATGAAGATTAACCCATAGAGTTAAACTCTGAAAATGTCCCTGTTTGTTTTGCGGTGATTGTTAATACAATAAAATAGTTAATAAATGACCGCACACTGTCTCCCATGGTCTGATAGGAGCTAAAATATGAGTCCTCTGAGCTGCTGACTAAGAACATTTTTACAAGTTTTCTTTGACGTGTTTTTATTTGCTGAAAAAATTCTGTCGTTTTGGGTTGAATGTGAAAGATTCAGATTTTTTTCTTTACATTCTGATGTTTTGTTATCTGTTGGGATTCATGAGAAATAAAACTCTTCTCATGCTTCGGAGTCTGTAAACTTTCTGTGTCTTGTTTTGATATGTATTCTCTAAGTGTCATAACTGTTGTAGTTTTGCACTAAAGCTTTTCTTTAATTTGCCTTCAAACGTAATTCTGTTTAAAAGTAATAAGGTGTCTGTGATAATAGATGTGTTAATAGTTTCACCATCCACATAATTCCTTTAATAATTTTTTCATCTGAGGAATTAAAAGGAAATAATCATACTGGGGAAAAAGGCACCACCTGGATCCCACAGAAACTCCAGACCAAGATGAATTGCTACTAATAGTATAAGAACAAACTTTATTGTTTAATCAATCAAGATGCAAACGACAGACCTGATAGCAGGTTTGTATCGGCTGTGTTAAATATGACTCAGGACAGACTGTTCGAAGTCCACCACAAGCACTCTGAGAGGAAGTCTGCAGAACATGTGGAAATCTTTTCTTTTTTTTTTTTTTGAAAACTGTGTTTTCTGTTTCAGTTTCAGACTTTCCAAAGTCTGGAGTTTACCATTCTTTTTTTAATTTTTTTTATTTGTTTTCTAAACTGAACAAACAGAAGGTGCCCGTCAACATCGTGTACACTCTAATGGGTCACACAATCATGGTTTAGAGTAATAGTTACTGTCGTGGCATTTGTAATGGTGGGCTGACACAGAGATAAGGTCACCTAAAGTGAACCAGAAACACACACACACACACACACACACACACACACACACACACACACACACACACACACACACACACACACACACACAATAAGCACGACATGCCTGGGAGCCTGATCAACTCATTTCTACAATTTTTGCACAAGATGTTTATATAGAATTCCTCTTTCCTTATTGATTCACTTTTCTCCCCTTTGTTCTCCCTTCCCTTTCTATTTTTTTTATTTACAAAATGTTTCAATTTTCCCCATTTTCTTTCAAATCCTGTCCTGTCCTGTCCAGTCTCAGATATAGTGTTAGTTTTTCCATTTCAAAGATTTCTGAAACTATATTGAACCAATTATCTATGTACGTGTAATAGCCTTTTTTGCCAGCTGTGCAGTTTACCTTTCTTGCCGTATCAGAACATATCAGTTTACTCAAGTACATTTTAAAGGTTTAAATTTGTCACCACCACAGTTATTAAATCTCTTTAGTGGAGAATAGCTTTTATTCATGTATTGCCTCTCTGTTTCCCCCCGCTGTCATTACAGGCTTGTTCTTCACAAACTGTGGAGTTGAAATGAAACTTCTACTTCCTGTTAGATCCCATCTGAAGTTGCTGTTTGTGCCAAATCCTCTTCCTTCTTGTTTTAAGTTCAATCTTTGAGCCAAGCAAGCACATAATGACCAAACGTAAAAAATGAAAATGTCTTAATGGTCTCTTTGTGTCCCTTTTCAAGGAGGCCTAGGCCAGTGTCGCCATGGCGCCCTTCCTACGTATCTCCATCAATGCTCATGAGATGGGTGCGCTGACTCCGCTGTCCGACCCTCCCATCTGTGCCGTGAAGATGAAAGAGTCTGTCAGCACAGGTATGTTCGGACGCACATGTGCAACTATAATTCCACGTGCACAGAGAAGTGGTGCAATAACTACCGACAGCAGACATCATGGGTTTGATTACTTTAACATTCAACATCTGCTGGACTGAAAAGTCCACAAGCAATCAGACTCTCCAGCTGCTGCAGGAAAGTTGTGCCGTAGCCATTGAAACTCTGTCTGTGATTTTATTGTGGCAACACGTGACATTGCTTTCAATCATGACCTGAATGTTCTTTGACAGAGCGAGGAAAGACCCTACTTCAGAAGAAGCCCACCTTATATCCTGCTTGGAAGTCCACTTTTGACGCTCACATCCATGAGGGCCGAGTCTTAGAAGTCGTCCTTATGCAGCAAGAGGGCGCCAAAGAGTCATTGGCCAAGGCCACAGTGGGCGTGTCTGTGCTGGCGGAACGCTGCAAGAAGTCTAAAACCGCTGGACGTGCCGAGTTCTGGCTGGACCTGATTCCTTCAGGGAGGGTGCAGATGGCTGTGCAGTTTTTCCTGGAGAATGAAGATTCAGGTAATTCTCTTATCAATAGAAAGTAGGGATGCACCAATACCAGTTTTGAGTATAGGGTCCGAGTACTTGTAAAATAAGTACGAGTGATGTGAGCAGTTTGGAGATTCTTTATTATCAATAAAAATGACAAATGTAAGGATGACAGTAAATTATGATCTGCCAAATTATGAAGAGGAGGCAAATGATATTTCATACAACAACACAGCAGTCATGCTGCACGTGATTAAAGTATGACTGATACACTCATTAACAGTGAGCTTGGGTGTGTGGCGGCACAGCAAGCTCAGTCCCTACGGTCTGTAATCTACAGTACGCATAAGGCAGTTAGGAGGTGTTTTGTGGCGACGCATCGCCTCCGCACATTGTTTTGGGGTCTGAATTAGACTTCATGGTATTTAATAAGTTCTCGTATCAGTAGTCGGTATCGGCAAGTAGCTAAAGGTTAATATTTGTACGTGTGATATCGGTGCATCCTTAATAAAAGCCTTCTAAGAGCCAAGAGCTTTAGTATTTCACTACTTTCCCAGAGAGAGCCTCCATGTACAATTTTAAAACAAGATTTGAATATTGTTATCATTATGGTCTTGATGGTGTGGGAATGATTTGGTCATATTGAAGCCTCTTTTTATTTGAGGCTTAGTCAGTTTCACGTGTGAAAGAAGAGCAGAGACAAGAGCAGCTGAAATAACAAAAAATACTTCAACTTTCACAGTAAGTTGTGTTATCTCACAGGACCCTGTTGCTTTAAGTAAGTAATTAGGAAAACATGTTCACAGGGCTTTTAAAAACAGTAGTTCCCTGACCGGGAATCGAACCCGGGCCGCGGCGGTGAGAGCGCCGAATCCTAACCACTAGACCACCAGGGATTGGTATTATGCATGAAAGCCGATACACTGCTGACCTCAGAGGTCGAGAGTTCCCCCCACCCCCCTCCTTTTTCTGCTCCTCTCACTGTTACATGTATCTCACAGGTGACTGTGGGTGGATTTATACTGCCCTCTGCTGGTAGTGATGCCATTTCAACACTATGTTCTGCGTCATACTTTATTAACACATTTGTGCAGTCCAATGTTCTTTGGACCAGTTGCACCTTGATTATCTGTTCACATTAGACTGTCAAAGGTGAAACTGCACGCTGGTTTCATGTCATGTTGAGCTCTGCGGCTCTCTGGAGGCGAGGCCCTGTAGCGTATATTATGTTACCGGCTCCTCTGGGACTGTTATTATATATTTATACATGGAGTTCAGTAGGATTTGAGTAAATCAAACATGCACTGCATTATTCATTTATTCTTTATTTATTTACCACAAAATCATTGTTTTGTATTAAGACGCCACCTCAATGTGTTAAAATAGCAGCACAGATTAGCTGACGTTAACAGCTTGGGTTCAGTCTCGTATTAATATTTTTATTGGGCTTCAAGAATATTTTCAGTCTGAGTTTAGCTGTTTGAAGGAGGGATTGGTTGCTCAGGGAGGGAAGCCAGCCCACTGTGTCGACACAAAGGGGTCCAGGGTGAGATTTCCAAACTGGTCTCTCTGTGATCGGAGTTTCTGTGTGGGCGTAACACGTCCGGGGTTTACCGTTCCGGGTCGGAGAGGTGGCATACGGTGGGGGGGCCATCATTACGAAAGAGCTCCATATTCCATCAACTCCCTCCTACACGCTCCACAGGTTTCCTGAAAAGCAGCCCAGGGTATTTTTAGGCATAAGTGAACAGCCCTTAATGCTATCGGTCTGTCCGTCTCTCCCTCCCTCCCACTTTCTTGGCTGGGCTCACTGAAGCACTGTCCAAACATGAACATCTGCCAGTAGAATGGCTGACTAATGGAAATTAGTTTATCTCCCTCACCTCATCACTCTTGCCAGTTTCTCATGTCTATTAGTTGTAAAGGTTCAACCTTTTATAATTGTCTTTAATCACCACCCCCCCCGCCACCCAAATCCCCTGTAATGTTTCTCTTTGTTTACCTTTCTCATGCCTCTTTCTGCCGACCTGACCCAAACCCTTTTCAACTGCATCAATTCATGTGAAAGAGGAGCATTAGTCAATGTCATTTATTACTCATTTATCTTTTCATCTGTGCCAAATTAATTGTAGCTTGTACGAAAATGTGAAAGGAATATTTTTGACATAAGTATAGTATGTGTTGTATAATAGTTTGTCAATCACTTGAGGACATTTGCAAGTTTTACATCCAATAAACAAAAGCACTTTTGGAGAATTGTGTCTCCACTGCTCCAACGGAAGCCCCACTTTCACATTTTTCCTCTGACACTGTCACTCAGGTCTGTAACTCACCTCCTCCATGCTGAAGGGTTTCAATATGCTGTACACGGAAATACAGAATCTAATATCTCTCTGACATTATTTGAGGGTCTTCGTAATATTTATATGAAGGATTACATGATTAAAAATGGCTCATTGGGTTTAAAAAGACTTGACTTGGCTGGCACTTCACTGAATGCCTGATGTCACTTCGATTTATTCCGCCAAATCAATTTAAAGTGATTTTGGGTTTCTATTGTAGTCTGTATATTTGAGTGGAAATGCAGTAATTTGATTTGTGCATTGATTTCTTTGAAAACACCAGTGAAGGCCCCTCCTGCAGAAGGAGTCTTGACCATCAACAGGAGGAGAGGAGCTTTCAAGCAGCCCAGGGTTCATTGCATCAAGAACCACGAATTCACCGCCACCTTCTTCCACCAGCCCACCTTCTGCTCCGTCTGCAGGGAGTTCGTCTGGTGAGACTCCAACGCCCGGCTTCCACAGCACGACCACTGTCACCGCAATGCTTTCACAGTGCTGTTTGGTCATGACTTACCCAGAAACGGCTAATTTGCCTGTCTGCTTGTTTTTCCACATGTTCATTACAGCATTGTGATTTTATTAATGTGCCCGCTGGCAAAGCTTCGATAATTCCACACTATTTGCGTCGTCGGCCACTTGTAAGTGCTTTGGGTGCCAAATGAAACAAAAAAGAAAGTCCATCCCACTGACTGTGTTCACCAAACAATCAATTAGTGGTTCTACTACATGGATCAGTTCGGAGGGGCAGAATAGGTGGGCAAGGTTAGAAAAGGAGGGAACAATTGCAGAAGTGCTATTGTGAGAATGAGTCAGTGTTGAGGGAAATCCCACAAGGCCGTAGTGTTGTGTTCCCACTGTATCAGCAGCGCTAATCTGTGAGCGCGGCTGCTCTGCTATCTCCCCAAACTGTTGTGTTATCAGTCCCGTGTGGTGCTGGCCAGAGGAAATCTAAGGTTTGCTTTAGTCTGCGCGAGTGTGTTTTACACCCTGTAGCCACTTGTCATCGGAGTGTTTTTTGGTGTTGCCAGTTTCAATCTTGCAGTGTATTTGAAGGATAGCAGAAGAATGTTGTTCCTCAGAGATTTAAAGCCATTGATTACACACAGCAGTTTTACTGTAGCGTTAATTAGAATTTAAGAAGTTAATTTTTATGCTTAAAGCGGCAGTGGGGAGTTATTGTCATACAGTTTATTTCTAGTCTTAGTCCTTGAGTTTATACTGGCTTCATTTTCTGTTACATGCTGGATAAACAAGACATAATAACAGTTGGTTTATCGTTCACCTTATTTAAATTGACTAATGAAATTGGACATACTCTACGATTAATACTGTATCATTGTGAAATATTCCGTTGGACTCTTTCTCTCCTGTAGGGGCCTGAACAAGCAAGGTTACAAGTGCAGACGTGAGTACTTGTGTTCTGTTGATCATTTTTTACCTAACTTAATCACTCGTGTCCCTGCCAAAATGATATTTGATGATTGTTTTCCCTACCAGAATGCAATGCTGCCATCCACAAAAAATGCATCGACATGATCATCGGCAAATGCACCGGAACAGCGGCCAACAGCCGTGACACTATGGTGAGTGAAACCTTCTCCAGTATTAATGTAAGCGTTCACCTCACATCAGACTTAAAGGGAATTTCACTTCACTGTTCGCTATGCTTATTACGTGTATTTTATTTCCCAATCGGGGGCTCAATAATGACTTTATATTATCTGGTTACTCTCTGCTGTATGTTATGAATGATGTACTGAGGTGTTTATTAATCATTAAATGATCCAATATTTTCAGGTCATGGCTCTTTATTCTTCTGTTCAAGTAAATACTGATGCGAAAAGATAGGCCTCGGCTGTCAGTAATAAATTCTCAATATCGGATTTGTGTGAGTTCTATATATTTGGATTCTTCTCCTTTTAGTTCCAGAAAGAGCGTTTCAAGATTGACATGCCGCATCGCTTCAAGTCCTACAACTACAAGAGCCCGACGTTCTGTGACCACTGTGGCAGTCTGCTGTGGGGTCTCTACAAGCAGGGCCTCAAATGTGAAGGTGAATCTGATGAGTCTTTGGTTTTCACGTTTACCTGCATCTGCCACGTGTGCCACTGACACCTCTCTCTCTCTCTCTCTCTCTCTCTCTCTCTCTCTCTCAAAATGGCTAACCAGACTGTGGCATGAACGTACACAGTAACTGTCGAACTAAAGTGGCCAATCTGTGTGGGATCAACCAGAAACTGCTGGCAGAGGCTCTGTCTCAAGTCTCCCAGGTTTGCACAGTCACAATTTTTTTTTTTTTGCATTTAAGGGAAAAAAATAAAACCTTCTCTTTATGAATATCCAGTATAATTCATTCCTTTTTTTTTTCCTTGACTAGAAATCCATGAAGAAGAATGATGACTCCATGGGACCAGATGTTGGAATCTACCAAGATGCCAGAAATGCCATAACCGACCCTAATGGTGAGACATCGTAGCGCTGAGTTGTTCAGTCTCTGTCAAGTGGATTTGATTGGATCTGATTGTTCACCGCATTATTTTGCATGACTGGCTGCATGCAGATTTGCATATCAATTTACTCAAAATGTGCAAACGTTGACTTTGCAGCACAGGACAATAGCAAGGCTGTGAGCGAAACCCCGACCCCAACCATGCCTCCCCGGGTGCGCCTCTCCCTCGACCAACTGGTGTGGCACAAGGTGCTGGGCAAAGGCAGCTTTGGCAAGGTGTGTCCTTTGATCCATGTGTTTGAAGCTTTTTCCCTGACTTCCATTATGAAGTGGAAGTCAGTATATCCACATCGACACGCAACGAAGCCAGTGATGTTACACGTATAAAAAAAGAAATCACATTTATCTTACTGTCGTATAAACATGAAGGTCTGGATGTGAGCTTGGAAATAGTAGTGAAATATGAAAGAATCTGTTATCATAAGTCCATATCTTTACCTTTTATCGGGGGGGGGGGGGGGGGGGGGGGATGTTCAAAAGAGCTCATCCACCTAATAAAATTTGTTTCGGGCCGCAACACATTGCTGACCTTAGACGATAGATAACTCTGCTTATTATATACTAGAGCTGAAGTTTATGTTGTATTTATGGAATTAATAGACCCCAAATCAAAAGCAGCAGTGATTTATGAGTATGTGTAGCTAGCTCAGTTGGTAGAGCATGAGACTCACAATCTCAGGGTAGTGGGTGCGTGTCCCACGCCGGGCGCCACCTGCAGGAAGGTTCTTAAATGGTGCATTGTGATCTGGGTGACAGTGCTCAGACTGTCACCCCCGGAAACGGATAAGCGGAAGAAAATGAATGAATGAATGAATGTAGCTGTCACAGCAAAAAGCGGAAATACACTGCCATTTGGAGTTCTACTGAGATTTCGCTTCAGCACAGAACTATACAGGCCCTTTTGAGTCCTCCAGACTTGGTGTAAAACATGTCATTTAAAAAGGCAAGTAAAAAGAAATTTTACTTGCTCAAAAAATGCTTTTTTGCCTCATTTAATTAAAGCTTACTTTCCTCTTAAACTTTCTTTTTGGTTTTGGATTATATTTCAGCCAACAATATATTAAAACATTATTTTATTAAAGTACAGCAATATTCACCTTCAATTACAAGATAAGAATCCCTCTGAAAAATTGGCTATGCAACTAAATTAAATGTAAATGAAAAATTATGTCATTTCGTGAGAACTGCAAGGAGCCTAGAGAGAGAGAGAGAGAGAGAGAGAGAGACTAAAATCAGCATGTTACTATAGTTTTATTCAAATGAATCATTACTCAAAGAAAAGACATGTTTGAAACATTAAAATCTGAACTAAGCTCTTAAAGGTGTCATTTTCAGTTTTCAGTTTTTCCCTCAGGAGCTGGATTTAACCTTAGTACCTTACCTGATCAATACACCCACACCTCTGCCTTTGAGATGACCTCCGTCACGCTGCCGTAGGACCCAGTCATCGTTTTCGGACGACAAAAGAGTTTAGTTCATCGTTCACCAGAGAGAAAAAGCAGCATTTAATGAAAGTCGTTTGAGGGGAACCGAGACGTCGAGTGTCTGAGATCAGATCATCTTCATGCAGGTGTAGCGTGGAGTCGTTCCTGAGCTCAGAGGTGCACGGACTCCGAGAAGCTGCTGTGAGCACACCTATAATGCAACTCTGACTCTGCAGGTGCTGCTGGCGGAGCTCAAGGGCAAGAGTCAATACTTTGCTGTGAAGGTCCTGAAGAAGGACGTCGTTCTCATGGACGATGACGTGGAGTGCACCATGGTGGAGAAGAGAGTCCTGGCGCTCGCCTGGGAGAACCCTTTCCTCACTCACCTCTACGCCACGTTACAGTCTAAAGTAGGAACACACACTCTGAACAGCTGCTATCGTCACACACACACACACACACACACACACACACACACACACACACACACACACACACACACACACACACACACACACACACACACACACACACACACACACACACACACACACACACAGTCTTACTGTCTCTTCTGTTTGTTGTTTGCTCAGGAGCACCTCTTCTTTGTGATGGAGTACCTGAATGGAGGCGACTTGATGTTTCACATCCAAGACAAAGGCCGCTTCGATATCGGCAGAGCCACGTGAGTACACGGATACATCATCATCCGCAGTATTTACTTTCAACATGGCAACGCTGTGTTCAATAGTTGTTTTCTTCACTCAGATTTTATTCTGCGGAGATCGTTGTGGGACTGCAGTTCCTCCATTCAAAAGGAATAATCTACAGGTGCAACCCAACAATCCGACTCTGGACTACCGTCCGCGCTCTATTCAACTCACTCCTGCCATGAAGGAGACCGGGAGACGAATAGCGCTTCACTCTGTCCCTTCCATTGTTGTCTGCAGAGATCTGAAGTTGGACAATGTGATGCTGGACAGAGACGGGCACATCAAGATCGCAGACTTTGGCATGTGCAAGGAGAATGTGTTTGGAGAGACCAGAGGGACCACGTTCTGTGGCACACCGGACTACATCGCACCAGAGGTTTGCCTCTGAGCATTTTGAGTCACATTTTGTGCTTTTCATTATCAAATTCTTCATCAAACTGCAAAACTTTAAAGTTACACTGCCCCCTACTGGCTGTTGAGAGGTGTTGCAGCAATTAAAGCCTCCCGTTGCGATGCTTGTTCAACAATAAGCTTCTTCCCTCAGATAACATGCGCCCTTTGATTTTGTCTTTTGTCTCAGATCCTGCTCGGACAGAAGTACACATTCTCAGTGGACTGGTGGTCTTTCGGCGTGCTCGTGTATGAGATGCTGATTGGCCAGTCGCCCTTCCAAGGTGACGACGAGGACGAGCTGTTTGAATCCATCCGGACGGAGGTCCCTCATTACCCGCGGTGGATCACGAAGGAGTCCAAGTCCCTGCTCGAACAGGTCGATATTTGGACTTACTCCTGACACATACATTGTGAAATAATCTAATCAAAAGACTCGTATGTGGAAAAAAGAAAGAATTCTACTCTCTGAAATGATCCGACACTCACACATGGGCCCAGCCAGTCCAGTGGTGTCACAGCATCACAGAGCTGTTTGAGCTAATTAAATGAATTGTCTCCCGTCATCGTTTCAGTTATTCGAGCGAGATCCGGCTCGCCGACTGGGTGTGATCGGAGACATCCGCGCACAGCAGTTCTTCAAAGCCATCAACTGGACCGCCCTGGAGAAGAGAGAGATGGAGCCTCCTTTCAAGCCCAAAGTGGTAGGGGTGTATTCTTTACTGGCTGAACGGTGTAAATCTCGCCTAGATCGGACTGATGAACCTGACTTCGACCTGTCTCTGAACCCTGACCTGCCGTCCACAGAAATCTCCCAGTGACTGCAGCAACTTCGACAGAGAGTTCCTGAGCGAGAAGCCGCGTCTCTCCCACGCTGACAAAAACCTCATAGACTCCATGGACCAGAACGCCTTCTCTGGCTTCTCCTTCATCAACCCGAAACTGGCCAACATGATAAGAAAATGAAAGCTCCGACCAAACGCCTTGAGAAACAGGGTTTTTGTGATGACACATGGAAACAGACTCCTCCCACACACACTCCCCTTTATCCCCATGGCCAAAGCGGTACGACCTTGACAGTGACCGTGTCACTTTCTATTCCAGAGGGTAAAATGTGGTCAAACTAAGCTGTTCTGAACAGGTATCTAAAAGCATATAAATCTTCAGGACGGTAAGGGAGACGCTTCGGTGACCAGTGTCAATATAATCTATGCTGGAGCGATAGTTCATGATATATTTAGTCTTTCGGTTCATTTCTCTGGTTTGATCCAAACTTTAAATCGTTCACTGTACTGTAGGATAAATATTTAAATCATAAGCATGAGAAGCTTATCCACTATATACGAACACGAGGTATTGCACACTAATGTTTTGAGATGCGCTGCGCTTTGACCGACTGCACGTCTCCTGGAGGCTCTCGTCCACCGCGTGGTACTACATGCTTCGAATCGTCTTGTCAGATGCTGCTGCTGCTGCTGCTGCTGCTGCTGCTGCTGCTGCTGCTGCTGCTGCAGCCAGCATCGCTTTGTGTCGGTGAACCACTCCTCAGCCGGCCCCGGGCATCGCAGAAAGAAACGCTGGAAATAACCGAGCGAATGTAAATGCTTCAGACTTTTTAAGTATTGGTGTTCCGGATTATCATATCTGACCTCCTCGCTGGCTGTGCGCGCCTTGACAATCCCCGGCTGCGTTCCTCCGAGATAATCTGGTTTTTAAATTTGGCACGGGTTTATATATATCGCCTCTCGTCTTTTTGACACCGCCGGTGTCAAATGTCATCCTGTACATGAAAGTAAGATGTAGTACAAAACAATCATTCCACGTATAATATGAATTTTCTGGAAGGAGTGTGGCAGCGGTGTAGTATTTAACTCATCCCTGTATACATTCTGAAGGATGCTTTTTTTTTTTTTCTTCTTCTTCTTTTTTTGATAGTCGGGGCATTTTGCTGTAATAACAGATCTTTAATATGTCTTATTTTACTTGAATGTAGGAAATTTAACATGAAAATAATAGTCCTCTATACATAAGATAATGTATGTTATTATGAACTGTGAGTTATGGGTGTACTTTTTTTACTTTCATCTTTTACATTTGATTCTAAATAAATACATGGTCAAAAGAATTAATAAATAAACGTGTGCCAGCCGTCATTCACTTGAAGTTATTTATCATTTCAGCCACGTATCTCAAAATTTGACATGATCCTCACACAGAAAATTGCGGGTTTCCAGACATGATGTTGTCGTTTTAGTCGAGTCGTCTGCACATTGTGGCCTTTATATTTTAGCGTTCACAAAATGACGTGGGAATCCTAACGTGCAGTTCAAGGTGAGAAATGACACGTGAAGAAAAAAAACTATTTAAATATTAATGTAGTGTTTTCAGGTACAAGCCTTGATGAGCACACTGGAGGAATTCATCACTGGAAAAGTCCCGAAGCAAAACAGACTCGTTTAGTTTCTATGGCCAACTATTCAAATCACATCAAACTTTATTTATAAAGCACTTTCTTACAATCTGCAGCACAAAGTGCGTTACAGACATTGTGGTTCATCTTTAGTTTTGCTATGTTGAGAAGCTTGTCTAAAAACAGTGACCTACAATATTTCTTTATCATTAAAATTCATCACATTTCTTACGCCTCCATTGTTCACATATTGCCGTTTTTTTAAATTAAGGTCTTGTACGTCCAGGAAACTTTTCTTTTTTTCTTTTTTAAATGTTATTCTCGTTTTCTACTTTCTGATTGTAACTTTTTTTTGGTTTGGTCTCGGTTGGATTGTTTGTTTTTGTGTTCACAAAAATTGAAAGGCAAGACAACCAAGAAAAGGCCCACTTGTTTATGGTGAGAAGGTTGTGGGTTCAAGTTGGAGCCAGGCCATTCTGAGCAAGGCATATTTCTTTATTTATGCAGCTCCGTTCTGACACAAAACAATTCACAGTGCTTTACAGGGGAATAAAATAAATATATTAAGCAAAACAATAGACTTAATCTTGCACAAATAGGATTATGAAATACAGCAAGACCCTCATCCCTAAATGACTCCTAATGGATGGACTGAGCACCTTCCATTGCAGCCACCTCCAATGGGTGTGTGAATGTGATTATCAATGTAAAGTGTTTTGCAGACTGGTCAATCAGCGGAAAACTGCTTTATGCATGAAATCCATTCATCAAAACAAAGTGATTAAGAAAATGTGAATAGGATAAGGCTGTTAGAATAAGTAAAATCTATTGTTTAGTTTAAAGTTTGTGTGAATAATCGCGTTTTGAGGCCTGATTTTAAATGACGTGTGTCAGCAGGAAGTTTGTTCAACAGGTGAGGAGCGTAGGAACTAAAAGCTGTTTCACCCTGTTTCTTCTGACTCTGGGAACATTTAGTGAACCTCTTCCTGAGGACCTCGGGGGGCCTGGATGTAGTTTTATAGACAAGAAGTCAGACTTTGAAGAGGATCCAGTGCAGAGATTTAATCTCAGGGGGTAATGTGCTCCACCCTCTGTGGGGTTTACATGTTGACCCTGTCATTGTGCGGATTTTTCCTCACTTTCTTCCACAGTCCAAAAACTAACTGCGTTCAAATTGTTTTGTTAGTGTGAGAATGACTGTCACTTGGCTGGTCCGGCACTCTTGTTTGACGTGGTTTTCAGTTACTCCACTGCCCCCTAGTGGTCAGGTGCTTGAACTGACTCGACAGGAGAAAGTGGACGAAGCGTCCCTGTGCGCCGCACGCCTCTCCGAGCTGTCCTCTGTCCCCGGACTGTCCTCCAGTCCTGATGCAGGGTGTAACCTCCAAATAAACCCCCCCAAGCATGAAAGGGGGGGTGGGGGTCAAACAAAACGTAAGTCTTTGCTGTTGCACGAACCTGATCAAGTTGTTGAACGATGATCCTTTATGCACACAGCCTGGAGCTCAGTGCAGCATTAAAGTTGCAGCCCCTTTTTTTTTTTTCCCCGGAGAGACTCGGCGCAGTTGGCAAATTTTATTACATGGGCAGAAAAAAAATTGAAATAAAACCCACAGCGTATGCGCACTTTAAAAAAAATCCGATCATTACTTAAAGCCTTTTTAACGATGATATGCTCGGAGAATTGGCGTCTGAAGACGTTTTGAAATAAGCGCATAATCTGTTTTTTATTTTAATTTTAATTTTCTATTATTCTCGGCTCTACAATTGCTCCCACTGTTCATCTAAGATCCGATCGCTGTCTGTGGATCCTACATTTATTGCATTGTTTCCGCATGAGCGCGTGCAAAAAAACGTGTATTGCTCTCCTTTTTTTCTTTTGTTATAATATGAATCCGAGGAAGAAGGGGAAAAAAAAAAAAAGGCTTGGTCTATTGTGGGGGATTATCTGAGGCAGCAGCCTTTTCTGTGGTCCAAGTGAGCAACAAAATGTGTTTGAGACAACGGACTGGCTCTGCAGGTTCCCACAGAGGCTTTACCAAATCACACATGCACTTTATTCCTCGTTTGCAAAGCAAATCAGATGGACTTTGAGCATTGCACTCAGTGTCTCAACGCATATTTCCAGCAGTTTCTCCCGCCCTCTCTTCCCCAAAAGAGAGACAAAAAAAAAAAGAAACCCTTGACTTGACATCCTTGTGCAGCAGAAGTGCAGTAGCAGCAATGACACACAGGATCATCCATCCAGCCCTCATGATGGGGCGTTGTTGTCATTTATTTAAAAGTAGCGGAACAATCAGCCACTCGTGGCGCATTGTGGAGGTATTTTATTTACTTAACAAATGTGATACTGAGGGGGAAATAAAGCAACTCGAGGTCATCTTCAATAACAAAATATAAAGGCTATTGCAGAATCAGCTGCTTTTCCACGCAAACAAAAAGCAGTCCACTTATCGAAAGTGGGTCGAATAAATGTGCAATTAATTCCAGCTCAAGCATGAACTAAGTGTTGATTCCGCTGGGGATATTAAAAAAAAAAAAAAAGCCTCTGAACGAGTGATCAGTCCCGCCCTGCTTGTTTACATGAATGAAAACACTCCGCTGGGTTTCCTGCGCTTTTGTGCCTCTTACACATTTTTGTCTTGACTCCGGTTTTCTCTGATATTTTATTGTGAGAGTGTGAAGATGGAAGTCGGTGTGATGTAGCCAGGCTCAGAGGCATATAGGCGGCAGAACATGCGCAGTGGCCATTTGTGCCATATTGGAATGAGGTCGTGAACGAGAAGTGCGTGAAGCTGGCGAGATTCTGCGAGATCCACGGCGGAAGTCCCGGGAATAAACTCTCCACAGGAAAAGCCTCTGTGACTGTTGCCGCCGCCATATTGGATGAGGACCCCCTTTGTCTGGTGAAGAAGAAAGTCTGTTTACAATCAAAATGGTCATATATCACTGAATGTAGAACAAATTTCAACAAAGTTTGATAATCTAATCCTAGATTTTAATAAAGGATCAGCTTGGATTGTTGATTGCGTTTAATTAACATTATGTCACTCTCGCAAACACACCCTTTTTTCTTTTTCACCAATTTTTTTTATGGCACTCAAACTCCAGGGGAATGTTCATTTGGCAACTCTGGCTTTACTCTGGGAAAAGAAGTGGACATGGGATCTGAGGTTCACGGGTTCAAAACCAACAGCTGAGAGGTCACCACTGTGGCTCCCCAAGCAAGATCCTTGACCTCCAGCAGCTCCTCGGGTGCAGCACTGCGGCAGCCCACTGGTATTTATGTATGTATGTGTGTGTGTGTTTTCAGTCTTCTCTGTGAAGGTTTGCATCGGACATCAGGAACAGGCGGGGAGTTTTCCTCTTTTTTTTTCTTTCCCTGGCCTTATTTTCTCCGATATCTTTTCCCCCCTGAAGGAATAAAGACTATTTCTGATTATATTTAGTAGTGTGCAACAAGGTGCTGGACAGTGTCTCGGAATTCATCTGTGCTGATGTCTCCATCCCTGTTTCCTCCTGTCACGTTCACATATATGCGTGTTTTTTTTTTTTCTTCAAGCGTCTTTTCTGTGAGTTTTAAACTAATGATGAGTTAATTTTTCAGAGGAACTATGTGTCTTTGTGTGTAAAAATACTTTACTATTCATCCTAGGTCACTGAAATGTAACAAATAATTAACTAATTATAATATGGCGTCTAAATGGGGAGCGTCTATCTGGGATGAAACCCAGCCCACCACGTCTACAGATAGAATGGGTTAAGGTCCTATTTACTCGTCTTCAAGAGAAAATGAAAAACTTTTGTTGTATTTTGGGCGTCCACTAACAACACAACTTTGTGAAAATGACTTCCAAGGAGGAACTTTTCAAAAATGCTCCAACACCATCTCCAGAGGCAGATTTTGCTATTAGCAATCGGGGCAGCTTCCCAGGGAGCACACTCAACAGTGGCAGACTGTGCGCCAAGGGTAAGGTCTTACGGTCTTGTGACGCTGCCCCCTGTCTGCACAGGGAAGACGGATGTCCGTAGACCCATCGCAGGACACGGGGGACTGGCATCGCTGTCACATGTGCAAAGAAGACCATTGTCCGCGAGCGCCCGGGAGGGAGGCCAGGGCAGAAAACCAGACGGGTGACCATCTCTGTGTAACCGGACAAAATGTGGCTTTTTTGAAACGCTGCAACTGCGCATGTGGTAAATAGTTTCTGTCATTTGTGTGTAGTTAGACACTGTTTTTAAAACATTGCTGAAAATGCAAAAATTATGCATTTTCACTTAAAATGTTGTCGTATAAACGGGGCCTGAATGCAGAGAAATAATTTCCCCTCAGTGGGCTAAATGAAAATATACAAAAATCCTTCCTGCGGCTTTATCCTGACCCGGGACGAGTCGCCAGTCCACGAACAGAACATGCAAATGCCATGCTTTAAACATTACTTTTCTATTGTATTGGTCTAAGTTAAGTGAAAACCTCCCGCCATCAATAGAGAGCACGCTGGTGGCGAAGCGAGTCCCCTTCCAAGATGGCGGCCTAGCTTGTTCGTCAGCCAGCGCCGCTTTCTGTTCCGTCTCCGGTTGCAGCCGTTACGTCCAAGTCTTATTTTGACGGGTCGTGGCGGGGCTCGTTCTTTTCATCCGCGCTGCTTTAACGTCGCTTGCGAAGCGAACAGGCGGAGAGGAACGGCATCTAAAAAAAACCCACTTGGAAAAACTACTTAGCGGTAAGGGGCGAATTTTGCGACTAAATATTCACGTGCTCTGTGTTGTTTGTCACCGATTGCCGGCGGTGTTTTGCGCGGTGGCGGCGCGGCCGTCTTTTTTCCCGTCTCTCAAAAAGACGAGTCCGCTTCGGTCGAGTGTCTCAGCGCCCTTATTGCTCGGCAGCCTGCTCTTATTGCTCAAAGCCACTGACGTCCAGTAACTTGACTCGGACGGTTTTCTCTCCATGTGTCCACGAAGTCCACGCGTGGGGCTCACATTGTTTTTAATTTTCACATTTCCATAGATGAATTGTGTGATTTCCTCGGTGTGTGTGTGTGTGTGTGTGTATGTGTGTGTATGTATGTATGTGTGTGTGTGTGTGCGCGTGCTTCGCTCCTCAGTGTGAAAGTTGGACCGTGGGCGCTGCGAGTCTGCCTGCAGAGAGCCGTTCACGGCCCCGGAACGCTGCGGTTTATCTGCACGTCTCAAAAAGCTCGTTCCACCGAAAGAAACGCGCTTCGTGGAGAACTCCGTATTTATTATGTCAGGGTCTTATATAATGGAGGTTGCCCGACCTCATCCATTTTTGTTCTTTAAAATTATAGGCAGCTATTAAGCAAAATAGTCTTATTTCATTTAAACTAATTGCATCCGATGTGAAATTTGTATATATATTAAAAAAAACAACAACAAGGTGATACTTTTTTTTCCACGTTCACTGAATGCAACATATTATTCTCGAGGCGCTTAACTTCCCCATTGTGCAACTTGAGTGATCCGCTGGCAGCGCGAGTCCGGCTGACGTGCCGCTATGCAACTGAATGGGAGGAAAAAAAACCTCGTGTGTGTGTGTGTGTGTGTGTGTGTGTGTGTGTGTGTGTGTGTGTGTGTGTGTGTGTGTGTGTGTGTGTGTGTGTGTGTGTGTGTGTGTGTGTGTGTGTGTGTGTGTGTGTGTGTGTGTGTGTGTGTGTGTGTGTGTGTGTGTGTCCAGTGTGATGTGAACTTGTAACAGGTTGACTGTGCTTTATTCTCTTTGTGCCGGCCGTGGTGTCCACCCTGAAGAAGAGAGGGTATTTGAGGTCACTTATCTTGCTTTTGGAAGATGTGACCTCTATATGATCATGTCGTCACGTTGAATAAGCTTTAAACCAGGAGTGTCAAGCCCACGCTCATCCTGAGTGAGCCAGACCAGTCAAATAGTGCCATAATAATCTGAAATTTAAATGTTGAAGATTTTCTTTGCAGTGACACAGAGTATACATGATGAAAATGTCTATATTTTTTGCCAAAAACCAAACAATTACTACTGCAAATGACTACAATCTCAACATAAAGCCAATTTTAGCAAAACATTCTGGTGCGGAATACAGCAAAACGTCCATAAAACTTCTCTCGCTGTTGCATTATGCATATTTTTACAAACTCACCCTGACAGCATACCTTGACATTTGTTTATCTTTTCATGGCTGCTTAGCCCATATTTCAGCTCGGGTCTCAGTGTTGTACTGCATCCGCTACTCTTGAGAGATTTGTTAAAAAACAAGGTTTTCTTTGTGCCTGGCCAGATTGGAACCTCTTGTGGGCCTGTTTTGGCCTGCGTGCCTCATGTTTGACACCCCTGCTTTAAAACATAATGTATGAATGTGATGGGGTTGCTTGGGGGAGGCATCCTCTTGTAGACTCCACCTCCTTCTGACATCCCTACACCCTCAAAACCGCCGTTTCAGAGGGAAGCTAAACACTAAAACCTTATTTACTCTATACTTTTATTTACTGATATTTTTGAAAAGGAATTTTTGCAGTGCCATTCAGAGAAGTTAAATTATTATCATGGAAATATCATAAATAACATCAATCCATTCATCAACTCTTGATAGTTCTTGTCTTTAAAAAGCATATTTTGTAAAAGTTTTTGTTTTTATAAGATTTTACCTGAAAACACCCAAATGTTGCTGTTGACCCACAAGACATATGAAAACCACATCCTAGTTAAGGAGAGGTGTTTTTTTTTGGTTTTTTTTGTTATCACCTAAGCAATTACTTCACGTTTAAAACAACAACTTGGAATCTGATTCAAAATAACATATTGTAATGTACACTACATTAAACATCCTAACTGAGGCCATTGTGACTCTCTGTATTCCTGTAAATAGTGTTCTGTGGTTCTTCTGGCAGTTTGATTCATCCATGCTAATATTAGTCACCATAAAGCATATCAATATTTTACTTATGACATTATTTTTGTCTTATCTTATATTTTAACATCCTGTATAAGTATTTTTTATGGTATTAAAACAATATGATCTGTTCAACTAATAGTGTACACTTATTTTTACCAGAGCTGGCTGTCGCAAAGGAGTAATTAAAACTCACATTAGTTTAGGAGGATGTCACATTGTAAAAACGCAGCGATAATTCGTTATAGAATTATTTAATATGAAATTGACAAAGACAAACAACCAGAGCTGGTAATTATGGACGAATATTTTGTGATTTTGAGTCTTGGAATTTGAATTTAAATCACACAATGTGACTTTATGCATTTCCTCTAATCCTCTGCGATTTTGAACTGCAGCACGCTTGCATAAATACTTCTAATCGGGACAACACAAGACCATTTAGGTTATTTTCTTGAGCAGTCATTAAAGTGAACGAGGCTGTAGTGGTTTCCCGTTCCCCTCACAGTGACGAGGTTTAAGTGCAGGTTTTGCTTTGTTTGTCCTCGGCATTAATTTGAAGCTAATTGTTGACTCTGAAATGTCCCGTACGTTTGAATGCGAGCGTGTGTGTGACTGCCTTTCTCTCTGTGTGTGTGTGTGTGTGTGTGTGTGTGTGTGTGTGTGTGTGTGTGTGTGTGTGTGTGTGTGTGTGTGTGTGTGTGTGTGTGTGTGTGTGTGTGTGTGTGTGTGTGTGTGTGTGTGTGTGTGTGTGTGTGTGTGTGTGTGTGTGTGTGTGTGTGTGTGTGTGTGTGTGTGTGTGTGTGTGTGTGTGTGTGTGTGTGTGTGTGTGTGTGTGTGAGATGGACGGGTGGTCTGTTTGAGGTCTGCCCTGCCTCCATTCATGGGCAGCTGGGATTGGCTGTAGCCCCGTTTGACCCTGAGTTGGGTCGAACTGCATGAAAGAGGTGTGTAGGATGAATACATTAATAATCAAGAATTTGTTCAATAACGTGTAGTCTGTAGTTGACGCTCTGGTTTTTTCTAAAGATTATCGTAAAAAGAACACACACACACGCACACACGTTATGCTAATTCTCCAAACACAACTCCAGTGATTTCTTTTGTTTGACTCCGGCAAGAAAAATCTACCTACGTGATTTTATTCATAACACGCCTTCGTGTAAGAAGCCTGCAAATATTAAGCACAAGCAATTAAGTTTCTTGTTATTTTTATGTTTTTGTGTGGACAAAAACAGGGTCGCTAATAACTAATTTTCCACCTTGTTTTCTGCTACGTTACTGCTCATAATGTGAAGTCGTCCTCTGGTGATCAGCAGATGCCATTAAACAGTGTCTGGGGGAAATGTTCAGCGTCTGCTTTCCTTTTATTGAAAAGCTGACTTTGTTTTTGTTTTCCAACAAAACCTGGTGCCATTGTGTATTTCTTCCCCCCCCCCCCCTCCACCCGGGGATATCAGGGGCTCAGAAAGGCTGTGTTAGAGAAATACCAAGTGCAGTCGAGAATATGACTTTGCAAGTGCTTGTAATGAGGATGTGGGGTGGATCTCAGGGTGCTCATTTGTGTGTGTGTGTGTGTGTGTGTGTGTGTGTGTGTGTGTGTGTGTGTGTGTGTGTGTGTGTGTGTGTGTGTGTGTGTGTGTGTGTGGGGGTGTTGGCGTGGGTGTTGTGCAACATTTGGCCCTTTCTCGTTCAGATTCAGTCAGAGTCTCGGGTGGTGCAGACATATTCAGGCAGCCTGCTGCTTGCTGCCGTCCACACAGACCCCTGACTGTATGTGAAACAGGGGAAGTTGCTTTTCTTCCTGTCTGCCTTTGCGCTCGCCGCTGTTTTTAAACAGTGAGGTGCTGCAGAGCGCTCGCCTCGCGCAGCCAATCAAGCCGGTTTGCAGAGTCAAACCAGGACATATGAAGTCTATTCCAGCATAAATAGTGTATTATTTGGTTGAAAATGACTGTTTTTAATGACATCTCTGTGGAACTAGGGTGTCAAACATGCAGCAGGCGGGTGAAAATCATCCGGCAGGGGGATTCAGACCAGTGACTCACACTTTTTTTTTTTTTTTTTTTTCACCCCTTTTACTGAATCGACTGTCAGAGAGCATACACATGAATTTAGTTAACTCCAAAAGCATCAAACATTTTTACTAAACATTGCTAAAGCAACAACATTCCATGTAAATACACAAATTTGAAAGGCGTTCCAGGAAAACCCATTCCATTATTGCATTGATCGATTGGCAGGTCATTACTGTTGCACAGAAGTTCTCAGCGGCACCTGGAACGATGAATCACTGACTCAAGCGTTCCAAATGCAAGGCATATGGGTGTATACTGCAACACACATGATTAAGTGCCTGATGTTTTATGAATGGAGGTAGATTAGGTTTGACATTCTCCCATATAATATTTACCATCCCTACTGAATTTATGAGCATATTTTGACACACAAGTGGATAACTGACTTGTATTCTACATAAAGTGACTGGTGGTTTCCATAAAAAGAAATGTCCAGTGGAAATGTCACCGCATAATGAAATTTCCCCCATGAGTGAAAGCACAAATAACTGCTGTTCCTAATTTCTCCACTAGGGACTTTTCTGTTGCTGTAAGATTTAAAGGTCATAATGTAACTGTGATGTAGTCGGTGAAAGCCAGCTACCTCGTTTGCACCATATCGTGCTGTTGACTGAGTTAAGATTTGCAGAAATACTGTTTACTGGCAAATGAGATGTTTTTTTTTACTGATTTTAATCTGAAGAGATCCACTGTAGTGACATGACAGGATTTCAGATTGCACTTTTGTATCTTGTGCATGGAACATTTGCATTGAATTGTTTTTAGCAATGAAACAATAAAACATTTGACGCTGGCGTTGATGGGGTATGGTGCCATTGTTTGATGACTCTAGCCAAGCTGACATTACATTGGATTGTGTGTGACCCCTGATCTCAAATGAGATTGACCCCCCCTGATTTAGAGGAAAGACTCATAAGTTTCGAAGTAGACCTTAATTACCTTCGCCAATGAAATTTGGGCTTCCAACGAAGTTGGTTGGGTAAATTTGTTTATTTATTAGTTTGTATGTATGTATTTTACCAACCT
The DNA here is from genome assembly GCF_963383615.2 of Lipophrys pholis. NCBI lineage: Eukaryota > Metazoa > Chordata > Actinopteri > Blenniiformes > Blenniidae > Lipophrys > Lipophrys pholis. Next base: position 14,247,129 of record NC_137637.1, read on the forward strand.
TTAGCAAAAACTACTCACCTGAATTGCATGAAATATTCTGGGATGATTTGCCATCATCCAGGGACCAACCGATTAGATTTTGGAACGTTAACGGCGAACCAAATAAATCCCAAACACGTCGCACTAAATTCCCTTTGAGATTTTCTAGTAATAACAGCACTAATACATCTCCCAGAAAGCCTTGCAGCCTCTCTGTAACCTGGTAGCTTAGCCGTATCTATGGGGACAAGTAACGCACACGGACGCACAAACGTTATTGTCTCATATCGTCTCAGATACGACGAGGATTTTATCTGAAGCTATCTTCAATCCCAGACCAAATAAATTGCCCCCAAAAAAACTGTTAAAAAAATTCAAATACAAAGCAAAGAGGAGATCAGGTCGCTACATCACCAGTTAGCATCGATGCGATTGAATGCTATCATGCTAGTGATGCTAACTCAGTTGATATGGCTGATGCGTTTGGCGGTCAAACGTCAGTGGGGGGTGTCACACGGAATTTGTAAAATGTGTGTACATCTGTGTCAAACAGTGATAACATGAAGCGATTTAAATGACAATGACAAATGATGGAAGTTGTGGTGTGGTGGATCAAATAAACTTGTAAAACCATTGGTTTCCATGGCGACTAATGTGGCGTTGGCCAAGGTATGCACTGTACAGAGTTCTAGTTTATTCGTTAAAATCATCCCATGGAAACACAAATTGTGGAAATGTCGGCTCTATATCAGCACACATGAAGAACGGTGCGTCCTCTGTATGTCTGTCCCTATCTGCGCCCCCCCCCCCCCCCCCCCACCCGCTGGTGTCAGGAGGGTGACCCCCGGGACAATGAGGCCCTCTGGTGTGTGTGTGTATGTCTGTCAGAAGGAGGGGGAAGACGGAGGGAGTCTGGGAGCGGGGTCGCGGGTGAAAGGCGGCACTGATCCCCATCGGAGCACGGGGGTCGCAGTGGCAGTCCGGCGGTCAGGGGGGGTGGCTTCTGACGGTGGCCCCCGTTTTAATAGAGATGTCAGATGTGACAAAGACGGACCTGACAGGGCGGCTGAATGGAGCTGCGGTGTGACTGAGCGCCTGTCCTGGGCATCCCATACAGCAGCCCCGGCCGCTGTGGTCACGCCCTGCGCTCCCTTTTTCTCATTCAAGCCACCTCACTTGTTGCATTAACTTATTTCATTTGCGTTTCACAATGCGGCCGGTCAGTTTCAAGTGTCAAAGATTGACGTGCGAGTCTGCATTCACATCAGGGAGCTGTTTGGATCGCCACTTTGAGGCTGGAAAAGGGGTGCCACTATGATTTTGAAAAGCTGAGTTTGAACAAGTTTCACAAGGAGACGTAATGCTGGATGGGATTAGTGTAGTTTCATTGAATTACTGAGGTAGGTTGTCCCGCACTGTGTAGATTCACTCTGAATATTACTTACATGTAATGTTTTGCTCTGTAATGAGGCTCTGGAAGCATTTTGAAGGTTTTAAACAAAGTGAGATGTATCTGTTTGGGACCTTGAAACACGGTTTGCAAGTGAAGGCTCAAGGGTTTTGTTTGTCTTGCTGCTGCAGTTTGACCCAGAGGTTGTGCTGCCTAATGTTCAGTGTTGTGAATCCTGTGAGGCTGTTTGCTGATGGATGTAAGCCATGCCGTGATATAGATATGATTTCAACAAAGAGTAAGCCTTAATCACTGTTTGCGGGTTCCCTTTGCAACTTATGCTGATACACTTCAGCTTGTACACGCCTGAATCAGGCAGCAGTGTCGCTCCTCTCATCTTCTAAATACTTAAATCTTCAGAAAGCGATGTGTTCAAGCTGAAGGGCGTGTGGTTGATTTTTTTTTTTTACATTCATGTGTTTCTTTTCTCTGTTGTCACAGTTTTGGACTTGGCCTGGCAATAAACCTCTTCCTCTTCCTGTTCCCTCTCGGAGCTCCTCGTCTTGGCCTTGAGGGGGCACCAGCATGAGTCAGGAGACACTGGAGTCTGGTAAGGACAGCTGTGTGTGAACTGACTGAGATCAAATGTTGACGGGGAGTTTGGGACACAAAAACCGTTTGAGTGTGCATTCCAGATGCAGACTCGGCCCAGGATGTTCCCGACTTCAACTGGGATGATTACCTGGAGGAGACCGGAGCCGTGTCTGTGCCCCACCACAGCTTCAAACATGTGAGCGCTGACTCCTCTGCATGAGCTGTCATTACAGACCTGCAGTCAATTATTAAATGTCTGTGTCTGACGACTTCTAGCTACAAAGGTTGTTTAGAATTTGGAAATATACATTAAATATGTCAATTGTTTCTTCTTTTTCATCATGCATTTGAAACATTTATTTAATTGATATCTATGTCTTGTGCTGTAGGTACTGTTTAGCCTGTCTGTCCTGGTAAATCCAACCTTTAGGCCCCCTGCAACGTTTTCAAGTGAAAAGACAAAACTTTCCTTGCATTTGTGGTGTTCATTTACATGACAATACTGCTAACAACAACAACACCGCTAACATCAACGGCGGCCTCCAAAGCGGCAGGACTCCCAGTCCATATTCTCCTGGAACTTGGTAGTTTAGTAGTTGAGTCACCCGTAATAGGAATCCATCTTCTTTGTCTGTCCATACGAATGTCCCCGCACTCGCATTTGTTAAATGTTTATAGCGTATTCTCGTCTTTGCCATTTGCGTGCAAATGCGAAACAACTTGAAGCATTGTCGTTTAAAAGGGGGCTTTAGTCTCTCCTCAGTCCAATAAGAAGAATAGCAAGATGAATAGTAAACACAACAGAGAGAGGATTATTAACAATAAAGACAAATCGCCAAAATCTGGGAGATATCAAAGTACGTACTGCACCTTTAAATCTTTACTCATCTGTAAAAAGCTTTAGCCACATCAAGTCATTAACACTGTAACCTTCCATGAGATATAACAGAACATAATACTTTCCTCTTATGTTCTTTTGTTGGTTGTTTTTCTTTGTGGACGTCACGGGTTCAAGTCAAATGGAAAGTTTCCAGTCCATTTTAATGATCCCTGGTTTTCTGCCCCTGCCTCAGGTGGACCAGGGCCTGCAGACAGGACTCACTCCAGGCATGAAGCTGGAGGTGTGTGTGCGCTCGGAGGCCGACAACCCTTACTGGGTGGCCAACATCATCACCACATGTGGCCAGCTGCTGCTGCTGCGTTACGAGGGATACCAGGACGACCGCCGCGCTGATTTCTGGTGCGACACCATGACGGCGGACCTCCACCCTCTGGGCTGGAGCAGGCAGCACGGCAAGAGCATGAGGCCCCCTGAGGGTAAGGCGCCGGCTGGTGGGAGGAGGGTGTTTAAACTGTGGGAGGCTTAGTTGGGACTCACGGGTCCTATAAGTATTAAATGAGGTGCAATCAATCAACCAAGAACACTTCAAAATAATAATTTTGTTAAATCGAGTCACTTATTTTTAAGGTGGCTTCACTTGGCGTTTTAGTTGCATTTACAGGAGAAGATACAAGAAACTGTGTCCCGGTATCTTACATCATTCCCATGTTATTAAAATGTAATGCAATGGTGGAACGGAGCTCAGTAGTTGCACTTAATTCAGCAGTCACAGTAATTAATTCCTCTGTCCTCCTGATACGGCGGCGCTGCCCTGCAGGTGAATCGCTTGGATTTTCTTCTCTTATGTTGGGATTTAAGGGAGTTACATCTAATGCGCATATAATACATCTGGAATTTCTTATTTATAAACAGTGCACCCCGGCTCTCCCTGAGAACCCTGTGTACTCGTCTCTAACACCTCCGCAGATCGCAGGATAAGTTATAGCATGACAGAATCAAACGTGGATCACACGGGGCGAGAATACATTAAGCCAGTGATTCCCAAACTGTGGGCCGCGGCCCACTGGTGGACTCTGGACTTGCTGAAGGTGGGCTGTGAGTGAATTACAATAGGTTCTGATGAAAAGCTTTTTGATATTGAAATTGAGTTTGGAATTGCTAAACAATAATTACGCATGTGTATTTTGTTCTGTTTTTGTAAGTTTTTCCTCTGAACAATGTTAACTCTGCTTTTTTATTAGAGTTGATGTGCTACCCAGTAACATTAAACTGCACCTGCATATGTGTAAGAAGTAAACTCAAAATGAAAAAACAGCAACACTGGAACGTAAAGTTATAAACGTAACTTTCAAGTATTTAAATCAACCTCCCAGCTTTGAAGAAGTGTAAAAGCAACATATTGATTTTGTAGAAAGAAATACAAGAAATTTATTTGCACCTATTATTGTGCACTTTATTTCCATTAAATCACTTCCATATTGAAATATTCTGTTTATAAAATAGGTACATTTATCTTGGTCTTCTGTTTTGATCAGATTGTGGATATTAGTCTTGGCTGGACTCCAGTAGATTGCATGTTTTTTTAGTTTTGGCCATGGCGCTCTGGAGTTTGGGAACGGCTGCATTAACTGCTCCGATTTCATTAGCTTCTTCAACTCATTGTGAGACTCATTGTGTTTTCAGTCACTCTAATCATTCCACTCTCGTCATGTTGATTAGGCTTTGAAACATACTGTACGGGTGTGATGGAGTTCATCCTCTTGTAGACTTCACCTCCCAATGACAATCCCTACACCCTCAGAACTATTTGTATTTTTGTAGTAAAGCCTTTTTTACTGTATTCTTCTGTTTTTTTTTTTTTTTTTTTTTCATTTTTGAAATGGAATGTTTTCAGTGCCATTCAGAGAAGTTCAAATTTTTATCTTAAAAATGTTAGAAATAACAAAAATCCATCAAGTCTTGAAAGTACTTATTATTTGCTGGTGATATATTTTTTTTCTTACACTAGCACAATTTTCGATAGATATCTTATGTAGGAAGTTCCTGTTTCAACGTATAGATAGGACTGCCACATAATAGTCTTTGTATAATTTTGTGAGTCTCTTTCCGCAGAGCAGTATATATAGTGCTAATCTGCTTCAGATGGCCCACTCTGTCTCTAGCAGGTCGACGATTTAATCCAGAAAATCTTTTGTGTCAAGTGAGAGTACAGAATGTTTGATAAGGTTTTTCCTGCAGAGCCCTCTCGTATTGTCACAGTTGTGTTAACTTTGTGAAAGATTAAGAAGAATATGACTGAAATTAATTTTGATCACCTTTATCTTTGTGGGCGATATGTGTAAGGAAGTATTTTCTGGTAAGATTGTCTGCTTTGTCTAATGAGTTTCTGTAATTCTTTGATGTCACAATTGACAGACTTATTGAATATCACGGCCACATATTGTGCTTTTACCGAATTCCTCTTTTGAAGCCGAGGCTTTGAATCAATGCGGAGTTTGCGGTGTGTCTGTTTGATGTATAGACTTTGATCACTTTGTGTGAATCATCCATCTCAGGTGTGCGTGAGAAGCATCAGGACTGGGACGCTCTGCTGGAAAAGGCTTTGGCTGAGGAGTGCAGCGCGCCTGCCAACCTGCTGGAATTGGTAAGAATGGAGCTGCTGTCCATCTTCGAGGTTACTGAACACGTCCCTGCACGTGCCAGCCACAGCATCTTCTATACCCACTGATTTGATTGAGTTTGAGTTAAAGATATCAATGTGGAGTGACACTGGTTCATCATGTAGATTTGAATCTAAGCACATTTGGTGTGTTTATGATGGCATATGTGAAAAAGGAAGCTAAAATCCTCACAAATTAAATTCTTCTTGGACTCAACCAGCGCTGAATACTTTATTTATTTATATCTATCATAATGTCTGGCATGTGTGTCCTCCAAGAAGCCTCAAGTCTACAAATAGCGGACTCGTAGCTTTTGTTTACACCACCAAGGCCGTGTGGCTGAAAACAAATTCACTCTCGGAACTGCCTGTGAAATTCTTGGGAACCATTAGTTAGCTTTCAGTCACTGCGCTTCAGTTCTGCCACTTACTCATGCAGCACATTCTCTCCCGTATGAATTTGTGTGTGTTAGCCGGTAGCCTCTCATTTACCACGCTCCACCCCCTCCCTAGCCGCAGCGCGGTCGAGACCCGGTGGAGCTCCTGTGTGCCGGCTGCTACGTGGAGCTGCAGGACAACGTTGACCCCGGGCTGGCCTGGGCTGCCGAGGTGGAGGAAAATGTTGGAGGGAGGCTGAAGCTGCGCCTGGTAGGCACCGAGGGCCTCCCAGACACACCCGCAACCCTCTGGCTCTTTTATCTCCACCCACGAATCCACCCACCCGGCTGGGCCAAGGAGCACGGCTGCACCCTCAGGCCTCCTTCAGGTCAGCAGCACTGACACGGGTTGGGATTTATATTTAGTAGAAAGGGAGAGAGAAACATTGATTTCTTGATGTCTGGCGTTACTGCTCAAGCAGACCTGAATAGTTGTTTATACAGTTGGACACATAAATCATATACGAGCTATTAAAGTGTGTCTATTGTATCGAGACACTGCGCCAACACCTAATTCTTTATTACACGTCATCATCAGAACAATATCTTTTTCCCACGTTATATTGGTTTTCCAACAGAAAAAATGCAGACAGACAGAATGCAGAGAGACTCGTATTCAAAATGTCAAGGCATCCCACCAGACCTTGAAATTAGTTTTCCATGCAGGATTAGATTGCTCATTGTTTTCAGAGCCACAATCTGAGAGCACTCGCCAAATGAGTAAAAGTTTGTTAATATGCAAGATGCAAGGAGTACTGGAGGCTGTTGGTCTCCTGACACAGCCGATCTGCCTTCTGGTGCCACCACAGCTAATGCTTTATTGATATTAAATACCATGTGTTCATTGCAGAAATGTTTCCTGCATGTTGTGCTTCTGGAAGTTAGTACCAAAGTGCAGTGAACAGTATAAATGATGTAAGAAGTGATTGTATTAAAATTGTTCAGCAAGCCTTTACCCTACAGTATATATCAGCAAAATAAAATGGATGGTCACTTAAAGTTTATTTAAGTTCTCCGTTATTGATTATGCACATGCTATTGTTTATGAGGTGGTTTGGAATTGATGTCCTGAAGTTTGTTCATCCTGTGCAGTGCCACATTGATTGACATTTTTTTAATGCTTATTTAATTAGTAGCAGGGAACTTGTTTTTGGGAGGGCTAACTAAATATAAACTGACACACAGGCTCTGTTTTGTAGCACATTCAACAAAAAGTTTAGTTATTCAGAGAACCGAAACAATCCCTCAGTCACTTGCCTTTTTTTGTTCCACAGCTGATTTGAGTGAATTTGTTTGTGCCAGACTTGTTAGCGCTGCGCTCTGAGGAGGAGTGGGAGGAGGTGAGACAGAGGATCAGCGACCTGCCTCAGGATGAAGCGCTCACTGCAGAGTTCACTAAGGTACTGTCAGCAGTGCCGCTGTTTGTTTTCCACACCTAGGTATTTTCTTTTTGCCTTGATAGATGCATGCCAAGTGGAGAGCTCTGACACATCTCCCTCTAAATTAAGAATTTCAATATTTATAGGAGCCGTGCTGCATTTGAAAATGACTGTTGTGTTTGTGATATTGGTCTCAGGATCAGCCCACCATAGCCGCTCATTGTTTTAAGGAAGGGATGAAACTGGAGGCTGTTGACCCTGCTGCTCCCATTTCCATCAGACCTGCCACTGTCACCAAGGTAACAGTTTTTCCCTGTCAAATCTGTTTCTCCGTGCTGCACTGTGTTCTCTGTTTGTTTCTCTGAGTAGTTAGTATTTTCTGCCAGGCCATCTTTACGGAGTTGAGTTGTGGCCCTGCATGCCTGAACAGGGTTTAAACGGCATCCCAGCAGATCGGGTTTATTTTTATGATCAGCTTAACGTAGTCTTTAGGGTGACTCAGAGAAGCAACACAGATGCCATCCCTCAATGTGTGGGTGTCCCCGAATGACCCCCGGCCGTATACTTCAGGTGTACAGCGAGCAGTTCTTCCTGGTGACGATGGACGATCTGTGCGGCATGGAGGAGTCTGAGGGTGCCGGACGGTCCTTCCTGTGTCACAGAGACAGTCCGGGGATCTTCCCTGCTCAGTGGAGCCTCAAAAATGGGCTCCCTCTCAGCCCGCCACCAGGTTTCCTGTCTCTCCTTGCAAAAATGATTGAAGCCTTCATGCTGCCTTCTCCTTCTCTCGAGCTGCCGTCACTTCTAAGATCTCATGTTTACTTGTACAGGATACCAGGGTCCAGACTTTGATTGGGCAGATTACCTGAAACAGTGCGAGGCGGAGGCGGCCCCCCAGCATTGTTTCCCAACTGTAAGTCAGACTCCATCCATCATCTAAAACACAAAAACATTAAAAACTAACCAGCACCTTGATGATTTTCACTGAGTTTAAAGGGGGGCTGTGTTTGAGGGCCTTGTTCTTCTTTTATTTTGAAGGATTTTTTTAAGTAAAGACAAGGAACTATTAAAAAGAGTTTATTAAAATAATTACTTAAATCAAAATCAATATCACTTGCATGATGGGCTGCACAGAGATGTCGCTTGAATATCTCTGATTTTAGTATGAAACATGTAGCAACCCGTAATGTAATATCTCTGGTCATTCTGAATGTAATAAAGTCAATAGTGTAATTAAACATTATTGAAGTAGCATTAAAAAATCTTTATTAAATACTGAAATAAGGGATAGATACCTAGACTCATTCTAACTCGTCATGCTGTTCAAGTTCTGTAGCTGTAAACACTTTACTTGGTGTGCTTTTATTTGTTTACAATAAATATGATTTATCTCCTCCCTTCATAATTTTTATACATTATATTTATGACATTTTAAATCCTCTCTCATTTTAAGGCCCTTGGGCTTTTTTTATCCAAGCTTCTCGCCAGGCCACTAATGAATTTCAGTGAAACAAATCATGAATAGGAGTTATTTCTTGTATGTTTTAGTGCCACATACAGAACCAAAGAAAGTAGAAAATATGGTACGTTGCGAATCACGAGTTGAATACAGCGCTGCTCGCTGTTGGAAACTTTCTCTCCTGCGGCCCCGCTGAGAGAATCATTTAGTCATTTTGCTACTGAGTGATTTTATCTGAAACATTTTGCAGTTCAATACAGCCAGGGAATATTTTCACTGTGACGTGGCTGTCATAGATGGGAACATGTGGGAAATGAGATTTTACCCCGTGTGGCTGACAGGACAATCAGACAAACAGTGATGAAAGCATGTCCCTACATGCAGTGTGACGGGGTCACAAGCAAGGTGACCCGCTGTTACTTCCCTCCTTTTTTATCAAAGCAAAGGGGTTTTCATCATGGGCAATTTTCATACAACAAATGACCGTCTTCCACTGTGAACTACCGCTCCTCTGTTTACCTGCCAGGAGGAGAGCGACCACAGCTTCAAAGAAGCCATGAAACTGGAGGCTGTCAACCCGCTGTCGCCTGAGCACATTCACGTGGCGGCAGTCACCAGGGTCAAAGGTCAATACATCTGGCTCAGTCTGGAAGGTGAGACTGAACACAGAAATGAAAGCAAATAAACATGAACATGTGCCATCTCTGCAGAGTGTATATGTGGTGAGGAGAATGACGTTCTTTATTTAGCTGTCTTTAGAGCACACCGCAACTCGTTTTTCACATTATAATGTATTATTTTTAATGTCTGCTGGGATCTATAGGCAATAAAAAGCAAAACTCTTTCATTTTAAGTACCTGCTAAGCCTTTCTGTGTAAATCTGAGTTTAATATGTTGATTTTGGTTCTACACTCGAGCACGGTACTTTTCTCAGTGCACCTGAGAAAGTTCCCTTCTGTTCTCAGCTCACCCATCCTGATTCACCCAATTGCCCAGTAACCAGCTACCGGATCTGATGCATGAAACCGTTTTAGAGTATGTCGCTTGGAAAGAGTCCATTTAAAAAAAACCGGGGTGGAGAAAAGCACGGCTGTGTGAAATATATCAAAGAAAGAAATAGATTTATTTTTTTAACTGGAAAAATATACATGATTGTGATGTGTAAACATATGTATGTTTATTTATTGATTCATCCATCTACCTAAATCATTTTGAATTAAGAAAAAGCTTTTTGTATCAAATGTTGACATGTGATGTATTATAATTAATGTACTACAAAGCCCCAAATTAAATATATTTATTATTTATTTAGTTCATTACGGGGAAAAAAAATGTACTTATGGAAAAGTGTGACGCAAATAAGTTTCTTTTCCACTTATTTGTTGAAGAATAATTTAATTGTGAAAGAAAAATATATAAAAAGTGAAAAAGTCAATGTGTGAAAATCCCTCTCCTTGACCAAAGATTCCTCATGCTGCTCATATACCCCCTAAAGCTCAGCGGCGCCCTCCAATGGCCCACAGCACACTAGAAAAAAACTGAATAACAATATTTTATAACAAAATTTTGAATTCAGACAACTACAATCTCATTTATAGTCAAGACAGAGAGTCGCTTAGAGATTTGATGTTTTTTTTGTTGCAGTTAAGCTGTTATTGTCACTCCAATCTTTTGGTCATTTGGTGACGTTTCTGCAAGGTGCAAAGGCGTTTAAGATAACATGTTCAGTAGTTTCATTTAAGTTCGGCATTCATTGATGCCTCCTGTCATGATACCAGCCACATTAAAAATGCTTTGTTAAGTGGCTGTCTATGTGTTCACAGGTCTGAAGCAGCCCATGCCCGAGTTAATAGTTCATGTGGACTCGCTCGACATCTTCCCTGTCAGCTGGTGCGAGACAAATGGCTATCCCCTCGTCTACCCCATCAAGCCCTCAGGTGAACAACATGAGTCACCACAGCACTCGCTTATGGTCTTTACACTGTCGCGTTAACGACACAACCTTTAGCTCTGGCTTGTGATTGGATAGTCACATTGCAAAGAGCATGAATTGGCACACATGAGACTCTTCTTTGATTTGCAGTTGAGAAGGAGAGGAAGATCGCTGTGGTGCAGCCAGAGAAACAGTGAGTACAGTGTCGCTTGGTTCACTCCTTTTGAATTAATTGGTTTCAACGGCATTTTCATCACTTTCCAGCAGGAATCCACCCAAATCTTTGTCACCAGACACTGTCAAGCAGCAGGTGGCAAACCACTCTGAGACAGGTGAGCTGGGAGAAGGTCCGAGCATCCCAAACTACAGTGTGCTTCACCTGCCTCTTATCCGCTCTGTTATTGTTTTTTTATCATTTTTATCTCATTTTGTGGAAACGTGCAGGGCAAGGGAACGGGAAGTACTGCTGTCCCAAGATCTACTTCAACCACCGCTGTTTCTCAGGGCCTTACCTCAACAAGGGGCGCATTGCTGAGCTGCCCCAGTTCATCGGCCCTGGAAACTGTGTGCTTGTACTCAAAGAGGTGAGAGGACTCGTCTTGGTGTTTTCTGTATGAATCCTTAAATACAAACATGCTAAAAAAAAGTAGTATATCAACATTTATTGATGCAATGTCCAACTCATTTTCCCACCAAAGAATAACTTTTTTTATATAAAATACTTTAGTTTGTGACCAAATGCCAGCAAAGGTAATGCAAACCTGACAAGTTTATTCAATTTAAATTTGAATACTACTCATTAAAAAAAATAAAAGGGCCTCCGTGAGAAACTTGAAATGCTGCAACAGTTGGATCCACCTCCTGTTAGAATCTTGAGGAGGCATAAAACTGGAAAATGTAATACAAGTCTCTATGTTGAGACTAAATTTGCTTTGTCCATTCATAGTTAGTGTAAACACATGGTGTCCAGTGTAAATGTGGATGCTTTAGTCTAGACAATAGTAATAAAAACAAATCTGACTTTTAGGTGGTTATTAACAGTGTATGAAATGTACCCTGTGCAGACTGGAGGTGACCCATTAGAGTGGCCAAGCAGCTTAACATTCATGTTATTTTAAATTTGGGAGGAAGTCCATTTTCATTCACCTCCTGTAATAGTGGCTCCTTTGAAAATAGTCAAGGTTATCGTTAAACTAATACCACACAACTCAGAAAGGCACAAGTGCCAGTAAATCCCGCGACTATACTTGAATCAACATTTAGCTGCACCGCAACGACTCTCACCTCAAAGTGATCTTTGAAGTTAAGACGCAACAGATAGGCGCTGTCGGAGAATGTAAAAGAAACTCATTATCCAACCTTCAGATAACTTGTCCGTGTTTTCGTTCTCTTTCTCGTATCCAGGTACTGACTCTGCTGATAAACTCGGCGTACAAACCCAGCCGAGTGCTGCGAGAGCTGCAGCTGGATCAGGAGAGCCGCTGGCAAGGCCACGGAGAGACACTCAAAGCCAAGTGAGGAGAAACGCCATTTAATCTCCAGCTCAAAATACTTAGCTCTTTAGAAAACCTGCAGGAATAACACAAGTGCTCACAGCTGGCCCATTTCAACAACACGTTGTTGGATTAAAAATACACCACTACAAGCTTTTGATACTTCTCTGAAGCAGCGACTTCGCCAAAAGCATTTCGCCTTCTGACAAAAGACAGGCTTTGTTTGCAGTAACCTTGTGAGAGCGCATCACACATAATAGAGGTTTAAATGAGTAAGACAGCCTTTTTTTTTTTTTTTTTTTTTGTAAACAGACATTCTGATGAAATATTATAGTATATGACAGATCTTTCAACGGCTTCCTTTTCAAACAGGTACAAGGGAAAGAGTTATCGGGCCACAGTGGAGATAGTCCGCACTGCGGACCGTGTGGCAGACTTCTGCAGAAAAACCTGCATCAAGCTCGAGTGCTGCCCAAACCTGTTTGGACCTCGCATGGTCCTGGAGCGCTGCTCGGAGAACTGCTCCGTCCTCACAAAGACCAAATACAGTAAGTCCTTCACAGAGCCGTAGACAAACTGGTGGCTGCTCGCTCACTCCAAGAGATAAAACTTCATTTGAAAGTCAGCTGTGACCTTAAATGTAAACATTTTTCTCACAAACCTTATCCGGTGTCCCTTTTCCTTCAGACACTTTGTTCTTTCAATTTGTTGTGCTCATGATTGTAAGTGATCAGGTACCTAAATGTGCCCTTGAATACAAATTTCCTGTGAAGCTCAGTAATGGAGGTTTCAGATTTGACTAATAGGAATAACCTTTGTTTCAGTTTGTAGAGCAGATCTTTTTCTGTCAGCTCATTTTTACCACAGCTCCATCATAGTCATTAGCAACAGCCACATAATTAGTCTCTTTTCATCCTCGTGTTTTAATATCAGTTTTGAACAGGGGTGTCAAACATGGTTCACAGGCTACAATTGGCCCACCAGAGGGTCTGAGCTTTGATTGTGTAAAAGAAATTCTCTTTTACCCAAAAAAATTAGCTGCTGTTTCAAATGTGTTCACTTGGATTGCACAGTTTGAGCAAGAAAAGCAAGTGCAATAGTAAAACCTGAGAAGCGGGTGCAGACATCGCAGCGGTTAAAGCTTTATTTGCTCGCCATAGCCATGTTGTTGCAGTGAGTGTTTGGATAACGTGAATGCTGAAGGCTGCGTGTAAATGTGAGCGCATTAGCCTTTAACGCAAACACTGCAACAGAGAACGTTTTTGGTCTTTCAGCTGATTTTTGCAGCCAAATGAAGCTAATTTCTTGATGATGTATTGTTGGAATCAGTGAAAATGTATGTTGTTCATTTCCCCCAAAAAATGTGTAATCAACCCGAACAAGATTACATTTGTACACATTTTCCATTTTCACTCAGAGTTAAGAGAAGCTGACAATGTGTATAAGTAGTCATGCCATATTTTTACTAGTTTGTCACCCCTGCTTCAGACCATGCGTCCAATTCGCAGACTTTCTTGAACAATGTATTTCTCAATGTTTTTTCTACAGAGAATATAATAAAATTTAAAGGTAAGCTTAAATACAATTATTTTTGAATCATTTCTATTGTGACAGAGATATCATTGTTCGCAGCAATTCCCGGAATAATTACTGTCTTTTCACCAGCGTATTACTATGGAAAGAAGAAGAGTAAACGCGTGGGCCGCCCGCCGGGGGGTCACTCCAATTTGGACAGTGGGGTGAAGAGAAAAGGGCGAAGGAGGAAGAGGAGGAAGCAGCTCTTTGTCCATAAGAAGAGACGCTCTTCAGCGTCTGTGGACAACACGCCTGCAGGATCTCCACAGGTACCGGACTCGCATGGATTTTCTGCATCAAGCACGTTCTTCCCCGAGTCCGTCTTCACCAGCTCTCCGTGTGTTTCCTTTGCAGGGCAGTGGAGAGGAGGAGGATTTAGATGAAGACGACTCTCTGAGCGAAGACTCTGGCTCGGAGCTCCAGGACGATCTGCAGGATGACTCCGAACAGTCGGTGGAGAAATCTCAGCCCACCACGCCGTCGCCTTCGCCACCGGCGACTCCGCGGCCCACGCGCCGACGCAGGAAACCCCGCTCACCCTCGTTCTCCGATGACGAGAACCATCCTCCCTCCCCAAAGGTAACGGACACAAGCCAAGAGCTACTTTAAATAACATTCTGGATCAGTTTAGTGTTCAGGGATTTTTACCAGCACTTTTTTTCTTGTTCTTTTAAGGCTTGACCCTCAGTATTGTTCTAGGAGCAGAATGCACATTTGTTTTTCTCTGGTCCATGGTGCATTGATGTTCCAGGCTGATTGGCCGGGAAACTTGTTCACAGGGGGGGAACTTTTCTGTGTCGGTCAGGTGTCACACCAAGAAGTCACAGTTTCTGAATGTGTAGCGGGTACATGTCTGCATGTATTGCAAATATGAGCGTGAGTGTGGTGGACAGTGGAAAATAATTTGAATGGTGATTAATTGGAAAATAGAACTTGAACTTTCATTCGTCCGACTCACCAGCATCGACCGGTTGAAAAAAGGAACATTTGGAAGATTTTTTTTTTAAGTAAATGTCACGCGAGTAAAGAGATTTTGACCGATTAATTTACTGTGCAAAATCTCAAGTGTAATAGATAAGATGATCGCAAGCTGTATAGGGATTCAATAATTTTCATTGTAAGAGGTCTTTACTGTCCAAAAGCAGTCCGCAGAAGCATCCAACAAATCCAACATTCAGCTCAGGATTCCTACGTGGTGTGAGAGAAAAGTGCGTGGCGTATGGCCCCCGACCCTCAGTGAGGCAGACGGTTGGCATACTAACATCCCCAAATATTTCCACAGTGACCTCCCTGTCTTTACTGGCTCTGCCAGTTAACAGAATAATAATCCACATGTCCATATTTGAAGGTTTGATTCACTTAATTACTCGAAGCATGCTGCATCTGGCTAAAACACGCAAATGCTGCCTTGAATAAACAGCAGCAGTGTGGTAATGCCACGATTGCAGCATTCAGCCTGTCAATCAGTCTCCTTCCTGCCAGTAGCTGGTACCCCTGAGATGTTGCCAGCTGTGCTGTGTATCATGTGTTGTGAAGGGAAAAGAGAGAGGCGCTGAAGCTGACTCTATTAAAACAGAATCATTATGTGACAGCAGCACTTCAAGGACACTGACCAGGTGTTTCATTATTGAGTCTATTATGCACCTCCACTTTCAAATTTGGGCGGTCGTAACCCCCCCCCCCCCCCCAAAAAAAAAGCTAACGACAAATAAAACAACTAGTAGTCAACAATAAGATAAACAAATAAAGATTTATGGATTTTTGACGTCGAAGGCTTGTGGACAGATGGTTGTTTAATCGTACTGTCTTCCTCTAAAAGTCTCTGGAAAACATTTAGGATTTTCTCCTAGTTTAGTCTTCATTTACAGTCAGAGATGGTTGGATTAGGAACTGATGGATAATGCTCAATTTCTGAGGTCAGATTTCTATTGCTTGTGCACTAAATGTGCGATTTCAATACTTAAAGACAGCCTCCAGTGTATGTCCTGGTAATTGATGGAGTCTAAAGTTAAGCTCACTATGTATTCCTTGTATTGTCACATCTGTGCACCTTTTTGAAGGTCTGATAAAATTCAGTCTTTACGGCGTTGTAATATGAGTCTCAGCTGAGATTAATGCCAGCTGGGACTTCGGTTTTTCTGAACAGACCAACAATATGGAGGTCGTAAATGTAATTTTCACACAAACTAATTGGTCTTACAAAATATATGCACCTTCTAAGTTTATCCTGGAGTCACACGACAGTGGTCCCACCACACTTACACAAACAACAGACAACAAACTTTAAGCTTTTAAAGAGGAAATATACTACATTCACCTGCATTCACATGGTCTCTTTATGAAATTCTTCAATCCGGTGTCCTACTCTCCACCAGGATCGGAAGTAAATTGAGCTTTCAATCTTGGTCTCAGCCTCTGATTCACACTTTGTGTGTGCGTGTTCACAGACGTCAAAGACTGAGCCTCCTCAGAAGCTGTGTTTGGACACCAGCCCGCTGGAATGGAGCGTTACTGATGTGGTTCGCTTCATCAGGACGACAGACTGCGCCCCTCTCGCAAGGATATTCTTGGATCAGGTAAGCAATTATTGTAGGTTTAAAAGATCCGACCATTTAAAATGAGAGTTGGCTGCACTCTATTGTAGCAACTCTATTAACACTATTAGGATTGTCACGTTGATTCCATATATTTGTTGCTATCATGCTTGAAACAAATCTAAAGAGAATTTATGTGGGTTTTTTTAGGAGATCGATGGACAAGCACTGCTGCTGCTGAACCTCCCAACAGTGCAGGAGTGCATGGACCTGAAGCTGGGACCGGCCATCAAGCTGTGCCACCACATTGAGAGAGTGAAGCTGGCATTTTATCAGCAGTTTGCTACGTAGCTGATGGGGAAAGAAAATGGGACGCGACTGAACAGCGTTCCGTCCATCAGTTCTGTGAAAAACTTTGCAATTTCCAATTTTTGACTTTTTAAAACACTGGATATCTTTTAGAACTCCACATTTACCACATCCCGATGGATACGCGTGGACAGGAGAGACAAAACATGTCCTGACCCATAAAAAAAATGAAGAAGGCGGCTGAACATTTCAGAGGCTCGTTTGAGACGAGCTGAAGGGGAGCAGACCAAGGCACTTGTGTTAATTACATTAGAGATGCTTATTAATCGGCACATCTTTGTGTCAAGTCTAAAACTTTTCTTTCAGGATGGAACAAGTTGGGATTTTGCCAAGTTTTAATTATTGTTTCAGTCTTCCCATTTGTTTCCCCTTCATAAGAGGGACTGAGCATCACTGCGACAACTCTGTTCATTCTGAATTTCCAGCCCCTTTCCTTATCTTCTTAAACTGAATACCACAAAGTCCATGCAATCGATGTGTCATTATCATTCTCAATAGCGTTTGATACCTGCTAAAGGCACAAATCTAGTTTTAGTTTTGACTCATTGAAAAACAACTGTACCAAAAATGTGTTCCAACATTTTTATATAGGGATAACAGTTCAGCACACCTGTTATAAGATGGGACACTTAAAAGTAAGCACTTGGAAAAAAAAACATGTTTTTCAAAAGCTCCATCCTAACATAACACCTTGGAGGTTTATGATTTGGAGTCATCTGTTTTAAGAGTCCCTATAGTCCATCAAGGCTAGAGTAACAGTTTTTTAGTTTTGTTTTTAAAGGTCAAATTTTACATTGCACACAATCAATACTGATGCTGGATGTAATATTAACTAGTAATATTGATCATTTTGGTCTTGACATAAATTGTCATTGCATGTAATGTATTGGATTTTGTCGGGAAAATGCGATTTGAGATAATTTGCTAATACTACATTTCCATTTTTCTTTCAAATTTTAGTATAATTAACATTAGGGGCCTACATCTCAAAAGACCAAATTGCTTTGAGGGAAGGAACCTTGAAGGTGGTTCTAAGCAAGCACAAGTTGAAAAAAAAATAAAAAATACATGTACTGTATTGTGGTATACAATTTTGAAAGTGCATGTTTGTATATAGTGTATATAATCAAATATCTTTTAGTGCAACAGGGTGATTTGAAAGGAACAATATATTGAGTAAAGAAATTTCTGCATAAGCAATGTCTGAATGTCCAAACCACATTGTATATTTGCACAGAATGGGCTTAAACTGTATAACTTGAAAAGCAATTTTACAAATTTATGATGAATTGGCAGATTTAAAACGAAAAAGATGTTCTTAAAGCTTTTTTTTTTTTGTAAATCAGTTTACAAGTTCATGTAGTGTGATTTGTTGTAACGTGCTTCATTTTATGTGACTACAAACTCTTTTCTAATTTACTAGTAATTCCCTCTGTTCTCAAAGCGTCTGAGCTTCCTCTTCATTTGTTGTTTGGACATGATTTCTGCTCCTTAAGGAGAACAATGCAATAAATAAAAAAACTGAAAATAAAAGAATGAGTGGTCTTGTTTTGGTGCTGCGTTTCCCAGCATGCAGTGTGCGGCTCCGGCGTAGTCACGTGAAGGAGCGTCTGTCAACATTCGTAGGTGTTTCGGATTAACTGGTTTCCCTGTTGACTGGTGACCGACTTCCTGGCTTTAGCGTCTCCATGCTGGTAGTAACAGCAGCTGTTAAAATAACTCATGAAGGGCACAACAATAAGAAAATGTATTGTTATTGCGGCTAAACAGCGTTCATCGGGGCGGCTACGTATTGATGTCGGGTTTCTTAACAACTGCTGTTAAAAACAGCAGCAACGAAGTCTAGAGGAAGTCGTGCACCAGGTAACAGGGACACCAGTTAATCCGAAACACGGGCTACGCTAGTCAGGGGGGCGAGCCGTGACCTGCACTTATTCCTGCTCGTTTTTCTCCCTTTTCAAACCAAAACGATGTGTTTTTGTGAGTGGGCGTCAGGAGCGACCACCACAGGAGTAGTTTCCAAAGCGTGGGAGCGCGTGTAACATTGCTCGTTTCGCTTTAATGGGAGTTAGAAATAGCTTGCTTGCTAGCTAGGTAGGTAGCATCTGGATGTTCCTTTTAATAATGGACATTTGCACTTTGAGTAAGATAAGACTTCTGTTCCATAAAACGTGTTTCTGATTATATGAGTCGGTGGCGAGACGACGAGACATCAGTTTCGGGTTGGTAAGTTAAATGTTAGCTCGTTGACAAGAAGCGTCCAGGTCGAGCCAGCTTGGTGTTCACTGTTTAGAAAGTGAGCTGCTCCGCTCCTCTTGGAGAAACTTCCTCTGGACTCCACCTGGACTCCCCTCCTGGACTCCTCTCCTCCCTGGACACTGCAGCCATGGCCGTGTGGCTGTGTGAAGCAGGAGAATGAGACCGAGAAGATGTCACTGTGTTCCACCGTCGATTAGCTGACCGACCACTGCCGTAGAGGGTCTCGGTTGCTTCGCCTCGTCCAGCTCGTCTGTCCCACCATGGCTGCTGAAAGCGGCGTCGGCGTGCTGTCCCGGCTCGGAGAGGTGGCTCTGGCAGGTCCTGGAGGAGCGGGGCTGCCGGCGGTGTCTTTCACCAATACGTCGGTGCCCTCCACCCCGACTCCAGGTACTGACACCCGGGGCTGCGAGAACGGCGCCCTGATGGACTCGTTTGGGATTTTCCTGCAAGGTCTCCTGGCTATGATGGCTTTCAGCACGCTCATGTGTGAGTATGGCAGGACATGTGACCCCAGCTGCTGGACTGTGTCCAACAGCCCCTCTCCAGTTATCTAATATCACTATCGATCTCAGCTAGGGACAGTGTGTTATAATATACACTACATGCATGGAGTTCATCCACGTATCTTCTCTACTGGGATCGTGGAGTGGTTTGAGCAAGTCCCAGCTGACTATGAGAGGATAAGTCACCATCCATCACAGGGCAAACACATGGTCACACACTCTCATTCATACCTATGTGCAATTCAGGGTCATCATTAACCTTAGATGTCTTTGGACTCCCCTAAAAAGTCAAGCATGCACAGGGAGAACGTGCACACTACACACAGATATTCTCACTAAGAACAGTGCGAACCACTCCACCGCTCTGCAGTCTGCATGCAGTTCACTTTACTGTAACTCTACACCAGCCAACCTGTCTCCTTGGCCATGGCTGTAATAAACACTACTTCCTCTTCGTGTTTCCTGATGCATTTGACCTTCCCTGCTGCACTGACAGTCAGCTCTTAGGTTAGGATGCTGTTCAGACATTGAGTTGTTTCCCAAAGAAGTTAAGGCAGCAGTGGCAGGAACTGGAAGCGTTCTTCACGTTGATAGTTTATTGAACAACTCAAATTGTGATGAACACTTGTCTGTTAATTTGCTGACAAGTCATCCACGTACATCATACCCTAATAAGTAATAGTTGTTTTTTTCTGTTTTAAAGTGTTTTAAATCATTTGGCTTGTACACCAATCAAAAGCTTTGAATGCTTCGACACACACTTTTGAAACAGCATTTATTACTTGAAACCTTTATCATTTTATAACAGTTTAATTAGGAGCTGCCTCAGACTGAGTAGAGTTTGATATGATTGCAGGGGAGCTACTTAAAACTGTGTTTAAGATATCCCTTTATTTATCTCACATGTGGAGAAATTTGCGTGATCTGCAGAGAGAAAACATAGTTCGAGCGACCTGAGTGGAGTATCGGTGTGAGATGCTTTGAACGTGTGTCAGTGTTTGAGTTTAATGGCTGGGAGTCGCTGCTGTGATACCAGCAGAGGTTTGATGTGCTCTTTCGAGTTGTTTGAAGCACTAATGTGCAGCTGTGCTGTGAATCCTTTGTGCAGGTGGAGTTAAAGGACTGGAGTTCAGCAGAATGCTGAGATTGATGTTGTTGAGGGCAAATTCACACATCTGTGCAACTGAAGCTGCTTTTTCATGGCACTTCATGTTTAGTGTACCTCTTGTGAGAATGAGTTGTGTTATGCACATGGATAAGTCATCTGCCAGTTTTGGACAAAGTTTAGTTTACTTTGGCGCAGCACTGACAGCTCTGTGACCTAATACTTGAAACCATAGTACTGTACGTCAAAGCAGCCTCTCAGCAGGCCGTCTTGTTAGAGGGGGGAGAGAGCGGGCCTTGCATTCACGTCCCACCCAGCTGCAGGCAGGGTGTGTTGATTCTGAAGTCACACTTGTGTACTGTGCAGAAAGTGAGCTCATTGCTCGCAGTGCGACTCGCCCACAGGAAAACACAAAAAGCTGTCAGTGAGTGTTAGGATTGCACCGCAACACGCAGTGGAAGCCTACAAAGGTGAGACTGTAATGTTGATGTATCTCAGCATTTAGGAGTTTATGTAACTGGGACGTCTCTCATGTCAGCAGAGTTCAGGGGTTTGGGGGAGGGGGATACAGACAACAAGTCACTATTGTGGGGAACAACATCACTTGTGTTGCTATTTTTCTACATTTAATGATGAGCCTTGTGACATGAAAACCGTTCAGACTCTCACACAGACAGATGAGAATCACCACATTAAACAGACTTACACCTTGGAGCAGCCACTGTGTTGTTTGCCAGAAGCACTGGTTTGTAAATACTGTTATGAGGTTCAATTTATTCTCAACTAACGGCTTAAACTATATTACCACACTACTATACACTCAACTTGGATATGATTCACAGTCTGAAGTCATTTAGGGATCAGTTAAAGACTTTTCTAATTGATTTGATTCTGTTCTTTTCTGAGGTTGATTCCCTTTTTTTTTTGTTGTTGTTTTTTCAAACTAAACATCAGGATGTAACAATATTCAAGCTGCTTCATATGACAACTTTTCGGGTTATGGTTGAAAACAAATCTGCAGCTTTTCATCCCTATTACTGCTCTGCTGGAATAATTATTCACACATAAATTGAGCCCGTTGGATTCATTTTAACATCTGCAGCCTGTAGTTTCCCTGCAGCTTGGTCAGTTCCACTATTGAACCTTGCTGAATAAAAAAAAGTTTGCTGTCAGCTCCTGATCTGTTTTCATTTGGGCTTAACAGTTAATCTAGAAAAGTAATAAAATGTTTACTTGGCCTTTGGTGACTTACAGGAGGGTTGTCAACTCAGTGAGAGGAAAACATGAAAAACTTGAGTTTGATTTATCCTGTGCACTTCCATGTTTTTATGAGTGATCGGTCATAAAACCGCACCATCTGTGTGCTGCTTCTCCCCCCCCCCCCTCCCCTTTCCTCAGTGAAACGCTTCAGGGAACCCAAACACGAGAGAAGACCCTGGAGGATCTGGTAAGGCAGCTGAGCCTGCTTCAATTCATTTTACTGCAAAGGCATCGCATGAATCCTTCTGGGGTGCCTTGGGAACATCTTAATTGTGTCTTTTCAGGTTCCTGGACACCTCAAAACAGGCAATTGGGATGCTGTTTATCCATTTTGCCAATGTGTACCTGTCAGACCTCACAGAGGAAGATCCCTGTTCACTGTGAGTGTTTGACTGTTCTCAAGCTTCCTGCACGCTCCTCATGCATCAACAACAAGAATCTGTGGTGAAAAGAGTATTTATCCTCGTCCATCTCTTTCAGATACCTCATTAACTTCTTGCTAGATGCTTCTTTGGGCATGCTGCTGATCTATGCAGGCGTACGAGCCGTCAGCGCTATTGTAGAGTGGAGACAGTGGGAGTCTCTGCGGTTTGGGGAATACGGTGAGGTCCATTCTTAAATTGCCTTCAATGTCCAGTGGAGGGCAGTAGTCGACCTCTGTGCTGCAATGCAGTGTCATTTCTTCCACAGCCAATGTTTGCTTTTGTGCTGTAAATGGTTTTTGTACCCTGAAAGCAGTAAAATAATTAAAAAAAATTATTTCAACATTCCTTTATTGTTTTGCTATTTAGTTGTGATTTCTCCCCCCGGCTTGGTCTGACTCTAAATCATCACATTCTGTGCTTTGCAGTCAGTTTTACCCTGATGTTTTTTTCTCGTCCTGTGTGTGCAGGAGAGCCGGTGCAGTGCACAGCCTGGTTGGGTCAATGTATCCTCTACATCCTCATCATGATGTTTGAGAAGGTTCTCATCATGTTGGTACTCCTCATCCCTCAGTGGAAGAAGGTCAGGATGAAACTGTAATAGCTTGAAAAGGGTGCATTTAAACTGAGTGTCTATTATTGTTTTTATTCTTCCTATTCGGTAGAGATCACTTCACTACTTATTTTAGGATTTTTTGCAAAGTGATTATCACCCTGCTTTTGGCCAAATCCTGGGGAAAAAACAATTTCTACTGCTTCACTTGTACATATTTGATAGTTGATGTACTACTGTCTGTCAGTGAGGTAGAGAGTCCTTACATCAGTGTGTATCTGTATAAGACCACACTATATTGTAATCCTCCATAAAGTCCAAACCCAGTATGCCTGCTCTGCTTTTCAAAGTGAATGGGCAGAAATGTGTTTTACTGTAATTTTTAAAAATCCCACAGGTTGCTCATTATTTCTCATACATGACTGATGAGGTGATTAAGCCGTCTTTGTGTAACCAGGGCAGCAGAATTAATCACAAGTTGACTCAGAGAGCCCTCTGTTCTTTGACAGAGATGTACCCTGTACCCATTTGTACCCTGGATACTGTCTGTGCTGGAATCCCATGGAGGACCGTTTATCTTTTTTAAAAATAAAATTCATAATTATTAAAAAAAAAAACAACAACAAAAGGACCCGTCTAGACAGTTGGTTTGCATGAAGTGCTCAATTGTAAATCGGACTATTTGTGTGTGATGAAAAAACAGTTTTGGTCACCATAATAAAGGCCATGTGAGCAAGCAAATTTCTATATTTTATATGTTTATTTTATACATTCATACAAAAAATAATTCCCTAACTGGGAATCTAGCTCAGAATTCTAACCACTAGGGGCATTTGTAGACAAGTTGCTGTTTTCACAACTTTCTTTGGTGGAAAAACATCATCACAATGCTAAAAGTATAATCCTTCATATCACAGACGGTCTCAGGTAGTATATGTAGAATATATGAGAGGTCAAAAGTCCATCACACGGCTGAAAAATGAGGCTCAAGCAGCCAAAGCATGAGTTTATCATCACTTCCTAATGCTTCTTTTTATTTGTGCTTGCATGTTTGTTGTGTGTGTTTGTTTTGTTGCAGTTGGCTCTCCTCAACCCCATACAGAACCCTGACCTGGAGCTGGCCATCGTCATGCTCATCGTCCCATTCTTCGTCAACGTAAGTCTGCTGTTACTGTCTGGTGTTTCTTCTCCGGCCAAACTAATGCTGCACATGTCCAACAGGAATCTGTCAGTGCCTCAGTCATCCATGCATTCCCTCGTCTTATATGGAGACATTTACTGCTGTGAGAAATCACCTTCCATGGAGTTGCAGCGAGAAAACAAACAAATGAAAATCTAATTTTTTGTTGTTGTGTTTGTTTAGGCCCTCATGTTCTGGGTGGTAGATAATTTCCTCATGAAAAAGCACAGGACAAAAGCAAAGCTGGAGGAGAGAGAAGAGGATTCGAGAGGGAACAGCAAAGTGCGCTACAGACGAGCTCTTTCCCACGATGACTCAGAGTCCGAGGTAAGTCTCAGTGTGCACATAGTGGCAGTAAAGCCACGCTCAGCCTTTTATTTCTTCTGAAACTCCGGATCTCCCTGGTGTGACGTCCTGACTCGGTTGTAACCTTTTCCTGGTCACTAATGAGGAACGTGATCCAGAGCTACTCTGCGTTCAAAGATAGTTCCTCTGAGTGATTGTAGAACTCCACATAAGACTCACTGCGCATGTCGTACTAAATAGTTCCGCCCATTTGCAAGGATTCCTTCATGATAATGAATGCGGCGTGTGCTCTGCTGTCTGGTCCAATAAAGTGAACGTTTACGACGCCATCGTCTGAATCACAAGTGGAGACACATTATTTCTTACAGATAACCGATACTGAGTGGACCAAAACAACAAAGAAATACAATTTAAAGGAGCTTCAATGCTTATTGCTTTCTGTTCTCTGTGTGCAACGATAGGTGGTTTACTACATGTAAACAGCACCTACTAGTGGACAGACAGGAAAAACTGTATTTTCAGTGTTTCTCATCTAAATGGGAAACTTTTGAAGTGAAAATGCAAAAATGATGCGTTTTCACTTGAAGCGTTAAGTAAACAGGGTTTTTATTCACCCCATGTGCCTTCACACCGCCAGCTGACAACAGTGGACCATTGGAACGAGGTTTTTTTATTTGTGCATTGGTCCTGTTGCCATCTCTTTCTAATTAGAGCAATGTCTTCCAAACACCTTGTAATTTACTCCATTGCACATTACCCTCATTCTTTCGCGATCAGTAGGGTTTATTGGACCAGGGAGACGGCTAGAGCTTGGAGGACAGTGCATCTTCAGAGGAAAGGAGAGAAACGGGTTGAGAGAACTCGTTTAATATGCCATGTCACAGTAATAGTTCCCTGACTGGGAATTGAGATTAATCGTAAACACTACACCGCCAGGGACACGTGTCGGCAAGGTTATGGCTCAAAGTGGAAATAAATTGCAGATAAAACAGGACAGTGATTGAATTCCCATGTACTGGAGCTGTGACAGTGAACAGAGACACGGGCAAGGGTCCTTTGGAAGTTTTTAACGTCTGATGTTGTGATATTACAGATACTGTGGGGAGTACAGTACAGCATCTTCAGGCCTGTGCAGCAAAAGGTTTTATTATAAGCCGGCACTATGGAATAAAGTGAAACTCTAGCAAAACATCACAGTGCCTCTTTTTGTTTGTTTTTGTTTAACAAATGTTTGCTTATTGTAGGTTCTCCAAAACAAAAGTGTGTCTGATGATTCCAGCAATTTCCATTTTGGTTACAGTTAAAGTTTTACTTCAAACATCACAGCATGTAGGTATAGTCACTGCTCATTCCAGAGGTTCAATGAAGAACCACACAGTTTTTTTATTGTTTGCTTACAGTTTTTAAAAACCTTTTTAGACACTGCTCTTGCTGGAAATTCTCACATTTTTGTGGGTTTTTTGAAGACAGATTGTTTGTAGTTGAGGTTCATTTCATTGTTCAATTGTTTAGGAATTTATTTGAATCATCACGGTGGTGCAGACAGAGGGAGGTGTTGAAAGCATCTACTTTCAAAGAATGGAGGTGGCAGATGTGGGTCTACCAGCAGCACTGGTCAGCTTATGTGGGCCAGTGGCGCAATGGATAACGCGTCTGACTACGGATCAGAAGATTCTAGGTTCGACTCCTGGCTGGCTCGTTCAGATTTTAGTTTCTTGTTTTGAATTATTCCAATTTCCACTGACAGCAATGTCTCATCTAATATTGAAGTTATATTCATAACATTCATTCATAACATTCATTTATATTCTCATCGCATATTGAAGTTCTTTTATCTCAGTCTGATTATCAACGACGTACAGAAATGGAACATAAGAGTAATGATGTTTTCACTGTTCATTTCTTATTTTAAAGTTACTCAGTTAGTAATCAATTACATCGGTTAGGAAGAATTCGTTGTATTTTGCGCTTATAAAAGCCAGTTCCCTGACCGGGAATCGAACCCGGGCCGCGGCGGTGAGAGCGCCGAATCCTAACCACTAGACCACCAGGGAGCATGCCTATTTCGAGGAAATGTTTTGGGATTTGTGGTGTTAACTGTTGTGGAAGTTTCACCATTAGAAAATAGTAAAAAAAAAAAAAAAAAAAGCCTCAGAAGTGTGCCGCTGAATTTCGACACATGACGTTGACAAGCCAGCGGGGTGAACTGTTCGACAGTGGGCAGGTTTGTCCCAAGTGCGGCGCCATTGGTCAGATATTCCAGATCACGTGACGTTCACTGTGGCAGTAACGCTGCAGTGTGAGGCCTTCCCATGCTCTCCTGAACGCTCGCCTGCAGACATTAAATCCTGTTTTACAAGTCACAGATTAAAAAACTTACACGCTCATATTTTTCCTACTATTGTTGCAGTACATTTGGTGTAAAACATATTTGTGCACGTGTATCCATGTGAAGTTGTTTTCCACGAGTCATAGATTCTGTTGTCTTCATCTACAAATGACACATTGCGGCTCTCAGCTTAAATATATCTTAAATATAAAACTTTCAGTCAATGGAGAAAAAGACGGTGCTTATCTGAGACTGACGAATTTCACAGCCAATCAGGGGAGAGGATTTTGTCCCGCAGCCAATCAGAAGAGAGGGGCTTTTCTCTGTTTTGAGGCGGAAACAATGGAAAGGAGTGACGGGACGGGACATTTTTTCAGCTTTGCGTCTGAGTTAATTTATTAACGTGGCTAAAAAGTCAACACCTCTGCTGCTGTAGATTGAATGAATGTGTTGACTCTTAGCGGGAAGAACTTCTATCGTGCCTCAATACAGACAAAATACCCTCTCCTGATTGGCTGTGAAATCTGAACATCTCAGATAAGCACCACCTTTTTCACCAGATATCTCAGCTGAGAGCCGCTATGTGTGATTTGTAGACGAAGAAAACAGAATCAGTTACTCGTGGAGAAGAACAGTAATCAATTACTTATGGTGGTAAGAATTCATTTCGCCCTTATTGGAAAACACAGAATCAGAATCCAAGTAAAGGTCTGGTACCTGAAATGACAGAAAATGATCTATGTGATACTCTGAGTTCTGTTGTGAAGTGCAGCTTTGTGATTCATTCATGACGGTGTAGATCAAATGTTGTCTGCATATAAAAACAAGTCTCAAATTAAAAGCAGCTTTTCACTGGTTCCTCTTCCTCAGATCCTTTTCTCGGCCGACGATGAGATGGATGAGTCCGATGAAGACGATGTCCGTCGACTAACCGGCCTGAAGACGGTCAAGAAGAAGAAGCTTCGCATGGGGATCCCTGTTTGACCTGTGTGCCTGACCTTAGTGCTACGATCAAATCTCCTTTTGTAGCTCTTCATCAGCCTCTTCAGACCTAAAGAATTTACTGTACCTTTCCTGACGGCCATATGAACTGTACTATGGTCCTGCAGGCGACCTTTTATGCTTCGAAAGGTTCCTGGCTTCACTCTTTCAGCATTGCACTCCTCGGGTGAGTGGTGTGATTAAGGACACTGGAAAAAAACAAATCCCACCATGAACCATGTTATTCCCCTACCACTCTTAATTGAAGTATAATAGAAAACAAGTAACACTGGCTAAAGAGCCTGCTGTTCAGTGGCAGTGTGTGTGTGTTTCATATAAAGTCACTTGGACAGAACCTTAACGGGCCCAACAGATCCAAATATGATGCAAACGACACTGTCCGAAGAGCTGGTTACATCTGATAGCCTGACACGTCTTTAAAGTGATTGTATTCCTCATGTAGACTCCATGTAAACATTGTCTGTCTGTCTTTTCATGTTGGGTGTACCACCATGGCCTGCGGTGTGTGTGTGTGTTTGTTTGAATGAGGGTGTGTAGAGTTGCACACGACTCGGCCTAAGAGAAGCATTACTTCAGTGTTTGAATCACTGCATTGATGCAGCTCTGCAGCACACTTGTATATTTTGGATGTGATGTTACTTCAGATCAGTGGGAGCACACTAATTCTTGCAGCAATCTTCCATTTTTTTCATCTTCTCACAGAGACTTCCAACTCCTGCGTGCCGGTGAATCTGTCTGTCTGTCTGTCTGTCTGTCTGTCTGTCTGTCTGTCTGTCTGTCTGTCTGTCTGTCTGTCTGTCTGTCTGTCTGTCTGTCTGTCTGTCTGTCTGTGACTGTTTCACGGCTGTGCTCTTGTCGGTTTTTTGTCTCTGAATGTCTTAAGTTGAGTTTCAAGTGTTACTTTAGGGCCAAAATGGAGACTTACGTTTGCCCCATGTTTTTTTTTTTTATGTTTATTTTTTTTTAATTCTTTCACTCCAAATGAGCGAGTGGACATGGGAACTATTTCTTGCACAATTTCCCATTCATCAGAGCTTTCATCTTTCCTTTTGTATATTGTGTGACGGTTAATTTTGTTCTGAGGTTTTCTTTTGTCCCAGTAATGTGCCTGAGTGAACTTACCAGCAGGTCTTTGGTTGGTTTTTGTTTCTTTCTTTGGCTTTGTTTTCACCAGAGCTCCAGATCTGCAGGCACGAAGCAGCATTCAGCAGGCTCTGATGTTAAGATTGTGACATGCATAGACCTATAAACTGTAACGGTGCGCGTGGACCAGACAGCCGAGAGCAAGTGAGTGAGTGCATGTGTGTGTGTGAGAGAGAGAGAGTGTGTGTCGGCGTATACATACAGTATACCAGCATGTAGTGTGTGTACTGGGGGTGAGACTGCTGGTCCTGTTTAAAGTAAAAGGAGTGGCATAAACTGTGATGACTACGGTGCTTTGGATGATTTCATTATGATGTTTTTGGCTTGTTGGCAAGGAATATATGACTGTGCGTAAGAAAAAGGGGGAAAGTACAGCACCTTGCAGCCACTATGGGAACTCTCTACTCAACCAGGAAAAAATAAATAAAAGAGGGCTTTTAGCATTTTGCATTGTTGATGGACAACAAGTGACGGAGGTAAATTATCAACATAAATGCTTTTCAAATAAAAAGTGTAATGCACAATATCAAAAGCGGATGCATGTCTTCTTTCCAGGCTTTGTTTTGGAAATCTAAAAAAAGATAATAAAATCAAACCATAAGTGAACATGTCCGGTTTCTCTCACCAACGTTCAAAAACTGGATCTGAACCAGGAACAGAATTTGACCACCAGGGACGCGCTTCAGTGTGGATTATATGGTGAGTCAGTTGAAATGATCAGGATGACCACACAGATGGAGAAATGTTTCCACATTAATGATCATTTATACATTTTGACAAGTGAGTCTGATCATAATATGAATAATATGTTTGAGTTCCAGCTCCATGTGGCCAAATGTTTTACGACTTTGAAGATGTAAATAGTGTAATAGGAATCTAATCCTAATCCTGTAATCTCTAAATTGTAAAGCATATGTCGAATTTAGGCACCTTGGGCATTTGAGGCAATATTCACATTGAAGGTTTGCCATAGGTTGTAAAAGAATTGTTCATTAAACGTGAAGTTACTACGAAAATAATATTTTGTTGCACTGAAACAAAGGCGTGGGTTTAGAGTTCTTGTTCTTTATAGATTAATATGCTATAATTTAATGGTTAAATCTATCATGATTTCTCCTCAAAAAAATTAAAGTAGAACTAAAATGTTCAAAATTTATACACGTCTGTTTAGTAAAATTGGGATTTAAATTCAACATTATGTGTGAGGTGTGATTGCTCCTTAATGTTGATGAATGAATTTGTAAAACTTCCCTCCGACTCATGGAGAATAAGCTCCTTCCCTCGTAGTCAACATGAACTCGTGAGAATAAATGAATATAAATAACTCCACGTGTCTACCACTGGATGTAGTTCCCCCGCCATTACAACCACCTGGCATCCACTCATAATTGTGCATCCAGAAATAGATTTGCTGCTTATAGCGTCTTGAAATTCATGGAGGGAACACACAAGCAGTATTTTGTCATCAAGAGTCATCCTGCTCTGAAAAGCACATTACAGTCGCATCATCAGTTTCAGCCTGTTTGTCATTTGTTACTTTAAGTGGACATGAACTTTATGCGCCGTTGTGCTACAAACATGTCATTTACAGTGTTCATTCTTTCTCGATGTTGGGATTTTAAATGCTGCTGGTGGCTCACTAAGTGCTTATTGTAATACTCTTAATTGTTGCTGTAGAGAAAAGTGAAAACATAAGATGAACACATGTTTTGCCTGATAGTGAGCCTGATTAGCATTCATACAAACAGGTTGTTTTGCTGGTTGATAGCAGCTTCTCACATGTTTGATCTCAGGTCATGAACTTCTGGACAGTTCTGATGTTCTAACAATATTTCCGTACTGTCATGTTCAATGTTAGGAGGATTTCTTTAATGAGTTGCAGCCTCTCAGATGTCATGGTCCCATTGAGTCTCATCATCATGCACAGTTAAGACTCTGATTTTAGATCATGATGCCAAGTCTTATGACTCATTTTGTCCTTACCAGCTTCTTACAGCTTTTTAATAATTCAATAACGACAACAGTCATGTCAATTAAATGCTTTTAGCATTTTTCAATTCTGACATGAACATACTGTAATATTTTCAGATTCTGTATTTTTGATATTCATTTGCTAACATGTTCAAGAATGAAACTAAAATATGCTTGGAATACTGTTATGGGGAGTAATTCTGAAATATTTGGAAGTTTCACTTCAGCTTTGTTTTTGTTTCAATAAGGAACCATTGATATTTCCTACTGCTTGCCGGACATGACTCAGCCCTCCTTTAACTCCAACCTGACAGCGAGACATTCTGTCTTCTCGGTTCAGCCCTCAGATTGTTGGTTCATGTGTTGACTGTCTGAAAAGGTTTTGTACAAGAAGCCGAAAAGGAGAAGCCCATGCTGGTAGCTTTGGGAAGGTGGAGTCGAAGCCACTGGAGATGCAGGGAGGTGCTGCTGGGCGTTGTTCGCTCTGAATTTTCCTCTGCTGAATCCCACACTTACATTTAGGTTCTGTTTGCCAGGACCAGCAGGAGAGGAGGAGGAGGAGGCCTATTGCTGCTGGTGTTGTGTCCTGCATTATCAGCTGTTGGTCTGGAAGAGATGGGAAACCCATTCCAGTCCTCATGTCACACCTAATAATACACACTGACAACAGGCAGAGTGGGTCCAATGGTTGGGGGTCTGAGGGAGTGACTCACTGTGTCGGGACCAGGACTATATATATATGACAGGCTTGCTGGGAGACAAAGACACAAACAGCAACTACCAGATCAACTACATTGGGAAGAGTGTCGAAGTTTGTACACCAACTTTAATCACCATGTCACAGGTATGTTACAGCCAATGCAGCATTGTTTATGTAGATCGTTTTTAGAGGTTCGATAACATTAACAAACATTAACATTTGAGTTTTGCTCACTTAAGCCGGGTGAGGTGAAAAAGAAGAAGCGCCCACCGATGAAGGAGGAGGACCTGAAAGGAGCTCGGAGTAAACTGGGACTGAAGGGCGAGGTCAAGAGTAAGACCTATGAGGTCATGATGGAGTGTGGTGAGTACAGCTGTTTATCACAATTGTCTCTTCTTACACTGAAACATTAAACAAGACAGCATGCAAAAGTAATATTTCTAATAACTACAATATTTTTTTATCCAAATAGTTACGTCCCCATGCTTGATGTGCAAAGTGTTAAAATGACTTAATAAGGAGAAACTAGTTGAACATATTATCAATACCAAAGTACTAAATATAAAAATAGATAAGTCACTGCATGTAAATTCAAACCATTGAACAAATAAATGTGTTGATTTGTTTTACCACTGATTCAAATTCTGTACTATATCACGATACTAGATACAGAAATGTTTTTTGTTTTTTTTCGTCAAACAATTCCACAAAATAATTAAATTTGTCTCAAAGACAGTATTTCACATAAATGTAAAATGAAATTAAAAAAAGAAATCTAAAACGGTAGTTCCCTGACCGGGAATCGAACCCGGGCCGCGGCGGTGAGAGCGCCGAATCCTAACCACTAGACCACCAGGGAGTGGTGTTGTCATTGGATTACACATACGTTTATAAAGGAAGACCAATGAAACGTGACCTTTCGTTTGCGTTTAATCGTGTAGTTTATGTCGTATATTTAATTTACAACCTGATTAAAGCTACGACGTCGATTTCAACTGCACGTATCAAGTGTACTGCATATGAGGACTAAATAAACTTGATCTATGACACAGACTAACCTCTTTGTGCGTATCTTGACATGAGTCAATAATTTTAATTTATTATAATAAGACACTGAATTACTATCACTGACCGTCGCTTCATCTCCAACAAAAACTAAATGCCATTTAAGGAAAATTTGCGAAATCTTAATTATACCTTGTCAGAAGAGACATGAAAACATATAATAGGATATTAGTTACATAACCATGGGGGTACAATGAAGGAGCCACATCAACGATATCCTTCCAATCATTTTAGATTTCGGAGGTCAGTGCTGATTCATGAAGAAAACAAACAAACAAAAACAAACACACAAAAACAAACACAGCTCCCCTTCAGCTCCAACATCATCTCCTGATTGGTCGAAAGTTGAAGAAATGTAAGGGACGCTGGATTGACCCTGGACCTCCAACACTTTCAACTTTCTGCTTTTCTGTTTGATTGTAGCAAACAGATTATTGATTTGTTTGATCAATCATTCTTTTCAGGTTATTATAGTTTAGCATTTTGTTTTGTTAACGCATTTGATTATGTACAGTATAATGCAATTCTATAAATAGAGAACGTATAACCATGTCCTTATTTTTTCTGCATTTTGTTTTGTCTCCTTAGTTTTAGTTTTTGTGCTTTTAAATTGTAGTCTTGACCACGTAGAGCACATTGCACTCTCAAAATTCCAGTATAAGTAGTTCACAGACTATTACTGATTGAATGCTTTAAAAATGATGGCAATTTTTTTCCCCCCACGATGAATCTCTGCTCTATAAACAGACGAATCCCATTTTTCACAGACAGTTTGTTCTCAAATACACACCAATCATTCCTGTTGCAAATTTCTGTCGTTGAGGATGAGAAGCCATTTTGGTTGAATTCTGACCGGGGTTTTCTCTGTTCCGTTGTGTTTTAGAGCGTTCGGGCAAAGTGGCTCCGTCTGTGTTCAGCGGTGTGAGGACTGGAGGAGAGACGTGCCTGAACAAACCAGACACAGCTCCAGGAGCCAGCGTGTTCAGCAAATAGACGGACTGATGCTGGAACCCCTCAACCAACGTTTCTGTGGGAGAACCGCACGATGTAAACTGTTTGTGTGACTTTTCATATCAATGTAAAACCTTTGTGGGGATAAATGCGCGACGTTTGTGCTGCGTAGTACATTTTGATATTGCTGCTATGTATGCTTTTTTTTTTTTTTTAACTCACCACTTTTTCCTAAATAAAAACACCACTTTATTAATATCGCGTTTTCTTCTTTGCCAGGAGCAAACAGGATGATCGCTGTAACATTCGCCAAATAGAGGAAACCGCACACATTTGAAAGCACCTAGTTTAATTCACTTCAAAAACCAATGGGGAGCAGAGTACAGGTCCTTTCAGAAAAACGAATTGTTTGCGCTCATAAATTCAGAGTTGCAGCATAGAGAAATCAGAGATTAGTGACCTTTGGGGAGGGAGGGAGGGGGGGGGGGGGGGGGGGGGGACTCCAGAAGTTACTGTTTGATCGCAGGTGAATCACTCAAATGAGCTGCAGCAGCTCCACAAGACTCTCCAAAAACTCAGAATGGCTTCAGGTCCATTCAGACATCAACACCCGGCACTGAACATGCTTTTCCAAAATGGTTTTGGAAACAACATGAGATTACTGTCATAACGTGATGCACTGTCTTTGTAACATGAATGCTGCCACACACAGAATTGCAATGTTGATTCATCCCCACCGCACCCCACCCGCCTACCACCCCCACCCCCACCCACCGGTAGATCTTAAAATCATTCAAATGGTCAGGGTGTCTTGATTCAAGTCCCACTTATTCTCCCAAAGTGCTAAAAGCAGCAGGTTTGAACCTTACGACCTCCTACACTTGAAGCTTTGTGCTGTTGGTCAACAGTCAAGTAAAACACACACGTACTTTGTCCCTCCCTCGAGGCAGGGAGCTCGTTTGCTCTGGACTGA
The DNA here is from genome assembly GCF_963383615.2 of Lipophrys pholis. Lineage (NCBI taxonomy): Eukaryota > Metazoa > Chordata > Actinopteri > Blenniiformes > Blenniidae > Lipophrys > Lipophrys pholis. Next base: position 14,281,493 of record NC_137637.1, read on the forward strand.
AGTCAGTCAGTGTTGACTGGATGTTTGGTCATGTCTGGACTGTTTTGTGTTGGCGTGCTGCTGCTGTCGAGCTGCTGCCTCTGGGCCGGCCCGGCCTTGGGGACTCTGGTCATCTCCAGGAACGATGAGGCGCCACAGGTAACCTCACACAGTAACCTTCTTGTATTCTGGAAATGGTGTGTCTTTTTTAATGGAAATTGAATGTATCTATTATGGTGTGTAGGTGTTTTCCTTTGCAGCTTTCGGGGACGACACTGAAAGTATGTGTAAATGGAGAATTTAACCATCATGTGTTGATAAAGAATGTTTTAAGACCTATTTTGTATTTTGTATTTTTTTTCACATTTGGGAGTTTTTAGAGCCAGTCTGTAAAGACACAATCAAATGTTGATAAGATGTACAATAAATGTCTGTTGCAAAGTGTAAAACCAACATTGTATCTCATAACTTAGAGTTGAAAAAAGTCTCTGAATAATCTATAAATCCCACTGGATGACGTAAAAAGTCTCCCAAAAGCCTGTTGTCTCATCCAGATGTCCTGCAGAAAATACGTTTTTTATCATAAAAAAATGTCTGTTCTGTTATTGATATTGACTTATATAACAGTGTTAAACAAACCAACAAACCAACAAATGAACAAACACAAAAAGCAGGAAATGACCATATATGGTCAATCAATACTTGGAAGCGTTAACTCCCCCTGACCTTTCTGACCTACTTGTCTAACTTAAGTATGTGTGGAAGATTTTTTGTTTAATTAGATCATACAAGCTTTTTTATCTTCCGCTGTAATCTTTTGGACTGATATTAGTCGTTATACTGTATTTATATTTCAGGACACAAGAAGAATTGCCAGATCACTGCAGGTATTGGTAAAAGCTTCTTTTTTTTTCAATGATAGTGAAAGCATGTTGTTGGTTCGACTCATTGATAGAACTTAAATGTTGACTACAATATTCATTTTAAAGAGGTGCATTAACGGGCTTACTATATAGAATAAAGTAACCATTGAAATGTCTACAGCTGTGCTCTGAAGCAGGTTCAGAATACAATGTTTCTCTCTTTATTGTTTCAGAAAAGAAGCACAAATGAGATGATGGTAAGTTAAGATATTTAATTCTACAAAGGGTCATTGTTAATCAATAATACGCCGTGGTTTGTGCGTTCACATCATAGCAAGAAGCTCATGTGGTCAAATCCTGGTCGGGACTTCTATATCCTGGTGTTCACACGGAGAACATGCAAATGGCTTTCAAGCCTAAGCCAGACTTCAAACCTGGGATATTCTAACTATGGGGCGAATGTGATAACCACGACAAGATCATTGTAAAGGAAATTTGACCCTACATTTCAAAATGTTTGTACTCTGAGAAACTACCTGTTGATCCATCCCATGTCAGGGTTCGCGTTAACCCTCTGGTGAATACGAACGCTTCAGTAGCAATTCTTGTTTGTTTATTTCAGATAAAATGTCATAGGTAGTGTTTTTTAATTCCAAAGTAACCTTCTAAAGCACGGCGGGTCAAGAAATAGGTTGTAACAAAATGGTGTCGTGTGATTTTAAATGCCATATTTTGGTACCGGTACAATGGAAATGTGTGTAGTGATGTTGTATTTTCTATTATTAGAGTGAATAGGAACCTCGTTGGACTATGAAACACTTTAGTCTCTAAGGAAAACTCAGTGAGTTTTATTTGAAACTTTAAATTTTAAAAACGAGCAACATGCTTCTGTTAGATGAACACACAACTCATTTAGATGTTTTTCACAGCATTTATACGTCAATGAATTTTTAAAAAGTGAAATCTACTAATAATCTGGCAATAGGATGCGTTATATGACTTTCCAGCGTGTGTGTCTACTTTTCTCACCCAGAAATAAACTAACAGTCTAAAATGAAAACCACAATTTAGAGGTTATGAGAAGTAAGTTCTGATTATACTTGTTTTTGCCACTGATGAAAGTCTCATACAGTACAGAGGGTAGAGTTTGTGTTACCTCCCTAAAATCAAATGTTGTTAACGTTGGACGATGCAGTTGAAGTTGTTGCTGCAAAGCGTCGATGCAGCCAAAAGAAAAACAGTGGAGTGACTGTGTGTGTGTGTGTGAGAGAGAGAGAGAGACAGAAAGAGAGAGAGTGTGTGTGTGTGTGTGTGTGTGTGTGTGTGTGTGTGTGTGTGTGTGTGTGTGTGTGTGTGTGTGTGTGTGTGTGTGTGTGTGTGTGTGTGTGTGTGTGTGTGTGTGTGTGTGTGTGTGTGTGTGTGTGTGTGTGTGTGTGTGTGTGTGTGTGTGTGTGTGTGAAATTAGAAAGCAAAACCTCAGATCAGCTCAGGTAGAGCATGAAGCAGTGACTGGGTGACCTGCAGTGGTTGTGGAGTTCATCACGGCTCACACGTCGTCCTTGAAATGTGATTTTGCGATTCCTTTTGGGGGGAAATATGATGGAGGTTTTTAAATATTTTCAGAGCATGCCTTTGAGTTTCAATCTGTCCTTTAAAAGTTTTTCAACAGCATGAAAGAAATCAGAAACCTGTAACTACTTGAACATTTAGATTTTTTTTTTTAATTGTGTTATATTTGCGTTCCTCACCTTCTTTTTCATTAATGCTGAATTATTTTTTTTATTGGTGGTGGATACTAAACCCATTTCCACCTCAAACATATAGAGTTATTTATTTATTTCAGAACTAAGCAGATTGCTGGTTCAGGGGTCTGTAACCTTTATGACCCAAAGAGCCTTTTTTTGTGACTTTCCACCAGGTTAAGTTTAAGTGGCGCTTCAAAAACACGTTGAGCCTTTACAACGAGGCCACCAGAGCCTGTAAAGTTTCATATATAGTTTGGATACAGTTACAAAAACTGAAAAAAAAATCAAGTTTCAATTACATTTCAGGAGGGTGAACATCTCATTACAGTTGACCTGTTTTTGTACATGAATATTGCAGTTTCACTCCTCTTTCTTCATAGACTGTTTTGACATTTCAGCATTTAAAAAAAAATAAAAAATCTTATAATTTCAGATTTTTTAAGCCGTTATAACATTTATTTATTTTTTTTGTCTACATTTCCTGTGGTTAGGCAATTCTTTTCCAGAGTTTACCTGTACCTAATTTTAAAACTTTTACTTTGTCAAAAGTCATTTTGAGAATGACCCAACAGTGACCGTGTATATTAATGAACAAATTCATGTAAAAATGCAAGATTCTGGACAGAACCATTTTCCATCATCTCTTGGCGGTTCACTTGAGAAAGTGTGACCCCGTCTAAGTGTCAGTATCTTCATGGCTTTACTTTCCATCAGTGCTCAAATGTTTTTGTCTCCTCCTCAGGTGGAGGTGCACAGTGTGATAGTGGACTGCACTGTGACGTCTCGTTTTGCCCACACCGTCATGACCTCCGTGGCATTAAACAAAGCAAGTGTGTCCCAGGAAATATTTTTTGAAGTGGAGCTGCCCAAGACCGCATTCATCACAAACTTCAGCATGTCAGTCTGTCTCCTCTCTCCTGCGTCTGTCCACACCTACATGATGAAGCTCATCTCTATACCTTCTCATATTTTATGTCTTGATGCAGCCATTTTACATTATTGGAGATACAGTATACTGTATGGCAAATTGGTAGTTGGGAGTCACTGAAGGCTTTTGTTTGTTTTCAGCTGAATTTCTATCAGAGATTTGCCAATTCCTTTTGTAGATAGTATTCATCAAAACCTCCAGCCTCTGCTGTGTTTACTATTTAGTGTACCTGAGGGCAGGTTATTTACAGGATGACACTCATAAGCATCAATTGAATGACATGATGCCTGTTGTCGCTTATTGGAAAATGTCAAATTAGAAGATATTACATACAGATCCTTGAATAACATCAATTATTTCCTTCTTTGTCTTTGGATCTCATAGGGAAATTGAAAATAAGTTCTATGTGGGGGAGGTTAAGGAGAAAGAAAAAGCAAAGAAACAGTACGAGAAGGCAGTTTCCACAGGGCAGACAGCTGGGCTGGTCAAGTGAGTCTATCAGAATTAAAATATATATATATAATTATATGAATCCAGTGTCATTAGATTCAAAATATCCTGTTCTTTTATTTTTCAACAGAGCCTCTGGAAGGAAAATGGAGAAGTTTTCAGTGTCTGTCAACATTGCAGCAGAAAGTAATGTGACTTTCATTTTGACGTACGAGGAGCTCCTTCAGAGGAAACTGGGCCTCTATGAGATTATGACTCGAGTTAAACCCAAGATGCTGATCCAGGACTTCAAGGTCACCTCACTGAATTCAGCCATGTGAATTCATCCATTTAAACTCCAACACATTTGGAAGTGGCGCATGAAACACCATGGATCACTGAAATACACACAGGAATATTAGCTGTAAAGATTCACAATCTAACAACTCATAGACATCAGAAACCCAATCTGTCAAATTCACCATAACATAGGAGTATGAAACTGAATCCAGTTTGAATACTTTGACTGCATATGTTTTCTCAATGAGTGTGGCATAAATCTGGACCGTGTCATTTTGTGTTGATTTTTAGCATGGGAGAATTACTTAAAAGCTTGTACTTATTTCAGAATATGTATTGCTATCGTTGCGTACTTGGGCCTTGTGTACATTTGGCAGTAAGAAAGCTTATATCTTGTTCGGTGCTTCTAAACATGTTTTCAACTACAGCATTTATCTAAATGCAATTATTCTCAGATTGCCTGACTTATGGTCCAAAACCTTGTGTGTTTGCTTGTGTGGAAACAGATTGTGACAAACATATATGAGCCTCAGGGCCTCTCCTCTGTGGATGCCCACGCAACCTTCCTGTCCAATGACCTGCTCCCCCTGGTGGAGAAAACCGTCACAGACAAAAAGGTACATCATCCTGCAAATTCATATTCTGTTTTTACACATCTGTCTCTCTTCCGTCTCTTCACATGAAGCCCCATGCAGTAAATGCAATTTTTAAAAAATCCTTTTCAGGCACGCATCTCTTTCTCACCAACAATGGACCAGCAACGAAAGTGTCCAGGTTGTGACGGGACACTGATCGATGGAGATTTTATCATAAAGTATGACGTGAACCGAGAGAAGAACATCGGGGATATCCAGGTCAGCTGCCAATAAGCAGTTTAAGGACATCAATTCACATTTGTCTGCCACAAAATATGTTTAGTGGTCGGTGTTCTAAATTCTAAAAGTGTAAATCTCATAATAAGATGCAACAGCCCCAATTCCAGAAAAAGGGCAAGGTCAAACAAATTCATCCATTGTATATGTGATGATGGAAAATTTGAGTTTGCAGAAATGCAAAGAATGCTTCCATAAAATACAGATACTGAAACAATATAGGCTGCTATCCCCACATCTTTTAACTCTTTGTAAGGCACTCATTAAAATGCTGAAATATGTAATCTTGTTTTAACCTTGCTTTTGTGGGAAAATTCTTTATTTCTTACTTTCTTCAAAATTGTGGCTTTTTAAAGTCAGATGAAAAATAAACCTAAGAATAAAGAATTTGTATTTGATGGGAAATAAAGACCCAGATCATGTCCTTTCACATATAATTAAATATAGTCTCAAAGGGGCAAAATACAATTGTGTTAATGTTGTGTGAGCAGTGTAAAGTGTCAAATTTCATTTTAATCTACAAAAATCTGGGAAATCAGTAATATCCTACACTTATTGTTGCTATTTCTAAAGATACAAAAAACTGTGAAACAACTAAACATAGTCACTTTGCTAATAAAAGCTTAAGAGAAAACTTTGTTTCAGCTCGATACAGCAGTACACAGTGAAAAGTACAAGTGAATCTGAAAGAATGTTTTAAAATGCAACATATCCATTTATAATTCAATTTGGACAGTAAAACTTCCTCAAAACAAGATATTCGACTAAGCTTTTTCTGTATTTTGAAAGTGTGGGAATGGTAAAGTGCAGAGAGTACACTGCCTCCGACTTTAATCAGGGAGGATCATCTCCTGCACACTACGACCCGAAGTTCATGAAATCAGTTCAAAAGATGGATAGAAGTAGTCTGTTGGGACCAGCTCCAGACCCCAGTCACCCCACAAAAGGATGGAATGGTAAAGAAAATGGTTGAATTGCATTTTGGATGTATTTACATCTTCACACTTTATACCAACTTTTTTGAAATTGTGGTTGTACCATTAAATTCAAAGAAAAATTGAACCGTGCAAAACCCCCCAAAAAACTTTCCAACTTTTCTTTTGCATTCTTCCATTTCCTTCTTGTTTACTCCGGCTGTTTCTTAATCTTTTCAGATTGCGAACGGATACTTTGTGCACTTCTTTGCTCCGCCAGCCCTCCCCAGAGTGCCCAAGAATGTGGTGTTTGTAATCGACGTGAGCGGGTCTATGTTTGGAACAAAGATGGAACAGGTGGGAGATCTTCAGATTAATGGTGTGCTTCTCAGAGAGAGAGAGAGAGAGAGAGAGAGAGAGAGAGAGAGAGAGAGAGAGAGAGAGAGAGAGAGAGAGAAGCTAAAATGCACAGGTTTCAACATTTTCTTTTCTTTTTTTGTAGACAAGACAGGCAATGCTGGTCATCCTCAAAGACCTGGACGAAGAGGATCACTTTGCAATCATCCTGTTTGATGACCTCATTGTTGTCTGGAAGGAATCCCTCTCCAAAGCGACCAAGGAAAATGTGGCCGAAGCCATGGTGTATACCAGAGCAATAAGCTCCGGAGGATGTTAGTATTTTATAAGAAAAATCAAAATAAGAATTGACAAACATATTGTTTTATACAGTTCAATAGAGATAATTTCATGTGTGTTTTCTTTTTCAGCAACAGACATCAATGGTGCAGTTTTAAGAGGTACAGACATGATAATCAAAGATCGACGGGAGAACAAACTCCCTGAGAGGAGCACTGATATGATTATTTTACTGACTGACGGGATGCCAAATTCAGGCAAGTAGACAGAGTTTGTTTGTACCATTTGATACACCAGGCATAGGATTCTGCCTATTTAATCAGTGTTTGACATTTGACATGACGTTCGTCGTTGTTCTGAACTATACCTGTGAAGGAGTAAGTGACATCGGAAGCATTCAGGAGAATGTGCGCTCAGCGATGGGGGGAAATATGTCACTGTTCTGTCTGGGATTTGGAAATAATGTGGATTACAACTTCTTGGATGTGATGAGCCAACAAAACAATGGAGTGGCCCGCAGAATCTATGAAGCTTCAGACGCAACACTGCAGCTCCAGGTGAAGACTTGAGAGCGTTGATTGGTTTGTCTTTCTAGATTCGATTTGTTCTGTAACACGTGGTAAAGAGTGTACTCTTGTTTCTTCCAGGGTTTCTACGATGAAGTGTCCAGTCCCTTACTTTTAAATGTGGACCTGCGCTATCCTGATAGTGCAGTCAACTTCCTGACCACCAACAACTTCGCCCAGTTGTTCAACGGCTCAGAGATAGTGGTGGCCGGTCGACTGATGGACAATGACCTGGACAACTTCTTAGTAGAAGTCCTCGGCCGTGGGGTGAGGCCATGGAAACTGCAGAAATCTAGAGACAAGAGAATGCTGTGCTGGAAAGAAAGCAAACGCTTTCTCGCTGCTCTACTTTTTCTTCTGTTTTCTGGCTGTTAGTTTGAAGAAGACTACAAGGTCGAAGGCCAGGCCACTGCTCAGGACTGGACAGCGGTTTACCCCAATGATGACTACATCTTTGGAGATTTTACTGAGCGTCTGTGGGCATACCTCACTATCCAACAATTACTGGAGAAGAGGTTTGTTACATTCATGAATATCCAGCATCTTTTTGATAAATCCTCAATGTTCTTTTTTTTCCTTTTCCTGGTCATTATGAAGGTAGACAAAATAAGTAGACCGACAGAAGAATAAATCAATTGTAATTATTATTGGCACTTTGTTTTGATTGGTTGTGCTTGTGACTGAGCGGCCATACTTGGAGTTCTGTGGCCAGAGACACAGGATTGCCAAATTTATAAATGTATATAGAAAACAGAAATGCTTTATACAATAGAACTGTCTTGTTTTCTTTCTTTATTGTCCGTTTATTGATCTTTGCTTAGATTGCTTCTCATCCTTCATAGGCCAGTTGTAGCAGCCTGTGTTAATCTTGTAGTATTTATTGAAACATCCCATGTGGTTGTCTGCATGCAATCAAATTGTGGTCACAAATTAGCACTCTGGCTTTCTCTCGCAGCAAAAGTGGTAATGCAGACGAGAAAGCCAATGCCACAGCCAAAGCCCTGGAAATGTCCCTGGAGTACAGCTTCGTAACCCCTCTCACCTCCATGGTGGTCACCAAGCCTGAGACTGAGGATGGATTAGTTGACCTTCTCATCGCTGACAAGCTGACCGAAGGTAATGGAGAATACGGAAGGTTTTAAAACGTATACAAGGCTGTCTTTTCTTCACATTACTCCTGTCAAATATTTCTCTGACAGGCAAAACATTTTCGGTTAAACAGATGCGAACATCAGGGGCTTCAGAAATGTACCACGTTTTCTCCAACTGTTTTTATTTATTTTTTAACAGCCCAAAGACAAAAGGCAGAGACCATGGGTAAGACTGTTTTAAACCAAAATTTAACAACATGAAAAAGAAATTGACCTGATTTTGCTTTTTTTTTTCTGTGAATAGCATATCGCTACCCTTCTCCAAGTTATAGCTATTCAGCCCCAGCTTTTGGTGAGTATATTTTATCTTTGCCTGAGTGTTTGCTCTGGCACATGTTGATGGGACTAAAAGCTATTTAATCATTATAATGACTTTTTAATTTTTTATTTTTTTTATTTTACAGCAGTACAACTGAAGTGAAGTGAATGGTCATAACCCTTTACTGACAGATAGTTCACAGGTATTCTTGGTGGATCCTGTTTGGTTATTAGAGAACATGTACAGTAACTTATCATCCATCAATCCCTTCATCTTTTGTATCTTATTCATCAGTGATGTGAAAATGAAAGTTGAGATCGGCTACAGCAGGCTGGAAAAGTAGCAGCAGTAGTGTCAGTGAGTCCGATTGTTGTGGTTAAGAGCAGTATTGTAGAGTTTGCTCTGTAACCATGGATCCATATTCCCACACTCACATTTGGCCAATGTTGTGACTGAAAGAATGACATGACAGATACAGGTGTCCCAAATGAGGTGCTCACCAAGCCCACTCAACCCTGGTGGCTTTTCATCATCAACCAAATATGAGAATGATTTTAATGGAAATATTAGTTGCTTCTGTTTGTCAAGGGAGAGCAATTGGCCACTTGAGAAATGATATCTTGGATGATCTGAGAGGCTTTGGTGTCCATGTCAAATGAGACCTTTGTTCCCAATATTGCCACCACACCCCGGTGGCAAAGATGGTTGAGCTGATGGATGAATGGCCTCTGAATGATTTTGTAACTTGTTGTCACTGTTTTCTGCTGTCGTCCACAGTGGATGGAGATCCTCATTTCCTCATAGAGCTTCCTGACAGAGATGATGCTTTGTGCTTCAACATCAATGACAAACCAGGAACCATTTTTAATCTCGTCAGAGACCCAGAATCAGGTCAGCCCACAGTTGAGTTCATAATAAAGACTGTAATAACCTTTGACATCATTAAACAGCAGTGTTTGCTGTCCTTAGTCTGTTAGTGATTTGGTAATTATTTTTCACTGTTGGACTTGTGTAACACAGTGTAACCAAACCTGTTGTATCTTGCTGTTTCCTCAGGTATTCAGGTTAACGGCCAGACTATTGGAGACAAGAAGATTTCCCCCAACGGGGACATCAATACCTATTTTGGACGTTTTGGCATTGTCCACCAGACTCTGGGGGTCAGGCTGGAGGTGAACACTGAAGAAATCTTAGTGTTTCAGGACAACAAGCAAGTCAAGCTCCTGTGGTCTGATGCAGCTGCTCTCAAAGGAATCAAGTGAGTGATCGCATATATTCATCTCAGGAAAAAAAAATAAAAAACCTCTTCCCAACGAGAGATATGATGGAAAGTATGATGTTAAATGTTCATTCTGTTTTGCATGTTCTTTCTGCTGCAGTGTGGATCTTCTCGTGACCAAAGATCGCAGTCTAACAGTCACACTAAAGGATTCAGTTAAGTTTGTCATCCTGCTGCACAAAGTGTGGGCGAAGCACCCCTACCACAGAGACTACCTGGGATTCTACACTCTGGACAGCCACCTTCTTTCACCTTCTGTCCATGGGCTGCTGGGTGTGTGACATACTGATCCAACAGTGCATTGATTCAGCTGTGATTAGGCCCTCATTCAGTAATGGTTTGCAGCTGTTACTAAATACACCATAATTGAAAGCATTGCTTTAAGGTTGTTTTGTTTTTGGATTATTAAGATCGCAAAGATCAATTATAGTAAAGCTGATTTTTTTTCTTCCCCCTAACGGCGGTTTACCATTCAGGTCAGTTCTATCACGGAATTGAATATGAGGTGACAGGGCTGCGTCCAGGAGAAGTCCCTGAGAAACCAGACGCCACCATGTATGTGAAAGGACATGAGCTCAATGTGACCAGGTACGCCGAGATCCCCAGTTAAAATGTGCAAAGTGTGTCCTAAAATGTTCAGATTGTTGTATCTGCTTGTGTCAGCAGTGTCTTTTAGACTATTTCACATGGGTTTCTCTGTCCACAGAGGCTGGCAGAGGGACTTTAGCAGAGATGTGAAGAATGGCGAAAGTGTTCCCTGTTGGTTCGTCCACAGTAACGGGACAGGCCTCGTCGATGGACTCGTGACAGACTACATAGTGTCCGGTGTTTTTACAACTAACTGAGACCAATTCACATTCACCAGTCAAACCTTCACAATCACATGAAATCAATAAATGTACACTTTCACATATAGTCACACCTCAAATACTCACAATACTCTCAAGATATTGTGTACCTGAAAAAAAACAAAACCAGGTTGACTTTTCCAATTTCAGGTTCATGCAATGTCATGTCAGGATGTGAAATACCAGCATGAAGTATCTGTCTCAGTATTCCTCATATTTCTCTTCATTTCACCCATCTTTTTCATAATTAATCATAACTACTCATGTTAGGAACAGTTAGTTGCAGCAGGGCAGTGCCCAAGGAGATGAAGGTCAAGGGCCTTGCTCAGGGGTCTACAGTAGTAACATGTCAGCAGTGGGATCTGAACCTCCAAACAAAACCTTGCTTCTCCTCCAAATCGTATGGTATAGTCTATTTTGGCATCCAATTTCATGGTCTGAAGATATTGTTCCCATCTTTACTGCGTGTACAAAGTAGTTCATACTTCATAGACACAGTTGACTTTGAGAATGTCCAATTGATCATTTCTTAATCGTTTTATGATGAAATTATATCATGGTTAATGTGTCAATCTGTTTGAAAGCAGCAAATTCCCGAGGAAAAACAGGCTGGTATCTTATATGTGAGGTCTCCTTTAAAGGAGACATATCATGCTTTTAAATCCTTCCTTTTTACATATAAATCATACAGTTGTGGTCTATACAACGCGGAACTGCAATGCTTGGGTCTGAATTCCTCATTATTGTAGCTCCACAGGCCCCTTTTCAACCCCTTTTCTGATGTGCTTCTGAGAGCAACTCGTTTTGGGGCGGTCTCTTCAAATGCAAATGAGACACTTCATACCCCGCCTCCTCTCCAGGTTGCAGAGGTGATACTCGGTTCAACTCCACCCTGTTCGGCCATCTTTGTAGTTTGATAGAACAGATACAATTATCTAGCGGCGCAGAAACTTTATATTCACACATTATTTACAAAATGTCAACAACGGAAGATTTGTCCATCCAGCCATACATGTTGGAGCCAGAGTCGGACCCGGCGGAGCGAGATGAAAATGACGATGATGCACCTACAGAACAACGTCTTCATATGGATGTAACGCAATGGTGTGTTACTATATTTACACTAACTTCTCCATCCATGCCCACTACTACAATACTGCCTGTATTACAACGACTATTTAACACAGAAGTTACATTATAATCTAAAACGAGCACACAGCGCTAACATATGAAGACGGTGCAACTGCTAATGCTAACAAAACAATGACAGGGACGTCTTATCATCACACTTTTTAGCGTTATATACAGCTTACCGAAGTGCTCTGTTCGTCGTCTCCATAGATAGAAGGAACTGACCGCTCAATCAGACCAAGTCTTTCGGCAAATCCTTCTTTATACTGGCGGAGGTTGCTGAAGCAGTCATCCTTGAAGTGATTCGCGCACACAAAAATGACCTTACCCACAGATGTGGGTACATTTCTGTGAAAAATAAAACTCAACCAGGCACTTCGAAAAGGTTCTGATGCTGGGAGACGGTGTAACGAAGCTTGTGGGTTACTACATCCAACAACCGAACATTTCGACTTATCCTCTCGTAACTTCGGTTGGACTACAAAATCGCAGCGAGAAACAAAAATGGCGGATTGCTCGAAGTGTCGATGTCCTAATTTGGCAGTTCCGCTGAGAATACTGTGACGTCATTGTTCAAAAAACGTAATAGAGAATAGAAAAATCGAAACCGATCGCAAAATATGACCAAAACAGAATATAAAGATATCAACGGAGCACCTTAAGAGACTACTTTGAACTTTTCTGTACTTCTAAACACTCTAAATATACAACAAAATGCATTTAAGGGCTAAAAAAGTGGATTTAGCATGATATGTCCCCTTTAAGACACCTGTACCACACCACACACAAATAAAAGTTACACTGGGTCTATCTACATGTTGAGATACAGTCTTCTGTGTTTAAAATGAGTCAGACATTTCTTTTACCAGCAGGTCCAAACTGAAATTGATACAAACATCAGTTTACACAACATCATTACTGTCCGTGGAGAGAAAATAGATGCACAAATGCAGTGAAAAACATGCATAAGTAAAGACAGAAAACAAACACTAGATAGACAAGTTATTTCATGCCTGCTTGAGTACCCCAGATCACGCCAGCTTACAGGAAATCATTCACGCACAATGACTCACATAAACATACTGTTAAAAAGCAGTTGTAGAAGCAGAGGGTCCCTCCTCCTGGATTGTGATGTGTGGGCGGAGCATCATTTATGGGAAGACTAGATCCCCACATGCCTCAAATTCCCTCCACACTTGTTTTCAACCATGCCAGGGGAAGTACTGTCCCATTTCCAAGCCATGCCTGCAGTGTGGAGAGTCCTGCTGCTGCTGCTATGGGTTTGCATTTGGCTACCAGCTCAGGCCCAGAATGCTGTGGAGATCTCCAGGACAGAAGATTGGACACAGGTATCCAAAACAAACTAGATGTGTAGGATTTGTATGTGTTTTGTTGTCTATACTTATATGAATGATTGTATATGCAGTTGTTAAAGCCTGAATCTTTCCCAGCAGCAACCCTTGGGTGTGCAGGAAGCAATATGCTCTGGAGACTACAACGATGTATTTGCTCTGTTTAGATTACTACGTTTAAAGGAGCAAGTAAAAATCCTGAAATAGAAATCATGCAGTGAGAGTGGTGACACAGTCATTTCCAGGAAAAACAACAGTGCACAATTAAGTGCTTTCAAGACATCAAACACATTCATAACATTGTTTTCATTTTAAAGTACATTTTGCACTTTACAACATGATTTGCCTCATCTGTCGAATGATAAATAGCCGAAATGCAATATAGACAGGCTCATGAGTTTTTAGATGGTAATGGTGACTACATTGTGATTTCTATCTCAAGCCTAATGTCTCTGAAATGAAGCAATCAAGATGTGATTCAAGGGGTTTAACATAAACATCCCATTAGTAGTTGTGCAGGTTATAGTCACAAATTTAGTAAACTGAATCTTCGGGGATGTGATATATGATATGAGTGCAAGGACATGATGTGTGCTTTTGTGGTATTGATACCCTTGAACGTTTTCACATTTTTGTCACATTACAACCATGGATGGAAAAGTATATTGTTGGGATTTTGTGTGATTGATAAACACAACATGAAGCGGAAGGGAAATTATTTGTTTTGTATTCATCCCCCTTTATTCTGACTCCCTTAAATATTTTCCAGTGAAACATAGAGCCTTCAGAAGTCACCTAAATAGAACACAGAATCCACCTGTGTGCAATCTAATCTCAGAATAAATCCAGCTGTTCATTAATGAACATTTATGAACAAACTGCATCATGAAGACCAAGGAACACAGCTGGCAGGTCAAGGAGAAAGTTGTGATGAAGTTTAAAGCAGGGTTAAGTTATGAAAAATATCTCAAGCTTCGAACATCTCATTGGCTACCATGCAGTCCATCATCCGAAGAAGGCCATTGTTGAGGCAAAGCCAGAAGAAGTCCTGCTTGCAGTTTGCCACAAGTCATGGTGGAGCAAAGATGTGGAGGAAGGTGGTCTGGTCAGATGAGACCAAAATTGAACCTTTTTGGACTACTTGCCAAATGCTATGTGTGGCGGAAAATTAGCACAGCATATGCATCACCATGAACACACCATCCCCACTGTGAAACATGGTGGTGGCAGGATCATACTGTAGGGATGCTTTCCTTCAGGCAGGGAAGGGAGGCAGCTCAGAGTTGATGGCGCTGTAAAGGATTGTGGGAAATGCTCCTCATAACTTTCTGAGTTGTCATGGTTACGTGTTATAGTTCCTTGTTTGAGTTGTTCTGTTATCGTCGAGTTATTGTTCAGTTATCTTTTGTGCATTTTTGTTGTCTCGTTCAGATAGATTTGTGTGCATTGTGTGTGACGCCCTTATCTGAGGTCATGTTGCTGGTGAGCGCACCCCTCTGAGCTCAACATTTACCGGTGGTTCTAAATAAATGCACTCCTGAGCAATACAGATCATCTCCTCAATTCTGTATGTGCACTGCCGGCGCTACGCTATTTTGTAAAGAAGAATGTGGAGACATTTCAATTTCTCGATGAGCAAATCTGGTAGAGATGAACGCCAAAAGATATGCAGCTGTGATTGCAACCAAAAGTAGTTCTACAAAGTATTGACTCAGGGCAGCTAAATACATTTGAATACCATGTTTAAGTTTTTTATTTGCAGAAAATCATGTATCATTTTCCTTCCTCATCATAATTATTCAGCATTGTGGTGTTGAGTTATCATATAAAATCCCAATAAAATGCATTTACATTAGTGGTTGTAATGTGACAAAATGTAGAAAAGTTCCAGGGATATGAATACTCTTGCAAACCACTGTAAATTGTTCGTTTGGATTGAGATCTGGGAAATAACGGCCTCAGGCTGGTTGTTGTGCTCCTCAAATCCCTCCTGAACCATGTTGCCTTTTATCTGGGTGCATCATCCTGCTGAACGACACATCTCTCAACAGAGAAAACTGTTTCTCCTAATGAGTATAAATTGTTTGCAACATGTTGTCCCTGTCAAGGTAACATCCACATTGTGATGCTCAAAGCATCATAATACATCTGCTACCTTCAGTCTTCCCATATTGTGCAATATAGCGCCAGATAATCAGTGCACATGCTTACGACGTTACGGAATTGTTTTTATCGCCCCGGTTGTTGCCTAGTTTTATGATTTCTTTCTGGTTTTATCCTTTACAGTTGTAAATCCTTTCCCACGCCTACATTAAGACCTTTGTGTGATACACACCTGTCTTCCCAGACGACGCTTTGGACTGCTTGCTTGATATTCTTGTAAAACCGGCTTCAAAACATATTCAGCAAAAGAGATAAATGGCAGCTTTACTGGTGATGAATAATCCATGAATCATGTATTATTGATGAAATCTTAGTGGTGATGATAAATGTTTTTTTTGTTGTTGTTGCTGTCTCAACCTTGCAGTCATTCTATACTGAGGTCGAGAAGACTGGAGATGCACTACACACTCGATCAGTGCAGGTAAACAAACTCACAGCCTTCACTTAAAAAAGTGACAACAAATAATTTTTTCTTTGCTATGTTTATGAGGCTCTCACTCTGTTTTTTTTTTCTTTTGCAGAAAAGAAGTACAAAGACTGCAGATGTGAGAAACTTTTCATTTAAGTAGAACGTTATCAGATCCATTTTTATTAACTTCACAACTTAAAATAAAAAAAAGACCCGAAACAAACACAAACAGCACCCTGTTAGCCTTTATTTCTCAGTGGTGGTATTGTTAGCTCATGCATTTCTCATAACATCATTGCTTCCAGATGGTACTTATTCAGCTTCTCTCTGGTGATCATTGGCACATGGTTTCTTTTATTCCTTGCTCTTCGGAGAAAACAAACATGCTGGGAGCAATTCATTCATCTGTGTTTGATTCTCAAAGCATTTGCCAGTATGAGAAACTGTAAAAGTTTCAGCTCAAAGTCATAGTGACCCTGCTATGTGACAGACATCATGATGGCCATTTCTCATGACGTCTGATCCAGAGTTCAGGGGAGAAACAACAACAGGATGCTTTGTCCTCTCGTTTGCTGAGAAATAGCCCTGATGACACGAAGCAGCTTATTCTGCAAACCTCTAGCGCTCTAAGGTTTGAACAATATCATACAATGGAAATCAAATCTTAAGGCAATAATTGACACAAAAAACAAAACTTTATTCGTAGTAGAATTAGAAAATATATCTTGCATAGAAAGTGAAACAATTTAACTTTTTTGTGAATAATGGCAACAAGTTTTAAATTTGATTTTAAGAAGCCACCTCAAAGAAGTTTACACTGTGACATGTCTGGCTTTTAGTTAAGATGTGCATGGGTTTCAGCAATGTGTCGAAACAAAACCAAAAATGCTCAAAAGTTTCATAAAAACCAACCAACCAATTAGAAATCTCCATGCACAAAGCTGAAAGTCAGTATTGGATGCTGTAATCTGCAGTCCTTGAGGCAGCACTGCATTTAGAACAGACAAAATCCTGTACTGGAAAACACTACATGGGCTCTGGCACACCATCATGTAGTGCGGGGTATCGATTTGTATTTTCCAAATTGATCTACGATTTGACAACCGTTTACATTAATCATTTTCGTGCAATTACATTACATTTGATTTAATTTTCATCAGCAATGTATTTATTTTCCACAATTACACACATGAAATCAAGCATTAGGATTTGTGCATGAAATATGTGAAAACTGTAAAAAAAAAAAATAGACACCCAAAAAAGCTTAGAACCTATCATACAGGGGTCATTGTGAAATTTTATCAGAGCAATACACAAAGCATATTGAAGATTTTGAGAAATCTTGGCAAACAATACAAATAATGCATGACGAAAAGCGACCAACAGCCATGTAAATTATAAAAACACTGAATAGACAAAAATAATGATTATAACAGATTAAATACTGAAAGAAGTCAGTTTTTTTTTAAATTTAAAGGATCTAGCAATTGTCTTGTAAATCATACACTCACTGTAAAGTTCCGTTCCACCCTATAAATCAACACTTGATGTGGGTTTGAGTTTGGGTTGCACAAGCGTTCCTCACTTGTCATGACGTCGTCAGGTGGAGGTGTACAGCGTTAAACTCGGCTGCATCGTGACGTCTCGCTTTGCCCACACCATCATGACCTCCAAGGCTCTGAACAAAGCAAACACATCCCAGGAAGTCTTCTTCGAAATGGACTTACCCAAGACCGCCTTCATCACCAACTTTACCATGTCAGTCAAAACTGGAAAGTGATTTCCACCACTGTGTATCATGTTGTGGGTTTTTGACAAATACTCATGTGTTTCACAGGGAAATTGATGGTCGGAGCTATGTGGGAGAGGTGAAGGAGAAAGACAAAGCTAAGAAACAGTATGACAAGGCTGTTTCCTCAGGGCAGACTGCTGGACTTGTCAAGTATGTTTGACTAAAGATTTTGTCAACGTGGTAGTATGAAAATACACCTATAAACTAGTCTATTAGCAATATGAAGGACTTTGGAGACTCTTAAAGGTATAAAAGTGAAATCTATTTACCATTGATTCCAGGGCTTCTGGGAGAAAGATGGAGAAGTTTTCAGTTTCTGTCAACATTGCTGCCCAGAGCAGTGTGACCTTCATTCTGATCTACGAGGAACTTCTTCAGCGGAAACTGGGAAAATATGAACTTCTGTCTCGACTTAAAAGTGAACAACCGGTGCAGGAGTTTCAGGTTGATTGCTCACCTTTCTTTGTTTATCTTTCTTCTTCTAAGTAATGGCACCACCAGGATGAGCTGAAGAACTGTGACTTTTTCTTTCTCTGTGTATTGTCTGTGTGTGTGTGTCTGTGTGTGTGTGTGTGTGTGTGTGTGTGTGTGTGTGTGTGTGTGTGTGTGTGTGTGTGTGTGTGTGTGTGTGTGTGTGTGTGTGTGTGTGTGTGTGTGTGTGTGTGTGTGTGTGTGTGTGTGTGTGTGTGTGTGTGTGTGTGTGTGTGTGTGTGTGTGTG
Organism: Lipophrys pholis; assembly: GCF_963383615.2. Classification (NCBI taxonomy): domain Eukaryota; kingdom Metazoa; phylum Chordata; class Actinopteri; order Blenniiformes; family Blenniidae; genus Lipophrys; species Lipophrys pholis. The sequence continues at coordinate 14,299,828 of NC_137637.1, forward strand.
TGTGTGTGTGTGTGTGGAGACAGATTCAGGCAGACATCTATGAGCCACAAGGTATTTCTTTTGTGGAAGCCACAGCAACTTTTTTGACCAATGAGCTGCTCCCCTTGGTAGAGAAAACGGTAACAGACACAACGGTAAAGCTTTTTTTTTTTTAAAACTACTTGCACGATTTAACTTTTAAGTATGAAGCATGTGTACAGCAATGTTAAATGAAATGATCTCCTTTTCTCTCAGGCGCGCATTTTCTTCTCACCGACAGCAGAGCAGCAAAAATGTCCAGGATGTGACGGCTCAATAATCAACGGAGACTTCATCATCACGTATGATGTGAAACGAGAGAAGAACCTTGGGGAGATTCAGGTCAGTTAACAAGATTAGCAGCAGCACACGCAAATCTGTTTAATTAGATGCACAGTTGCAGTATTACAGTCACACTTAAGAATAATAAGTTACTGTGTAATTAAACGGAACTATATGTAGACACATAACTGTGTAGTTACTGAAGTTTCCGCAATGCTTTTATTCCTTGCTTGCAGTTGTGAAGCAGCTCTCCCTCTGCTCCGGGTAGTAGCCTCAGTCTTTATTTATAGGATGAGGAATCCCCACCATTGAATGCTTGCTGTTGAAAATACCAAACTTCAATAGTTTAATTAACTCAAAGTAGCTTTCAAACACTGAATAAGACAGAATTCATGTTCATCCTGGGTTTCTCTTATTCCCTTCAGGTTGTGAATGGATACTTTGTGCACTTCTTCTCCCCCCCCGACCTTTCCAGAGTCCCAAAGAACGTTGTGTTTGTGATTGACATCAGTGGATCGATGGTGGGAACAAAGATTAAACAGGTAAACGACTTGTATGTTAGACAGTACACCACAGTGTGTCACTGTACACAGTTCATCTGTGAAACTGTGAATCTTGTCAGACCCGGGAAGCAATGGTCGCCATTCTGAACGACCTCCATGAAGAAGACCACTTCGCTATCATCCTGTTTGACAGTCAAATAATCACGTGGAAGAACTTCCTTACCAAAGCAACAAAGGATAATGTCAATGAAGCAATACGTTACATCAAGAAAATAAAAGAAAATGGAGGTATGATGACGTCATTTGCATCCATTCTCCTTAATCTGCTTCCCGTTTGGCTTTGTAGAGATCATTATACTACTATATATGGTGTTATAAGGTTTTTGTTTTAGTGTTTTTTAGAAAATCTTATGTTCAGTATGTACAAATCCAGTGGAAAAAACGTCTGGTAGGCATCAGCAGGTCTAAATCAAAAAAGATTTTGTTGCTAACATGCTCCAATTACAGCTGGTCACAATAGGACATAAAACCTAATCTTTAGAATGACATGAAACTGTGCAGTTTGACATATCTTATTCATGTGCTACGTTACAATGGCAATGAAGAGAAGAAAAGAGAACAGCAGATTGACCAGAAGATTTGTGAATATTTGCACCTACTTTTAATCTTACAAACATAAAAATTAAAAAGTTTTGTCAACTCATTGTATGCCAATGTATATTTTCTAAATCATTTTATTGCTTTTCAGCCACCAATATCAATGCTGCCGTACTAAGGGCAGTGAGTTTGCTGCAGAGTGAAAGACGAGGTGAAAAAGTTCCAGAACGGAGTGCTGATATGATCATCTTGCTGACCGATGGGATGCCAAACGCCGGTGAACTGTCACTGACATTCTGAACTGTGCATAAACACTGAATATTGATGGAAGATCCTTTTACACCAAGTTGCCAAGAATTAGAACAGAAATCTTTATTGTGTGTTGATTTAATTTGGATTCGGTCTTTCTTAATACTTATCATAGTCTGCAACAAGAAACTGCACCGTGCTCATTGCCTTGTACACGTATGCTTGCACCTGTAGGTGAGTCCGACTCCTCTACAATCCAGATGAACGTGCGTTCTGCTATTGGGGGAAACATGTCTCTGTTTTGTCTGGGCTTTGGGAATGAGGTGGCGTACTCCTTCCTGGATGTGATGAGCAGACAGAACAATGGTCTGGCACGTAGAATCTTTGAGGCCTCAGATGCAGTAGTTCAGCTCCAGGTGGGGAAAGGTTGTCTGCTTGTACCTTCAAGGACATTTTTTGGAAACGTTTATCACACATTTCCATTTCCGTCTCTTTCCCAGGGCTTTTATGAGGAAGTGTCCAGCCCTCTGCTGTTGGACGTGGACCTGCGTTATTCTGACAACAAAGTGGGACACTTGACTAAAAATCACTACAGTCAGTTGTTCAACGGCTCAGAGATTGTGGTGGCTGGTCAGCTGAATGGAAACGACATGGACAACTTTATGGTTGAAGTGTTTGCTCAAGGGGTAAGGAAGGAATCACTTTCTCACCTTTCGCTTGAACAAGACTGATCGAGTCATGCTGACTGTGTTGGTTCCAGTTCGTCAGTGAGACTCAAGAGTGATATATGGTGAATGAAGTGATCACCAGTTGTTGGTTTTTTCCACAAAAAAACTTAATATTAATATTTTTCTATCAACATTTCTTGATAAATGTCTTCATATTAAAACTGGAGAGTTTGTTAAATTTGATAATCTGATTGAAGTATTCCATTCAAGCTGGGTAAAACTTATCCAGCGAGAGCACAAACCCTTCTTAAATTTAAAAAAAACCCATTCATGATTGACAAAATGCTGTAGGAGCAGAACAACTCCACCATTCTACAGGTAATCCCAAAACTTCAGTAATCCCAAAACTTCTGGAATTACTTCATTTTGTGCTGCTTTGTACAGATAAAACACTCGTTAACTAAGTTCCTCAAAGGTTCAAAGTCTCTCGGTAAAATTCCTATTATGAAAAATGAGACCAAAGACATTTGGCAAACCTGCCAACAAGTATAGAACGTCATTGATTCTTTCATCTTCCTGTAGCCTCAAGAAGACTTCCGGGTGCAGGGGAAGGCCAGCGCGTCAGACTGGCACACGATGTACCCACATTTGGAGTATGTATTTGGGGATTTCACCGAGCGCTTGTGGGCTTACCTCACCATCCAGCAGCTTCTGGAAAACAGGTAGGTTTAACTCTAAAAGCTGCTCACATATATGTGGTACGGATTTCCTTTATTGTGCATACTTATAATAAACCTTTTTTTCCCCCCTTTTTTCTAGTGACTTAGTCTCTCAGGAAAAGAAAGACAATGCAACTGCCCTGGCCCTGAAGATGTCTCTGCAGTATGGCTTTGTCACCCCTCTCACCTCCATGGTTGTCACGAAGCCCGACACTGAGGACGGATCAGACACGTCTCTGATTGCAGATAAATTGACTGAGGGTAGAGAAAACTTGACGGCTAATTTTCTTCTCATAATAATTTACTGGAAAAGTGATCTCGTGTTTATTCTAAAGTGCTAAACTGCAAAACTGAGCATCCACACTTGTCTTCATATTGAAATATATCTCCTAGTTTTAGCTGCTGGTTTAGTTAACAGGTTAAATCAGAAATTATATTTATCTACACCTGTTTCCGTCTTGTTTCCCTGTTTTACAGCCCAGCGACAGGAAGACGAAAGACAGCGAGGTTTGTAAATATTCAATCAATATCTTGTGTTTATCATGAAGATAAACATTGCTTGGCTTAAATACCTTGACAACGTTTGGTTTATGCTTTCCACGGCGTTCCCAGCCCCTTCTCCCAGCTCCCAATGTCAATCAAAGTTATGTGTTTCAGTTTGTCTGATTGACAGTGGGAGTCGTATTTAATTGATAAAAACTTTTCTCCTTCTTTTTGAAACAATAATTTTGTCTTACTCCTCCTTTATTCTAAGTATATGTCCTTGTGCTGAGTAATGTTTAATTCTTGGAGGATTTGAAAATATGATTACTTCTGATTTCAATACAAATCTTACCCTGATTGTTTCCCCAAACTGGCAAAACTAGCACGCTCCAGGCATAATCTCTGCTATAATCTTTACAAATATAAAGCACAAATGTTCCATTTGTAATGACTGAAACACTCAATTTGTTCACACTTTGCAAGGGGCATCTAATTTGATGATATTTGTAATGATATATTTTCTCTATTTTACAGGCCATGCGCAGCAATCCCAGAAATCCCTTCAGTCACATTCCGGTTTTACTTTAAGTTCTGTTACTCGTGTCTCGAGTCGGCCCAGCTCCAAATCCCGTTCACGAGGGCAGTCAGATGGTAAACCATGCACACTATCAAAACTCTACTGAAACACAATAATCTGATGTATTGCAAAGGGAGAAAGTGCAGACTCAGTGCTAATCACTCTAATCTATAACGAACTTAACAAACCCAGTCATTGGTAATATTTTGTTTTTGAATGAGATGAGACGCACTGCACAGTGGTGTTGTGGTTTGCACTCTTGCTCCATAATAAGATGTTTTTAAATCTTTGGGCTGTACAGTGCTATAGTGGTAAGCACAAAGCAAAAATATCCAGAGTTTGGGTCGAGGAGGCCTTTCTGTTTGGAATTTGCATGTTTTCCCTGTGCGATGGTTTTCGCCAGTTACGCTGGTTCCCCACAGTCCCAAAACATGTTTATGAGTTTGATGAGTGATTGACTTGAGTTAAACATTTTATTTTAATTTGTTCTTAAAGCAATAATTGATCATGTTTATCCAGTGGATCCCAGTAATTCTTAAGATGTCCCTTCATTAAGCTCCAGGAACAGGTCAAGAAATGAAGATTGCTTCCTCTCATGGACACATAGTTTTTGGATATTCTTAGCGTTTACTGTGATATGATCACTACATATTTTTGGTTGTGAGGGGGCATTTATGACAACATTTCAACAACAGACTTTTTATCTATCTATTCATCCATCTTCTATACTTGTATTATTCAGGCTTTGGACAATAGGAGATTGAACCTGGCCCAGTTAGATGAATTCCTTAGGATAAATTTAAGTAACTTCCTGGACATCATGAAGGCTCTCTTTGATTATTGATATTGCTTTGATTGTTCTCTGGCTCACCTGCAGTTGATGGAGATCCTCATTTCCTCATCGAGCTCCCTGACAGAGACGATGCTCTGTGCTTCAACATCAATGATAAACCAGGAACCATTTTTAATCTGGTCAGAGACCCAAACTCAGGTCAGTCCAAGGTTCAATCACACGATCGTGAAAGCACAAGTTTGTTTTCTGCAATAATAATCTGAATCTTTTCTTTTCTTTGCTTATTATAGGCTTTTTGGTTAACGGCCAAATTATTGGCAAAAAGAAAGTTGTTCCGGGGGGAAACACCAACACCTACTTTGGCCGTTTTGTGATCGCCCATCAGAAGCTCAGGGTGAGACTGGAGGTGAGCACACAGGGCATCTCTGTCTTCTACGATGGTGAGCAGATCAAGCTGCTGTGGTCCGATACGGGATACATCAAAAAAACCAAGTGAGTGGCAACTCCTTGTGAATATTATCTACACTTACTGGACAACAAATCATGTTTATGAAACCGGCTGTTTCTCAGTAATTCCCTCCCTGAATATGCTTTTAGAATTAATTCAAGCTAAATATACCTAACTCACATCAACACACATGGCTTCTGTGTTTTATAACGACAGGAAATAATCACAACATTGGTGTATTTTTTTGTCTCTCTTCCAGCATTGACCTCAGATTAACTAATAACTGCAGCTTGACAGTGACACTGAGGCACTCAGTTAGATTTATGGTCATTAAACACACAAAGGTTTGGAGGAGGCGACATGACCAACAAGACTACCTGGGTTTCTACACCCTGGACAGCCACCACCTGTCTGCTTCAGTTCACGGCCTGCTAGGTTGAGTACAGCCCTGCATAGTACGCTTGTGTCACTATTTTATGACCCGTGATTCCTCATGTGTGAATCGTATTAACTTCAGGTCAGTTCTACAACGGGGTTGACTTTGAAGTGGAAGTGCAGAAGAACTATGCCATCATGTATGTGAAGGGACAAACACTCAACGTAACCAGGTGTGTTTCTTCTTCTTCTTTTTCACCAAATTCAACGTAGGAGTAAATTTATTCTGCCTATACACATGTCTTTTTTTCTCAATATCTTCCTCAGACACTGGCAGAAAGACTTCAGCAGAGATGTGAAAATTGGAGAGAGTACCCCCTGCTGGTTTGTCAGCAACGATGGCGCTGGCCTCATCGATGGAACAGCCTCAGACTACATTGTATCAGGCCTTTTTAAGGCTGTATGAATCTCAAGAAAGCAATCTATCAGTGATATTGCTCTAACAGAGACAACAGCAGTTGCGCTATTGAGTGGGTCGCAGTGTATGTGAGACCCAGAGGGAAAGCAAGGTGTATTTGTAATTACATGATCACGGAAAATATATCGTGAGGAATGTATCACATTGAGTGAATGCCACAGAGTGATATGATTTTAAATATGTCATGATATTAACTGCCACTCATTTTTTCATAATCAAATAAGTATTTTGGTTACAGGAAACATTTTGAAGGGCGAATAACACTGGAGGTGAATCCATCACAGTGGCATATTCTAATGTCATGTAAATGGACACGATGAGACACGTATTAGTGAATTTAGGGTTTTGCTCACAGTAAAGATGAAACCATTTATCTTCCTTTCTTTCTTCCGAATTGCATGGCTAATTCTATATTATCACAACAGACCGTCAAATGTCCTACATGCCCAGGTTGAGTTGAGGATTGAACAGTCAACCTTGGGAATGAAAGATAAGTTTGCTACAGTCACTGTCACTAAATGTCATACCCAATAAAACAGTTATTCACATATTGATATCTTGTTCCTGATTTTATTAATATGCTTTAAACACAACATCACAGGAGTTTGTACAATTGGCTTCCTAGTCTAAATCAATACACCCTCGTCAAAACATGGCCTCATGCGGCTTTATGGAGACTCTCTCTCGTGTTGGTGCATTTCTGTGCCTGTTTCGGCTTGTCACACCACAGCCCTGATGCAAGCAGTGACAGTAATTACGGCTCTGAAGCATAAAGTATGTCTCAAGGTCTTGTCAGTGCAGCAGCATACCAAATAGCAGGGCTCAGGATTGACTCAACTAAAAGCTGCAAAAATACCAACCAGCTTTGCCTCACTTTGTCGAGCACTGACAGTGCCAAAGGACACTATTAAAACCTGTGTTTCTTCTTCTTCTTCTTCTCATTATTATTATTATTATTATTATTATTATTATTATTATTATTATTATTATTATTATTATTATTATTATTATTATTATTATTATTATTATTATTATTATTATTATTATTATCCACAGCTGTTGTCACCAAGCTATAGACAAACACATTTTAGTTCAGGGGCCACATACATCACATATTCATCTTGAGTTGGTCGGATCAGTAAAACAGTGCCTTTAAGTTTAAACTTTTAAATTTTTAAGATTTTCTTTGTGGACGCAGAGTCTATGTGATGAAACTACTTACCAAACAATTACTGCCCCAAAAAAATGACTCCAATCTCAACATAAATCCAACTTTAATGAAACCTCCTGGTGTAAATTGCAGTAAACCTTCTGCTATCGCTGTTGCATTATGGATGTTTTTACAAACTCACCCTAACAGCATGGCTTTGAGGCTAGTTTAACAGCAACAAGGTAGTTAATTTGTATGGTAGCATAGCTATCTCAGCCCTGGTCTCTATTATTTTGCTCTGCTACTCTGAAGAAATGTGTTTGTTTTTTTAAATCTATGTTTTCTTAGAAAGTTTTACCATTTGATTGATGGTTTGGCGGCTGGATTTGGCCAACAGGCATTATGTTGGTCACCCCTACTATAGTCTGTGCCATAGATATAGATATTTCATATCTATTTTATATCTATGGTCTGTGCACTGTGGTGTCTGGAGAAATCAGGGTTCACCTGTTTGCAGTGGTTCTCAAATTCCAACAACCATCTTAAAGGTAAAAGCATGTTTTGATGTTTTGTTTTTCTTGCGTGTGGAGCCACATGTATTCCAATATGATCTTGTAGAGACTTTTCTATTCTATAACTGTATTAATTATGAGCTAATTGCCTGAGGATTTGCAGGATGACTGAGGGTTAGCATGCTGTTAGCATTAGCATGTATCCACAGGCTTTCTGCGTTCTACATATTCAGCTTATTTCATCTGTTTTTCCAAAACTGCAGCAATACATTAGTTATATGCACACGTTTTTATTAACATTCAAACGTGTAGAAGATAAGCAGATGAATTTACATTAGTCATCAAACAGGATATATTTTACAAACAAATCAAAACAATGCAATATATACAGATTGGATGTCCCAAAAAACAATTGTGAAGAAGTAAAACCTATTAAACCCATAGATTAAACATTTTCAAGTTATAAGCCTCTACTTAATTATTAAGTTATGTAATAATAAATTCCCCAAAACATAGTCCCTGTTATATTAATAACCAATCAAAATGTAAATCTTTTCACAAGATGTAAATCAATCAATTATTTTATCATATGAGAAATAATGGATATTTTATATAATACTCATTTTAGAAATTATTTTTGTTGATGATTATCAAACTATACATTTGCAATTACATGTGTACACATATGTATACAGTATATCCAACTCTATTTGTTTTTAGCTCTCACAAGTAAGTTCTTCTTGTATTTACTGTTTTTATTTATTTATTTATTTATTTATTTATTTATTTATTTATTTATTTATTTATTATTTATAAGTACAAAACGGCTTAGTTATTAGAGTTGCAGGTTTGATCCCCAATATGTCTCAGTGTCTTTGAGCAAGATACTGAGCCCTGAAATGTTATCTTGCATTGCAGCCGCCTCTATTGATATGTGAACAGAACTAACATTAAGTGCTTTGGGTGCTGTTAAATCAGTGGAAAAACACTATGTAAGTTTACCAATATTCAAGAGGAGAAAACATGCCGTTTTAACCAGGCTATATTGTCATGAAAGCCTTTTTGTTCAGGCAGTTTTTATGATATGAAAATTCCACAGCATGCGTTAGAAATGAAATTTACTCAATAGCAATTGAACCTTTACTGTAATGCACACACTTTCACCTTTGAGATGTGACTGATACCCGACTTCAGACTGCAATTGTACAGTAACACATTTTCCACTTGAATTCTTGACCGGACAACAGATATTTAAAAGTAGATATTATGAAAGGGACTCTGGCCTCACAGTGAGAAAGTTAATGGGTCAAGTGGAGTTTGCATGATCTTCTCATGCGTGCTTTGGTTTCCTATGTCCATGTGAAGTCCCACTGTCCAAAAACATGCATGTGAGTTTAATTGGTGGCCCTGAATTACTCCAAATTGTGAATGTATGTGTGTGTGGTTGTTTGTCTCTCTGTTTCCCCTGTGATGGACTGGTGACCTGCCCAGGGTGTATCCTGACCTCGCCCATAGTCAGCTCGGATTGGCTCCAGCACTCCACATCCCTGAACAGGGCATAAGCGGTACAGAAGATGGATGGTATTAAGAGTGATAATAACTGTCTGAAATGCACATGTACTCAACTGAAGATTTGTATCAGTTGTGTCTTATACAGTGTGGAGTTTACTTGCTCTGACATATTTCATTAAGAAAGTGGTAAATTTGTTGACTTAAAATACGTTATCATCTCCAGAAAGAAGGATTTTGCTTGTATGTTCAGCTCTCTTGTTGATATTATTCTGCTACTATTTATATCTGAATGGGAGTACTTCATCTGTTTAAGATCTGCGTCTTTTGTCTGTGTAGTGATTTGCAGAAATACAGTTTGGAGAAGGTCAGCTCTCAAAGGGAGAAACCTTGCAGGCAATAGCAATATGAAGACGTTCATTCAAAAATTTCTAGGTCTTTACAGATTCCTCAAGTCTTTCAATGCATGTTTTGGAACCAACTGCAAGTGGGTAAGCAGGTAAGTGGAATACTGTATTTTTGGTGATGATGAGTCTGTAGCCTCACTGACTCCTGAGACCAGGCAGCAGTCGATGATGAGCCACAGTGAAAAAGTGGAGCTCGGTTTCATCCATCTGTGCATCATGCCACTTTGTCTAATTCAGGGTCGCCTGAGGCTGGAGCTGATCCCCGCTGACCATGGACGACAGCAGCGTGCGCCCTGGACAGGTCAGCAGTCCATCAAAGGGAAAAGGCTTGAGAGACAGACAACCACACACTCACACTCACACCGATGGGTCGTTAGAATAAACACTTAACTCAGGCACGTTTATCGACTGTGGGTGGAAACCAGAGTACCAGGAGAAAAAACTTGCACTTACAGAATATGCATATTCCACACGGAAATGGAGCAAAGTTGTACTTTTGACTGTTATATAATAATATAATAATGTTCTCCCTGATTCCTATGTTCCTCTATTATTACGTCAGGGTCAAGGTCTTGTTCAGGTGGAATTTAGCCAGGAAATACTGGTGTTTCTTCTATTACATTAACTTGAGCCTGTTAAGTTAGATTTTATTTTGATGATTATATGGGGCGTTCCCTTAAACTGAATAACCTGCTCCTTGTGAACAGAAGTTGTGATTAAGGTGATCTTTGTTTGTACTCCCTGTTTGTTTGTTTTCATGTCTTTCCCTTGCCGCTGCTCACTGAGTTCTGAGAATTAGCTGCCCCTCCATAGTCAGCTGAAAGCGTATTGTGTTTACATGTAGCTATAGGTGAATGGGAGAACTCCTTGTACTGTAACAACTCACCGGCTCCTATTACACAGCCGTAGTGTGCACCAGGGCAGGCGGGTTGACCCCAGTCATGTCGGAAGTTCAGGAGTTGAGAGGGATTTTCTGAAGGGGATCTTTGCAGAAGTGTTTGCCTGTGTGTCTCACTCTCTTTGTATGTGTGCGTTTGTGTAAGCTTTGCTGATTGGCACCAGATGTGCGCGGCTCAGGGTGCTGGGGATCGCTTCGGAGGGCCCCACTTCTGCTCCATTCCGCCCTTGTTGCAGAAAATGCTTGAATACTTCTTCACACATGGCTGATATTAATATCTTTGCCGTTCATCCCCCAGATACGTGTGAGGTTGGAAACATCAGGCCAGTCTGCACCGGAGGAGGACGTGCATCTCGGCGCACCGTGTTGTTGTAAGTTTTTCACAACTCCACTAGAGGGCGAAAGAGTGCTGTAAAACATCTGCACGGTCTGCACACTGAGGTCCTGCGGTCTGGACAGATCACAAGAACTGAAAGCAGTAAATACAAAAAGCAATATGCACATAAAGTTTGTGTTTTTGTACGTTTTAGGAAAAACGTTAGTGATGCACAAAACCAGCAGGCAAGCACCTTATATTTATTTTGATATATTTACAGGCCAATTAAATGAAAGTTCGGATTAAAAGCAGTATTTAAGATATTTATTGTCTGACATTATTTCTGCTTTATTCTTTAACTGTATAGAAATATCAACTGGAATGTTTATTTCTACGACTAATCTCAGCCTCTCTATCGTGACTCCCTGTAGCTTTCATGAAATTATACAAAGATCTTAATAGTTGTATTAAATATCCTTGCAAAGCCAGAAATCCGTTAAGACTCTTGCAGTTCATGTGACAGATCTGGCATGTAAATAAAAAATGGTTTAATATTTTGTAAAGTAACATATGCATCACATCTCACTTGTCCTCTAGCTTTTTTTTCCCCCCAGTGATCATTAATGTGATTTCTGACCTCAGACCTCATGATCAGATCAATGAAGAAGTGAAAACAGAGAATTTAATATGATCAGGCTTATTTGTTTTCACTGCTGATTATGATGCTTTACTTGAACAAGTTTAGTTAAAAAAAAAAAGCTAAAAAAAACAATCAAACAGGAGAACAATTTTATTCAACAAAATTATTTAATTAAAAAAAAAGCCACAGAAACTACAGATTTTGTTATCATGGCAAAACGGTCTATGGAAGTATAAGAGCCGTCTTATTTTCATTTAGGAGAGTCAATATGTTTTACAGACAAATTACATATTTGTATTTTGACTGTAAAGGTTACGGACTCCTGTGTTGCACATTTACGTATTTTTTTCCAAATACACTTTTAAAGTTAATGCAGGATTTCAAAATGCGTTCTCTTGATGAAGACTTTCTTTAACCTTATCACCGGGGCCACAAAAATTCAAAGATACTTTTTTCCCCCTACAAAAGTTTTGAATAATTGCTTCTTTTTTTTTTGTCATAATTTTATGTCATTTGTTTGATTTATTATTATTTTTTTTATCTCAAAACCAGTTCTGCCTTCTCAGGTCTTTGCCCCCATGTTGCCCACCCATGTCTCTCTCTCTCTCTCTCTCTCTCTCTCTCTCTCTCTCTCTCTCTCTCTCTCTCTCTCTCTCTCTCTCTCTCTCTCTACCTTTTGTCCCTGGGTGAATATTTCACATTGCTGCTGCCGCTGGTGCATGATGCGGGGGACTAAGCGCTCATTGTGTGCATGCGGTGTGGGTGCTGTGGTATGCTGCTTCTTGGCGTGCGGTGTGTCGTGACAGGGCGTGTGGCTGCTGACGCCAGCCGGCCGCCTGTCTGTCTGTCGGTTCAGTCACACCTGACCAGTGATGACATCCATGTACTCACACTCAAACACAGTCATTAAACTATCAAGCAGAAGCAGTTATCATTTTAAAAGTTGAATTCACTGTTTCTGTGTTCATCGTGCACATGATGCCACGTTTTGTTTGGATTATTAGCATTTGTATGTTAATACGTGTCAATTAAATCTAGACAAAAAACAAATACCTCATGAGTAATCCACAATCTTTCATAGCTATGTTGTTTTAGTTATTGAATAGGGATCAAGTGTGTTCAAGATATGTAGTTGTGGTCTTTGTTTTACACCTCGAGTGCAATGTTGAGATTTGTGGTTTGAGAATGTGTTGTGCAGGTCTGCTCTGAAATGCAGTGGTAGGCCAGGCGATATTGCAGAGCACCTTGGTGTAATCCTCGGTATTTAGTATGTTCTCTGTGGCTGCCGAGGTGAAAAGTTGAACCTGGTGTTGACCTTCCCTTGAGTGAGGGCTTAGCTCTGAAGTCAGACGCAGGCCAAAAGCGCAGGGAGGATATTCTCAAGTTCCTCTTTCCCTCCCTCCTTGAAGTGCTCCTCTCCGCGGCCACCCTCCCCATCGCACACGGAAACAATTAGCATCTTTGATAAGATGCTCTACATATTTCCACCGTTTTATCTTACCCAGTTTTGTTTGTTTGTTTTTCCGTCATGACGAAAGTCTTGTGTCCCCTTGTCACAGCGTTGTTAATCACAATTTCATCTCATCGAGGTGCAAAGAATTGCAGAGGCAAGGAGGGAGAGAGAGACTGAGAGGGGCCTAATGTTTATCACTGTAGGGAGTTGAATTCCAGATGTTGAGATAATGAACAAAATAAGCAAACAATTATACAAAAATAGACAAAGTCAGTGGAGGAAAAGCACAAGCAGACCGACAGACGACAGGAATGATGTTTGAAATGGGCTAAGTTTTGATTTGTGCTCTCATGAGGCTGGTGTGAGACGGGCCTCCGCCGTCACCCAAAAGCAATGTAATATTTTAATATTAGTGACTTGCTTTAAATCCTGGGGAGTCACTACAATAAAAAAAAAGAAACAGGAAGAAAACAAGCTTTTCAACTTTGTAAATATAAGATTCACATTTATTATTATGCTTATTCCTTCATCAGTCACTGTTGGTATCTGTTATAGAATATAATGGAAATAATAACATTAATCCCTGTGGAAAATTCTGTTGTTATTCAATTGCTCAAAGTTATGCCATTTCCAAGATTTTTCAATCCCTCCCATCTCCCTGTTATCATTCTCCATTCCACTTAGGAGCTTTTGGAATTGCAAACTAGTTGAAGTCAATCAAACGTTGACATTTATATAAAGAGAAAACAAATCTGACTCGTGAATGAAGATATTTATGGTTGTAGAATTGAAATAAACCAAAACTTCCAATTAATAACATTTGACTCACCGTGAAAAGGTGTGTTATCACAACCAAACGCTTGTACATCGGTTCAAACTTATCTTACAGTTCATCTGCTTGTGATTAGAGTTCTTCTGAACCGGACTGGACTAAAGCAGCACTCTGGGTGAGAGATGGTTATTTAGCGTCTTTCCTTTTTCTGTGTTGCATTTATTCTCTCAGCGGGCGAGTTTTAACCTGGGTGAGAGATTCGCAAGGCTTATCATGTATCATATCATATGCCTCGGACCCGCTGATCCACACTTCATTTCGCTAAAGCAACATGACCCAGAATTCAAAACCAAAACTAAGTCTGACATTCTTCCAGCCCAGTGGAGCGGGAGAATACATGGCCTAAAGATAGGAGTCTGACAGTAGATGTTGAGTTGTGCTGCACTCCGTTCTCCATCTGTTTTAGTTTTGAAGTGGTTGTGATAACCTCAGCCTGACCCCTGATTGGCCTAATCTCTCCCTTATCTGTTCTCACTGGTCAGCTGACCGAGCGCCGTTTTGTGACTGGTGGACGATCCGCCGAGGAGGTGGAATTTGTTTAGCATTGTTTTGGGGCAACAGTTCTACAGTGAGAAGTTTAGTCTACTGTCTAAAGCATAGCAAAGCTTCAAAACGGAGAAACTGAAGGAATGTTTACGAGGAGAATTCAAGAGTCACACATGTTGGCTTTCTCAGGCAGTAGTCCAATAATCTCCACGCAGGGTTTTTTTCTCGTTGTGCACAAACTTGACGGCATGGTAAATTAATTTACGGCATTGCTCTATGAACATATTCATTTCAATCACGTGTCTTTACCAGAAAAATAAAAACCTCAGCTTTCTTCCCGTGTATCATCTTGTCACTGTCAAAACGTTTGATTCTGTTTTCAAGTTATCTCACAATGGAGAAATCCTGTAAAATGAAATACCCGTTGTGGCCGTTGCTGTAGGAGACACGCAGAGCGGCTGTCCAGCAGTAGCTGCTCCAGGCGGTCTGTTTGGAGGGTTTTAGGGCCAGATTAGATCAGAGGACCACTCTGTTTGTTTGTTTTGATTTGGGAGGGGTCAGGGTCCTAAGGGATGCCTCCCTCCCTCCCTCCCTCAACGACCACTCTGCTATGCCTCCCCAGGATTCCCCCTCAGGACACAGTCATCCGGAGCCCCCATGCCCTCTCTGTCACCCCTTTCCTAACCCACATTAGCCAAGGCATCCTGGGAACAAAAAGGAAAGCAAAGGAAGACTCTGCTGTGTCTTAGCCTCTAACAGACCAAATCACAAACAGACCTGTTCATCCCACGGTGTAGCTATTGCCACCCAGGCAGGCAGACCCTCTAGTCCATGACCAGACCAGTAAGAGGTTCATCCCAGTGAGATGACCTCTCTTTCATCTGCTGGAGGATCTGAGGTGTTTGCTAACACTTAGTGGACCTTCGAGTTCTGTGGAAAAAATGATTGGGGGAGGCCGAGACTGCAGCGCTGTCCTTGATCATGCTGTTTTGTAACCGTCACAATTTACATAGTTTTTAGGTTGAAATATGGCACGTGACTTTGCGGTATGATTTTCTTTATCTTAGCTGGAAAAGAGTTTCTTCAGTATTTGGTGTGTTTACCACATGATTTCTTTTTACCCTGTTTGGGTCCCATGACTGATTTCTGGACTCTTTTCTCATCCACCTTCACTCACGTCCCTCCACTCACATACTTTCCCTTCCTTCTGCCTCTCTGTCCTAGCTCGATAATAAGCAACAGCCAAGGGCAAGCACCTTCCCGTGACCACACCAACACACACATGAACAATCCCCCACCCCACCCCCACACACACGCACACAAACACACACATACAGATACACACCTCTACTGACCTCTTCTTCATCTCCCACAAGGCCTTGGGGTTAGGCAGCCTGGCACCAGACAGTTATTCAAGCCCTCAGGCTGCTTCACAACAGGTCGGAGACAGAAACAGACAGAGAAAGCAGCTGATTTCTTACTGATCGAGCAATGTCTTAGAGAATCAGATGGACAGGAAGGACTTTCAAAAAATAAAATAAATAAATAAACTGCACGTTTGTGAAGTCATTTTGAACAGTATTCCAGGATATAAATTGTTTGGGGCTTTGACATCCGAATGTCTTTAGAAATATACAAACACAAAATGAAAATGAAAGTCTTAAGAAACTAATTTGCTTCTCTGACTAATTATTACCTTTGTAGATTGGCTCCCATTCTTCAAACCCATCCCTTTAAAACAGAAAATATGTTTTTCAGTCATAAATTAATTTTTTTGTTTTTAATATATTTCATTTAATTTAATCCCATGAAACACAAAATAAAAGCTTGTGGGGATGCTGTGATTGGATTAAAAGTCGTCTTTGTAAACATTGTGACCCATGTCTTTGACACGCCTCCTTTCCGCTCTTGAAGAAAGTCTCTTCATAGCACCAACACCAAGAGATGAAGGTCCTTTTTTTTTGAGGATGGGGAGGCAGACTTTGGAGTCTTTGTCAGGCATGTGGGACTGTGTTTTGTGTTGGTTTTGTTCTTCTAAATCCTTCTTGGTTTGTGTTTGTCTGCGAGCTCTGCTTTAAGCGATTAGGGACCAGGGTTTAAACAGCTTGGTTAAATGAAGACATAATTTCAGGCCTTTATTGTCGCTTTGAATATTCTGCCTTCATGTCAATAAATGACACTGGTTTGAATATTAGCCACATTGAAGGTTTGTTCTTTAAAGAGATCACAGCTCCGAGTGTTGTCAGACTTTTTATGTCACATTGGATGCGAGGCAGGTTGGCTCTTCATGGCATGGCACTATATTGTATTGGACAAGTGATGTCAGTACACCATGCCACCAGAGATGAGCCATATCACAAGAGGCATCGCTCGAAATCTGAGTTGTGCCATTAGACAGAGAGAAAGGCAGTATCTTGAGAGAGAGAAAAAGGGGAGACACAGAACGGATTGTTCCGCAACAGACTGACGGACCTTTTAGCCTTATCTTCCTGAGCTACTCTTACAGAAAACCAAGGAGAAAAGGGAAAAGAATGCCCTGCTCTTTCTCTCCCTCCCAATCCCCATTCTCTCATTTCTCCTGTCTGCTTCTCCCTTCCTTCTTCATTTCTTCTTCCTCTTTTGTCCATCAGTCTTTTCCAGGCGTTTCTTAAAAAATCCTCTTAACCCCTGAACTCCTTCTATTGTCCCTACTCCGCCATATCTTACCTTGATGTTTTAATATCTTGTTTCTCTCCTCATCCACAACTATCTTATCCCTCCTTGGCTCATTGGGGTGCTCTTAGAGCTCATTGCTCCTGCTGATTGTTAAAAGGTAGATCCTTTTTTTTTTAAACCATCTTAAGCCTTGTGCATTTCTCTGCTAACATTACACCACATCCCTCATCTCCATCTCTGGCTCAAACTACATACGCGGCAGCTTTTTGTGAGGAGTGTGGTACTAACACAGGCCCAGTTCCATTTGCTAGAGCATCCTATTAGCATTTGTTTACATGTGCCACTCGTCGTCCATTTGGATTTGCTGCATGTCACTGTGTTTTGGTGCAGCCCCTCGCCTATAGCCTGATATACACAGACGCACACACACAAACACGCACGCAACAGTATTTCGTTGCGATGACACTGTGAGTCGTCCCTCTCCCTCCTCTGACAGAATGAAACGGATGGATAATTAGATATCAAAGGAAGGCAGGCTGGGTGTGGCGAGGCGCGCGGGCCTCTACGATGGTAAAGCACTTATTAATGAGATAGGCCTTATCTGCTCTCCTCCCAGGAATTCTGCCTTTGATCGGCCCCGACTCCGGACTTAATACATTTTTGATTGATAGGCCAAGATGACAGGGAGAGGCGGCGTGCATGGAAGGGGTGGGTGGGTCTAGGGGAGTGTGTGAATGTGCATGCAGAAAGAGGAGGAGCAACCCTTAGATGCAACTGTAAGGATGCCTTTCACATGATTAAATAACTCGTGGCAATAATGTTTTAACCTATGTGATGGGGTACATTAAGCTGAGCACACGAAACTTAGGAATGTTTACATGATGAATGAATCTCAGTGTCACAGGCATATATATATATATATATATATATATATATATATAGTGTATACTATATGAACGCATATACCGAATGCCACATTCCTCAGCCCACACAGACATAAATCCACTAAGACAACCCAAACGGACAGGCCCATTCAGTCACCCTAACCCCAACTATAACTCACACACCAGGGCACCAGAAAATCTTTTTCCTAAGACAGAGCAAGAGAGGGGAAGGCCTGAGGAGGGAGACTGAGATAAGGCCCTATCCCCATCTGGGGATGAGTTATAGCCCACCCAGGAGGATGTGGCTAACAACGACCCACCCGGACATGCTGCTCAGCTCGCTGGGATTGGTGGCGCTGGTGCACTCCCTGTTAGTGAGGCAGCGGGCGACCTCATCGACAGAGATAACAGCCCCACTCTCAATAACACCTTGACCAGAGGGAGGGGAGGCACACACCACACACACACATACACACACACACACACACACACACACACACACCCCGCCCAACATGAGGTGACTGAGCGTAACCATTACCGCGCTGTGTCACCTTGTTATGAGTCTCTGTCAGTGTGAGGCGTCGGGTAAATTAAAGAAGCCATAACTGCTGCTCCGTCACCTGCTCCTCACCCTCCATTTATTACAATGCCAGCAGGACGAGGGGATAAACCCCCTCTCCCACCAAGAGGACAGATCGATCAGTGTGACAGGCACATTTCAGCTCCTCAAATCAATCACGCTAACAAAGGCAGGTGAAAGAAGAGGTGTTCGTAGAGGACCATAGCTGTGTTTCTGGATGAGTCAGGAGAAAAGGTCCAAACAAATCCTTCGCTGTCCTGAACCAAAGACTCGATTAAACTTTATCTAACTTCCAGTAATGGGGCTCAGCGCGTGAAGCTCCCTCTCTCATAAGTTAGATCATTAGCGTGTCAATTATTCAGGCCATTATTGGGGTGTTGGTTTTTGGGCTGCACAGTTGTTTCAAAGTTCAATCTGTTTGACATGCCGAGCTGGATAATTCTCTATGGGAAGGTGCTGTGTCAGTGGTCGAAGAACAACCACAGGCAGATTTTAAACCTCCACATCAAAGTTTTTATTCAATAGACGGCCAGGCTTTAATGCCGAACGCAGCATGAGAGAGCGGCTCCATGAGAACCACGATGAAACAGAGGCAGCGCAGAACAGAAATGGGGTGGGAAGCGAGACAGCGCAAGGAGGAGGTTAGATGATAAGAAGGGGAAGAACTGATAGAGTGCAAAAAAAATGTGTAGAGAAAGAAAATGATTAAAAACAGCAATCACCCGTTGGAGACTGATAAACCAACCAGTCGTTAATTGGAAGCGTGCAACTCATGGGGATACGGTTGGATTAGATTCACTTCTTCCCTTTGCTCTGTTTTACTTTTGCCTCCTCTCTTTCTTCCGTTCTCTTCCCTGTTGAGTTAAATATGGGAGACACATTACATTATCTGCATTTAAAATGATCACAATAAATGTGGTATTGATTTACATTCACGTTGGCAAACCGAATATGAATCATCAAACAAACTGAGTGCGCCTTCTGCCCCTGTCCATCTGAACCAAACTTGGGAGGAAAGAATGTCATTTGTTATAGAATGAAGTGAAAAAGGAAGAAAGTCAGAGATGGAGAGAAAAGAAACAGTAAGGTAGTTTCTATTTTTGAGTGATTTGGGATTTTGGGGCACATAAGAGATGGGAGATGGGTGGTGGTCCATAAACAAAGGACTGACAGCCCACCCATCACCCCGGCAGGTCTGGCTTGTGCTGCCTAGATAAAGCAGGGCTGCTGCCTCCTGTATCAACATCATCCATCATCCATCTTTGCCTGCCCGCCCGCCCTCTCATTCGCCCTCACACCAGCCACTTTCACTCCCTACACCTGCCCCTCTGCCAGCTGTACACCGCCCCTGCCCCACACCACCCACCCACCCCACTGGATCATTCTGAAACTTTTTGTTGTTTTCTGTTGGACTTCTCCAGTGAATTTTGAAACTTTGCCGAACATTTGATGGTTTAAATGCAGCTTTCACTCCAAGCTGTTGCATGGTTAGCCATTTGTCGACTTTTCTGACATCATTCGAGAGGTGGTGGGGGATTGGTGGGGTGAAGTGGCCTTTAGTGAATTATGCATCTTCAAATTCAGCATTGGAAGGACGAGCATAAATCATTGACATGTCCACCATCCTCCGCTCCTTTATCTAATGCTGTTCATTTTTTGTCTTCGTGCAAATTCAGAGGACACTGACAAGTGGAATGAAGGGCATTGTTTTCTTTATTGAACATTTGAGGACTGCTAACGCTTAATGTATTTTACCCGTCAAATCAGACAAAGCGGAGGGTTGACTGAGCTTTGGCAAACCAGTGTTTTCCCAAACTGGCCTGACAAAATATTAAACCACAATTTAGGAAATTTTAGCCCCCACAAAATGACCCTTCAGGGCCACCATTGTTCCCTCATCAATTTGGGCTTTCTATGAACATCTCCTTCCTTTCTTTGTTGCTCATGGGGAATGGAAATTATGCAAATGGAGATGGGCACCCTGAAGGAAAAATGTTGACATCTCCCATCCACGCTGCCCCCTAAATACACACACACCCTGCACACACCATTCAGAGAGCTTTCCTTTGGCCCAGTTTGGTGGGTCTGTCTCTTTTGGCTGTCTCTCAAGCGCACTTTAACAATTGCAGCCATACTGCCGGTGCCTCGTCTTTTCTTCTATCCATCCATAGCTGTTTCAGTCAGGCTGGACAGGTGGTGCAACCTGAAGGCAGAACGCTGTCAGCAATTGTAACAAACAATACTGGGTCATCTAACTTTGGAAGAACGAGAAGAGAATGAGTATAAGTGGTCTTGTGTTTGGAGAATGGCACGCTTTGATGAGCAGCCTTATCAACCCCACCTCTCCACGTGTTCAAATTCGAAACAGAGCAGCAGTTTGTGCTGAATGACATTTTTCCTCGCTTTCGAGACATGGGCAGTTTAGTGACGGTTGAGAGCACAGAAAAGTTTCTGGATGCTTTTTGAACATTTCTTTGCTCTTTCATTCAGTTTCACCCATCAGAGGCGAATTAGGAGATAGAGTAAAGACCTGGAGATCGAGCAGAGCCTTATAGGCCTTGGAAATGGCTCAAACAGTGGATGTATTAAAATGAATAAAAGCCAAGAAATGGGAAAGCTGGCTATCAATTGTGCAGCATAATGAACTAAGAGCAGATATCACTGTCTCCATGTGCCGAGGGGGCAGAAAGCTACATGTTCTCACACTGGAAGAATAAATGAGTGATCAGAGGCAGAAAGCATAATGATTGTCCATTAGTTTGTCCCTAAACTCAACTTCCTGCCGTTGCTCTAAGGAAGCAGACTTTTTGAGCTGTGGGAACCCATCATGTAACCTCAGTTCGCCCTTTGAATACACCCAGAGAGCCCTTAGGGCTCAGACTACTGCCTGTGTATTTGGGAAATAGAGTTATGGTTCACTAGATGGTTTTATTCTTAATATTCTTTCAAGCACTTGACTACATTTGGTAGCTTTAGCTTCTTCCATAAATAACAATGGAAAGTAACTGGCAAGCATAAAATGTACCATTGAACATGTGAATGTGTGTGTGTAATGCTGACACAGGTCTATTGCTTGTATAAGGATTTATAATACACTTAATCACAGAAACAGAAAGCAAAAAATACTATTAATTCTCATAGTGCAGATAAAACTAGCAGTGGCTTTAATTTAAAGGGTTCAATTTAGACAACACTTTATGGTCAAAATCATGAAATATGTAGGAATTCTGGATTGTCTAAATACTTGTTTTCTAATTTGATGGCATGTGACTGTGTATATTGTTGCAGACTTACAAAAGTAAAAACAAAATAAAAAATAAAAAAGATAAAAACATTTAACAATTTCTTGTAATTAAAAGTTCTAATGAAACTTTAACTTTTAGATTTGACTTTATTATAAGGTGAATATTTAAGAAATGTGCCATCCTTTATAGAAATACTGTGATAAACTGTGTTTTTAGTTTAAGAAAAATATGTAAAGGTTCCAATTTGAAGATGTTTAAGTTAAATGTACCCTTTACCCTTGGCACTTGTAATAAGTAGCCACTTACTTAATTAGTCACATCTCACGGTGCAAATGTGTGATTTTACTGCATGTTGTCAATATCTGTTGATACTGTTGTTGCAGTAATAATTTCACGATATGATTGTTGTTGAGGGATGATGGTGTGATGATGGAGCGACCAAAATACTATTGCAATACAGAGAGTTAAATTAAAATCATAGGCAAAAGTTAGTTCTGCTGTTGTTGTAAAGCAAAAGTTGTAACAGCAAATTAAATTAAATTAGATGAATGATCCTCATAAAATACTTAATGGGTGTGTGTTTTTTGCACCACTGTTATTATAGATGCTGTTGATAATGTTACCATCATATAGTGTTAAGAGGACTCAGTCTGTCTGAGATATGCTTTAAAAATACAGTTGTGAACTTTAATTATACTTTTTTTTTTATTATGATTTGTAGATCTTCTACATGACAAAGTGGCAAATCTAACAAGGGTTCAAAACTCGAGATTGACTTTTATTTCATTCAAATCGGAATAGATGCCCTTGGTTTGAGAATCTGTGAACAGAAGTTGGTTGGATTTGGGAAAATCAATTTAAACATGAGGTTATTTTTTTTCTAAGTCTTCAGTTGATCAACATTACAATTTGTAATTGTAATGTTTTTAGTTCCTTGCATAGTTAATATGTCTTGTTGAGATAGGCCATGTATGTTGACAATTAGTGAAGACATTTGCATTGGTGTGATACAGTATTTTGGTAATAAACTAAAGGCAGAAAACCTGATCACCTGTATGCAAAGTGTTTCCAGCTCAGCTGGTAGAATGTGTTGCCTCCCGATTTTAAGGACCATGGCTCGATCTATTGTTTGTCCCTGGACAATACTCTGGTTTCCAAGTTGCTGTTGATGGTGTGCACCTTGCCTGGCAGTTGTTTATAATAGTGTGTGTGATTGTGAGGTGAAATGAATGGGATGGATCATAAAAATTCAATTGACACTTTACTCTTTCACAAAGATTCAGAATTGTCTGCATTACATTTTACATATCTGGGCATGAGGTCCCATCTAATATTTAATATTTGACTACCTGGTTTCTGTACAAACAAAACACTGGTATTTATTACATTTTGGAGTTCTCAGCTTTAATCGGTCTAAGCATACATTGTAATCTATGAACACAGAAAACAGACAACAACGTGAGAGTTTTATTCCACAACCTGACACTTTTCTGGAGGGAATGAGTTATTCCCCCTCGTAGACATGACAAATGAGCATCATCATCGCTTCATGATGAGCTCATAGCCACATACCCTCGGCTCTAATGATGATGATCCTCAGTCACGCGTGTCCGAAGAAAGAGCCCGCCGCATGGAAGACCCCTGCGCTGGCCGTCGTCTCCATTAACCCCCGTGACTCAGCCGCTGACACCGATCCCGCTCTCGCTGAAGGTTCACACATCACACAGCGGCGAGGGACATCGCCGCCTCTGTGGCTGCACTGACACCATCGGGTGTGACACGAGCAGAATGTGATTGGCCAACCGTGCTCGCGTGAAACGAAAAACTTTTGATGATATTAGTGCAAAGGAATGTTATGCGTTTGAGGTCATGTGAAACACCACTGACACGCCGAATACCCTTCAGGAGGTCTGTCACGACACGACCCGGAAGTAGTCAGGTCATATGTCGGGCCAAAAGGCTCCACTCTGTTGACAGCCCCCTTTCCAATCTATATACAACTCTCACTCCTTAACTTCCTGGGAACCTTACTCCCCGGTAGCTCAGCACAGAGCTCATTCTGCACAGGAACTGAGCCGAATATAGAGAGCCATTGTTGTCGGTGTGGATATCAGGGAGTCTTTCTCCAAGAGTGCGAGCTGAGGGGAAAACTTCCCCCAGGAAGTGCTGTGGCGGACCAATCTCAACCACATCAGGGTGTATCTCTCCAATCAGATTTACTTCGATTTAAAGTTTAAACCCAAGACAGAGAAAGGTGTTCCCTGCAACAAATGAGGAGAGCCGCGATCCAGGTCTGTGGGTCTGGGAGCGAGAGGGGGATGGACGCAGGGGAGCCGAGGGTGGAGGAAGGGGCTGACGTAAAAGTCACAGAGTTCAAGTTGCATGTTAAACAAACAGTGAGGCTTTTTGAGCGGCTCGAGCCAGAGGTTTGCGCAAGTTAAGTAAATTAGTGTAAATTTGCAGAAGTAACCTAATTTTCAGAGAAAACAAATGGGGGAATTTTAATTGAGCGCAATAGTGGTCAAGTCGGCAGGCAGAACGGGGAAAATGAAGCGAGACTGATGGAAAGACTAATGGTTTGTGTAGGCTCCTTCCACAGTAATTATCGCCGGCCTTTACTTTGTTACAGATGCCAGAGCAAGCTCAATGAAAGGATTACATGAATATTATATTTAAATATGCTAAATATTATTCGTACAATAGATTAGTGGCACACATTTCTGTGATCATCTTTGGGGAAAAAGAAATTGGATCATGAGAAAAACTAAGTCAAAGTGAAATACTGGGAATAGCAGGCATCTCTGTTCTTAATCATGTATACAAGTTCAATGTGAAACCTCATGAGTTACATAATAAATGTTATCACGATTTTAGAGACAGTTTATATTCAGGTTGATTAAAAAAAAGTCATGATTTTAAGATCCAGCTGATTTCTGACGGTACTTTTATGATTATGACTCTGCTCTTTCTGTATATATTTTCTTATACGTATCTTCAACCTATAGAAAGAGTCAAACTTACAAACAAAAACTAAAAGAACTAACATGTAAAAAAAAATTTTATCTGCAGAGGAAATTTTTTAGTTCTTGTGAGGTTTTTTTTGTGTCTTTATTGGTTATTAAGCAGATATAAAGTACAGTTTAGTTTTGTATATAAAAGTTAATGAGTATAGATAAAAACAATATCAAGAAGAAGTTGTTTTCAAGTTGCAGTCCAGGAGTTTACAGTTTATTGAAGATTATGACATTGTGATGCCATGATTGTCTGAGTTTCATAACTTGGGATTTTCCATTACAGTTACAACTCATCTTTTAACTAATATAAAATACAATGTGTGTCGTGGATGTTTACTTGTGTTTTTGGTGCTTAGCACAAGGCTTATTAAAACCGATCCCGCCGCATGCTGGCTACTCGGCTTTAGTAAGCTGGGAGCGGGCTCGACTCATCAGCATGCACACATGCAGCATTAGCGTGCGCGTGCGGGGAGCCTGATGTGTGTTTTAATTTTTTAACATATGCAACCCCTTATAAACTGTGTTTTATGCAAACAGTGGCGGCGCTCCCATCAGATAAGAGTCCAGGACAAGAGAGGGAGACTTCAGTGTGAGGCAGGGAGGGGGAGACGGGGGCATTGGCAGGGGCAGTGGCGACGGCGGCGGAGTGAGGGGTGAAAGCGAAGGCAAAATGTGCAAAATGAGCACACAAAAAACACGGCGGACGAGAAAGTTCGCTTTGAATGTTTTGGGACTTCCAATCAAACATTGAGGAACTTTTTATTTCACCTATCAGCATTTTAGCATACATTTCTGTGGCCTTGTTTCAGCTGATAAAAAACTTAACAACCAAATTCCAGCTTCTATAAAGTCATGCCAGCACTATTAAACTGCCGCCCTTTCTCACCAGGCTTTCACTTTGGAGGAATCATACATTTTTTCCTGCATGTGCCCTGGTCGGGGTGATATCGGCTGTCCGCCACAGTCCAGAGTGTATCTTGGGTTTTAGCTGTTTTTCGTTGTAATCTGTGGTGTTGTGTGTATCTGATGGTAAGACACGGCATGGCATAGGTCCCTTTATCACTGCTAATGTAATCTCCTGCTCCCCTCCACTTCCTCTCCCAACACAACATAAAAGAGCTGCTGCCTGATAGAGAAAAATACAACACAACAACTTGGCCCGGTCACCCAAGCCATCTTTCTCCCTATCTTCTATCTCTCTATCTTTCTTATGCTCTCTCTCTCTCTCTCTCTCTCCCCTGCTCTCTTTTTTACTTACAAGCAGCAGACAGAAAAATGTCTCCTGTCCTCCTCTGAGTTTTGATGTGCGTCTTTCCTTCCATTTTAACTTCCTCAGCGTTTCTTCTTGACGCGTTCTGATTCTCCTCTGTTTTTGAAGATTGCGGAAGCGCTGTGGTGTTGACTGAGCCACCACTCTGCCCTAGATCAGCTAAATCTCTCATTTTGTGCACCCCCCGCCAATTTCTGTCACTCCAGGAGACAAATGTGCATCGCCGAGTTCATTCCCCCCTCTCCCTGTGCCCACTGGCTCCCTGAAACTCAGTTCCTTTCTCCTTTGAAGTGCTGCGTGCAGAATGGAGATTCTTTGCATGGTAAATTCGCCCAGTTGCCCGCAGCGTATCCATTACACAAGTTTAAAGAATGCTTCGGAGTCGTTTTGGAAGGACCCTTTTTTCTCACTTCACAACCAATTTCTCTGTGTTTTGAACTTCGGTAGTCATGAGCCATGTAATCTGCAAATTGGGCCCTTTCTTCCGAGCTTGCGCTCCTCCATCGAGCAGCGTTTGATGTGCAATTATTTTGCTCATTACATGTTAATTTTATTGTTATAGTTTGCAAATGTTTCTCGGGGTCATGATGTTAAAAGTTTCTGGAGAAGTGAGGAACAGGGGAGAATTAACGTGGCTGCGGCGCAGAGAGCTCATTTGAGATGCCGGAGCCGGCTATCTCTCCGCTCACTTTCAAGCCTTTTAGAAACAACCTGCTGGGTGGTTTGAATAGCTAAGGAGAAGTTGATCTGGGATTTAGTGTGGAAAAGGGATCCAAGGCCCTTTATCTGCTGTAAAAGGTTGGGAAAATGGAGATTTGTCGTGTTTGTTAGAACGAAACCATAATCTCCCCCACAAAGAAATCGTAGCAGTATGGGAATCATGCGTCCCGTTTATTTTGCCTTTTGTCCCCGTGCTTCTCTTCACGCAAATGTTGGCAAACCGGCGTGATTATTTATGTTTGTTGACACACACTTGATTGAAAAAAAGAAGCAGTACAGGGATACAAAAAAATGTGTCCTTTTTTTTTTTCATAAATACAGATTTGAGTGGTTTACTAATTTTATTTAGAAGAGGATCAGCACATTAATTGCTTCTGGCCCATGAACAAAGCATGCGCTGGAGCTGGTAAATGTCATTGTTAGAGCTTGGCAGAACAAGTCTGAGCATCACATAAGCATGCTGCGAAGCAATAAATCCATGTCGCTGTATAATGCCGCCCTGCTTTTCTCGTTTGATTTCAATAACTGCTAAATCCATTGATGGAAATAAGATTGGATTTTACAGCGACAATTCACGTCTTTCATTTCATGATAACCCAAATCATTTGGTAAAATACTTTATTGTTTTGCCTTTCTTGGCTTAAATTAAGACAGCTGGTTCAGTTTGAATGCCGTTTTATGTTTGATCCTGTCGCCGCAACTCAAATACGTTCATAATTAGCCTTCAGCTTGGGGACAGAAGAACTAACACACACATGGCCAATTGATTGTAGACCATCCTTTTCATCTGAGGAGGAGCTAGCGCTCTCCTTTTTCTTTCTAATTTTTTATTTTTTTTTTTACCCCTCTTTCATTTCTCCCCGTCTAATGGCAAAGGCAAATTCTGTTGGACGGTATTCTTTAATACCATCGGCGCTAAATAAACTTTGTTGACAACAATAGCTGCTGGCAAAGTGCCTTCACAAACAAAGGAGAGCCAACAGGTTCAAAGGCAATGCATCACTCTGTTTCTGACTCTTCATTATTCATCCTACTGTCTTTACCTTTCATTCCCCATTCCTGTGTGTGTGTGTGTGTGTGTGTGTGTGTGTGTGTGTGTGTGTGTGTGTGTGTGTGTGTGTGTGTGTGTGTGTGTGTGTGTGTGTGTGTGTGTGTGTGTGTTTCTTTGTGACTCTTTGTCTGTTAAACTGCTACATGGTCTGGATACTGAGGCTTATTAGCTGTTGAGTTTAATTAAAAAAGGCCATTCATATGAAAATGGGAGTCCGATAGCGATTGCTGTCCCCAGCAGCTTCCTTCTGTTACTTTTAATTAGACACCCACTTGATTGACATCAAGCCTACTGGCGACTAAAGTCCCGTGTGTGCGTGCGTGTGTGTGTGTGTGTGTGTGTGTGTGTGTGTGTGTGTGTGTGTGTGTGTGTGTGTGTGTGTGTGTGTGTGTGTGTGTGTGTGTGTGTGTGTGTGTGTGTGTGTGTGTGTGACGCGTGCGTGCGTGCGTTCTGAGCATCCATGCACATGTCGAGCATGTACAGGCATTTTGTGCACAGACGTACACAGAGACGTGCAGAAATACCAGCTCTCAGGTCATTAAAGCATTACAGCGGAGGATTGTACATCAAAGTTCACTTTGTCGTCATGAGGTAATTATCCGCGCAGTAGCACAGGGCCCGGCTGCCCACCTTGTCACTCACGTCCACAGGGTCATGTTGAACAATGAACAGTAACCTTGTGATTATGAACAGAGTGTGCAGTGAAACTGTGCACTGTCACACCAGCACCACCCGCCACGCTGATGGAAAAGGTGATGAGCTACTTTTCCCTTTCTGTTTGTCCTCTGTTTCTTCATCCCCCCACCAACACACACCCCCACCTCCCTTTCTAACTCTCTCCCCCTCTCCTTGCGTCTCCGGAGGGAAGTGTCTCTCTTTATCTGTTTTCAGTGCACGCTCCAGCTCTCGCTACCTTATTATTATACTGTCAGCGGCACGTGCCCGGCTGATAGATGTTCCTCTCAACTGTTTACTACAAGCAGATGATTTAACTAAGGCTCCCCATTCAACTTGACCTCTCCTCTTTTCTTCTTCTAAAACAAGATGACTTCATTTGTTGTTTACAATGACTCCATTTTATAGGAGGAGGTGGAGGAATGAGCTATAAGGCTGATAGTTGTGTTTTAAGATGAGGTGTTTGTGTGTGTGTGTTTGTCTGCACACGTGTGTGCATTTTAATTTATTTATTTTTTGCCCACACTGTTGTTGCATGGAATGATTGCATGCATGAAAGCCTCCCTTTTGCCTTTTGTGCAGGTTTTATTTGCAAACACACCGGCGAGCATTTTGGAGTAACTGATACCTTCAATGGTTCCAGCTCAGCATAGCCCAGAGTAGCAGCCTGTTTCACGTTAAGGACTCAGAACGGCCCACCTCTGCTCAGACTGAAGTCTCCAGCAGAAATGGCCCATCAGAAGTCACTGCTCTGTAAAGTTGTATTTCTTTTCCCTGTGTTTTGTTTTGATTTACTGGACGTTTGGGAATGATTTAGGAGACGGGGCCTGATGGCGGCATGGATATCAGAATGAAACGTGCATGGTGGATCTGAAACGTTGTTCCAATTACCGCCTTCGTTATGAGTTTGTCATCTGCTGTTTAGAAGCACGGCGGGCTGCATTTCATGGTGTGTCAGGAGAGTCTGCTTGTTGTTTTTCTCCATTTAGCCTCATATGTGCCTGAGGCTAGAGCGGCTCGATGTGGAGACAGTGACCAACAGGGGGCACTTTAAGTGAAAACATGAATAAAAGTAACATGGTTTTGATAGAGATGTTGATTTTACTTCAGCCCTTCAAGGCATAATATTTGAAATCAAAATTAAATTTACATTACTTGATCCTTTTTATTTTCATTTTATCTGTGAATTAAAAACAACCTCATGTTTTCTCATTTTACTCGAAGAGTTCCACTTGAATGTCCACTTGCCTGTTTGCGTTGCTGCTTTGTTACGCAGTGTTCTCTCCTTCCGCTCGGACAGATTGAATCACTCGTGTTACTCGGAAATGCTCCAAGCAATAAGGCAGGATGGAGTGCGCTCAAAAGAGCCCTAACGTGGTTTGAAGAGGCAAGACGGAGAGTGAGACGGAGGGGAGTGCGTTAATGTTGCATGTCACTGTGTCAACTCTCCTGAGTTAACACCATTAGCTCAGGCATGAGAGTGCAGCTGCCCGCTGGAGCCGTCGAGGTGAGTTACCTGGGCTGACTTACCTGGCCTCGCAGTGCCCCCCAGGATACAGTGTTTCAACCAGGCCTTGTGTCCTCCCCTCTCCACAGCACTTAGCAGTGATTAACCCCGGATTCAGCCAGCCCACCTGCCATCTGACTACCATTACAGCCCCGCTTATCTGTCTCTCCATCTCCCTTCAATAGGGCCTGGGCTAGGCTGGAGGATTGGGCTGGAGAAGGCTGCCTGCCCTGTTTAATAATAAATCATTAGCTAAATACTTTTGTCCATTTGTGTCATGTTACATGTACTTCAATTTTCTGCTCTGTCTCTGTACATCACCCCCCCTCTCTCTTTTTTTCTCTTTCTTGTCACCACCATCATCTGCAGCCACCGTTTACCCTCACTTCACCCAGGCTTCTCCTCTTCCTGTTTTTGTCTTTGCTATCCCTCTTTCTCTCACCAACTACCCGCCGTACTCATGGACGTCATTCATTCATAACGTAAGCAGCCGCAAAACTGTATGCTGTATGCATGCTTTGACAGAGGGAGTGAGAAAGGTTTTGAAAATCTCAAAGAACACATAAAATCAATTTTCCACCTATGGTTGATAATTTCATTATGCTGAATGAAAATTCAAACAGACATGCAGCTTCACGTGTCTGTGCCTGTTTCTCACAATGGCCACTTTCTGAATGGCACCATTTGAATTGGCCTGTTTTGGCTGCTACTGTGTCGAAACCATCCATTCAATAACATTTATGCTCCACTGTACTTTTTTTTTTTTCATCTGGCTTACTACACACACACACACACACACACACACACACACACACACACACACACACACACACACACACACACACACACACACACACACACACACACACACACACACACACACACACAAGCCTGACACAGTGTAGGCAATCTGGACAGCGAGGAGGAGATAAGTCTTTTTGTTCATCTAACTTGTATAAAGTGATTATGGACATACTGAGCCCTCCATATTTAGACTTCTTGACGCCCCCACCTCAGTCACCCCCTGGTCCCACTGTTGTAATCTAATTTTACGCTGACAGAGGCCGTGGAGATCCTTGGGTCACGGTGTGAGTCCCTCTAGCCCACCCCTCCTCGCCCTACCCAGCGCCCTCACGCTCTAACTAAGAAGTCGCCATGCAGGAGACAGCACACATTAGATCTGTCTCCAGCTATGTCAACTAACTCGCCCCATCCCAACCGCGCTCTGCCTCAGTAATCAAAGTGAGATTAGAAGGAGCGAAAAAAGACGTCAGAAAGGAATTACATTTATCCTCGTATCCGCTTTTTGTTGTTCCTATCATTGCCGAGCACCTTACAATACCTGTCAGTGTGAACGATGAACTGTATATTGTGCATAATTTTAAACCTGTCGGATATCATTTTTTTGGAGAACAAAAAAAGAGATAATAGAATATATGGAAGGAGCTTGTTGTATTGCAGTTGAGACATTAGGCCACACCTGGAGAGGTCTTGCTCCTTATTGACCTTTAATGTGACGCACTGGGGGGGCTCTCGTGCAGTTTGACGATACATCACTCCACCTGCCAACACTTGCCCGTGACCTCCCCTGTCACTGTTATCGCAAGCATTTTACATGCCGAAGACATAGTTTTGTGGCTAAAGAGCAGTCGGGTGGTTGAGTTTGATTTGCTCGTTGAAGGATTTATTCTGAAGGATTTTCCGTGGCAATCAAATACGGTCTGTATCCAAATGATACAATTTACCCAGATAACCTTCTCAATTTCAGTCTTGTATGTGTGTCTGTCTTTAAATGAACCTTTTTGTTCACCTAATTTACAAAGTTGAAGCTGTCATTGTATTGCAGCACCTTCTGTTGTAGTCCTCTTTTTTGCCTCTCTCTTTCCCTCTCTTTTTTCTTTCTCTCTGCCTCCCTTGTTCTCTCCCTCTCTCTCTTTCCTCCAGGCCGTAGCATAGCTAGTAGCTGATAGGCATCTCCTCTGGAGTCTGCTGTAGTCTGCCCCGGCTTCAGACAAAGTGCCTCCATCAGACCAGTGAGGCTCCCTGGGAACCCAGCAGCAGACCCCCTGGCCCCACTACCAGTGTGTGTGTGTGTGTGTGTGTGTGTGTGTGTGTGTGTGTGTGTGTGTGTGTGTGTGTGTGTGTGTGTGTGTGTGTGTGTGTGTGTGTGTGTGTGTGTGTGTGGATGGATAACAAGGGCTCAGACTGGAACCTTTGTGTTCCAGTCCCAGTATTGTAAATGGGTTTTGCAAACTGCGAGATGTGGAGATGTGTTTGCGTCCACGATATGTAGGCCACAGCATGAATGCCTGGTTTATTCTGAGTGGTCATCTGGAAGCCGCACGCCATAATGTTACTGACTATTCATTATATATGTTTGTATTCATGCGGTTGCGTTGTAGCCCATGTGAAGGAGCCATATCAAGATTGACTGTTTCTTAAAGCCCCGAGACAGTGAAGCACCCTTGTACAGTCATGCAAAAAACTAAAAAGTACATAACACACACTTCAGGAGTTGTGCTCTCGCTTCAAATCTGGACTTGGCATCAGTGAACTTGGGAACGCTTGGCTTTTTGACTTTCATCAAAACTAGAAAGAGGGGGACCAAATGGACAAAACAAAAACCAAAGAGGAAATCAGAATAAGGGCTTTTATCAGGGGCCCAGTACTCAGGGCCTGACACACATGTACAACCAGACGCGCACACACTAAGTCTTCCTGTACCTGACCCACATGTGACCCCTATAACTTTCCAACATTTAAGAAAGCAGTCAAGAAGGCAATCCTCCCACTGGAGTTTGTCTGTGGATATGTGTGCGTGGATGTGTGACTGTGTGCGTGCGCGTGCGTGTGCTCATACGTGCATTCCTCCTAGGCTATCGCTACCATCACTTGACAAGAATTATATAATTGCAGTCTGTGATCTCATTTCCCTCAAAGAGCATTTTGAAGTTTCCTTTCCTCTTTTGCTCTTTCTGTTTCCTCTGTCTCGTGCTACTATTAATGTTGAAATGACTCACATTAAGTTGCACAACCCTCCCGGCCGTGACGTCCTGCATCTCATCAACCTTCTGCTCGCCGCTTGTGGAAACAATTGTAGGTTCGCAGAGTAAATTCATATCTTAAAATTATTGTTTACTAATAAGTAAAGCAGAGAACTTTAGTTAACACGGTCCACCTTATAGTTACTCTACAGCAGTGGTGTCCAAAAAAACTCTACAATATAAGATCTAATCAATTCAGTTATTAAAGTTGCTGATAACTTTCAAAAATGTTTGGCGAATGATTTTTGGCATTTGTTGTAATGATAACAAATTTAACTGCCATGATTTGAATCGAGCTTAATTCTAACAGAAAATATCAGATTTTATTATAATCATACTGTGAAACATTTGGATGATATTATTGCCTGTATGATCATTTATAATAGTCATTTATCGACTCCCATACTTTTAGACTTGTTCCACAATTTAATTGTTATTGATGCCAAAAGAACATACATTTTCTAACCATAAGTTTCAACACAATGTGTACTCAGTGAAAAACCTTGACTCACTTAGAAGGTTTTCACTTCACTCTTGACTTAAGTTTGGTGATGTGGCCTAAGGAAGTTGACCTTTCCATCTCTTTTCATCTCTTTTCATTATGAAGCCAAATGTGTATACCTGCAGTGCCGTTATTAATCAATAGAGGGCAGAAGTGATCTGCAGAGACTACTGTTAAACTGCGTGCGTGCGTGTGTGTGCGTGTGTGTTCAAATGTCACAGCAGTTTTAAGACAGAAATTGGAATTATTTTGTAATACACTATATAAATAAAATGGTTAAGCACCACAACTACCCTATAAATGAATTAGGTTGTGTTTTAGTGATTTTACAGACGTATTCTCATGTATTTTAGTTAAACAAATACATTGATTTAGTATTTGTTTGTGTAAGACGAATAAAAATGTTTTCTTTTTCCTCTGACATATTGCATTCAAAAACTGCAGAGCTGCTACTATAATCTGTCACAGGTCTCAAACATTGACTCCCCAAACCATTTCTTTAGTTTTTAGTATCAGTTTAAGAAAAATGCGCCATCTTTCTTTCTGCTGCAATAAATCAAATAGCATCAAACATATAGACGAGTTATAATGCTGCACCCCCCCCCCCCCCCCCCCCCCCCCCTCATGGTTTAGTGGCTTTATTGTCACACAGGCCTTATCTCCGATTGACACCTCTGGAAATGTCCCAGGAGAGGGACAGATTTGCTGCAGGATTAAACTAATTTACCAGATGATTGAATGTGAGTCCAAAGCCACTCTGTTGGAAAAAATGCAAAAGGGGCTCACAGCCACCCCTCCAGTAGCCATGATACATGAATGACTTGGCAATCATGCCTACGTGTGTACATTTGCGAGAGGGTTATATGTAAGTCTGCAACGTGTCATCCTTCGCAAGATGGAAAGATTTTCGGATGATATCTGTGCAGAAAAAATTCTCAGTGTATTCCAGCGTGCAGCAGCGTGAGGTACATGTTTTTAATCGTATTTCCAAATGCTGTTTCACCGTAAAGGTTTTGGAGATGTTCATTTAAAGGCAGGCAGCCCGACACCCAAGCCAGCCACCATCTCTGGATTTGCAGCATTAGCAGCAGACGTGAATCATCATCAGGATATAGAGCAGATGGAGACAGGCAGAGATCGCTTTTGGGGCTGACAGTTCAAGAGAAAGAGGCTTCTCCGTGCGACTCCACAGAGACCAAACATCTTTTCCACACTTGAACAGTGGGTAAACTCTGCATTTTGTTCACGTTCTTCATGGTCTCCCAAATATGTAAAAATATGGGAACATTTTCAGTGTGTCCAAACCAATTTGTGCCTGAGGGATGTTTCTTAATTGGAACACATTCAAGAGAACACTTACATGCTCCCGAGTGGTGTACAAAATATTACATTAATTAACATGCAAAACAGTGCTGCTCGACACACACACACACACACACACACACACACACACACACACACACACACACACACACACACACACACACACACACACACACGTGCGTGCGCGATGCAAGCACGCAAAAAGATTGCAGTGACAGCACAAAACAGACGTAGGCCGAGAGGAAATAAGGGCAAAGAATAGGAAGGAAATTTGCTCGAAAATTTAGCTGTAAGCCTGCTGAAGATCTTATTACATAGGCTGGAGATAGAGATCTCAGCTGGAATAATACTTAGCACATGCTGCCCTTTTAATTAAGCAGTAATATCTGCAGAGAGGGGTGGAGAGCAAAATCTCTCTGTTTCTGTCTTCAACATACTCACTCGCTCGCTTTCATATCGCAGCTCCCCATCTCTACCCTCTGCTCCTCTCTCTTTTCCAGTAATCTCCTATGAAAGGGACGGGGCTAGGTGTGGGACGGGGGAGAAACGGGGGACTCGCTCCTCTGTGAAGTGAGTGTCTCCTGTGATGCCCCAACACGTGTTTCTGTGTTCCTGCCACATCCCGGCCCTCCGAGTGCCCCGCTGATTGCCCGAGGGCTCACACTCCGAGGTGTGCTAAACGTCTGGGTGCACGAGCAGAAGTGTACATGTGCGCTGGAGAATCTTTAAAGCTGGCGGGTGGTAGTAGCACACGGGCACCTCTGTACCAGAGTGTCAGCAGTTGAGGCCGGGCTCGGTGTGCCCTCGGGCTGCGATACTTCATGCGAGTGTCGGATAGGAACCAGTTGTCTAAACAGGGTCATCCAGTCTGGTGGGGTCTGAATAGCAACTCTCACCATGGGGCAGCTAATAGGGACAGACCCTTGGCGTCAGGACCCCAGCCTTCATTATGTTTAGTCGCCAAACTTTTTTGATGTTAAACTTAATAATATTAAACTGTCCTTTGTTTAACCTGCACAGAACACAATAATTACGACCTAATGTGGCTTTTGATGTGTTAAATAGCATAAGGAAAGATAAAGAGTGTCAAAAGTATTAATATTTATTTTATGCCATGTGTGCAAACTGAACCAATTTACAATATTTGTATATTTATTATTGTTAAATGGGCTGAATCTACATATTTTTTACACTGAGGATGGACAGATGCAACAATGTAGAATAAAACCACCAGCTGACAGCTAATTGGGAGTACCAGGTCTGAGAATCTAGCAGTCTGAAAAACAATTTGGCCGTATAGAGTGAAAATGACCAGTGACAATGCAGAAGTTGTGTAGTGTTTTATTGAAAGTCTTGCATGAGCAGTAGCATTTTTATAAATCAGATTACAAAGATGCAAGATTTTATTCCCATTTGGCCATTGTATTGAAAGATCTATTAAGTACCCGTCAGTGTTTTTTCACAATATGAATGTCTGACATTGTTACAATCCTCTCAAAGGTGGTAAGTGGCTGCTTCTATGATTTCACCGAATGTGACAGTGATAAAATACTTCAGCACAACGGTGGTAATTACAGTAGGTGAGCTGAATAACGTGCTTGTTTTACTTAGTTACTATTCTTAGGTATAAATCCTTTAATCCTGTGAGTATGCTATTTAATCTAGTGGCTGGGCGACGCCTCTATACACTTTCAATTGTATGACATGTAGCATATAAAGCCTTTATTCAGATGTGTTAACCATTGCGCCGCGCTCCATACAAGTGCAAATCGAGTTAACGCTCTCTGTTTGGCTGTGTTTACACACGCCTGCGCCGGTGTCACCGCTCTGTTCCTACTGGCAACGCAGCTCAGTCTGTAATTCTGCACACGCACTGTGCACACACTGCAGTGCCAAAAGGCCACATGTTAATCAGCTGTGAGTTAAACTTGCAGGAGAGAAAAGACAACAGATCAGCTCAATTAACACAAAAAAGAAAGTAGTGCTCTCGCCATGCACACAGCCTTAGCCATTGCACCTGCAGCTGAAGGGGCATTGTTCCAACAACCCCCTCCTCCTCTTCTCTCTCTCTCTCTCTCTCTCTCTCTCTCTCTCTCTCTCTCTCTCTCTCTCTCTCTCTCTCTCTCTCTCCCTTCCTCCCTCCAGAGGAAAGCTGTTTTGTGGGCTGCTCTTTTCTCTCCTCTCTGGACCTTGGCCTTTCCACGGGGCACCCCTCCTTTCTCCCATTTCCCTGGGTCGCTACTCTCTTTCGAAGGTGCAGGGCGCCCCTCGCCTGCCTCACTGCAAACACAGCTGACAGAGGGCTGCTCACGTGCCGCTCTGCAGGGCCCCAAAATCCCTTTGAGTGTGTGTACAAGTGTGCGAGTGTTGCAGAGAAATTGGGGGGGGTTTGTGTGTTTGAGGGGAATCTGTGCCATTCATTGGCTTTCTCTTGATACTACATATTCTTTATTGTCTGGCTGGATTGTTTGCTGAAACAACTAAAACATGCTGTGTAATCAAATGTTATCTTTTAGAGATAAAATATGCATGTAAATTGTGCAATAATGAAAGTGTGTCTACTCTGGTGCTGCAAGTAATTAAAATTGTGCTCTTGATATCTGGCAAAATATAATAAGAAATGCGGCACCTGTTTAAGAGTGTGTGTTGCTGTTAATAAGGCTTGCATGGGTGACTCAAAACTGAAAAATGTGAACTGGAGTAAATGACTCAATGACAGATATCAGGAGGTTATTATTGACCTGTTTGCTCTAAGAAAGTATGTTTCGTCTCCACTCCTTGGAGAATCAGTCTGTCCTTGGTTCTAATGCTGCTTTGCATTGCTCTCCTCTTTGGCTCCCTGTCCCATTTGTCACTACAGCCCGTATTGCTCATTCTCACTGATCATCCTATCACAGTGCTATTTTTCATATTTCTCATATCCGCTCCCCTTATCTCTCTCTCAGCGTCTGGGCCAGACACGCAAAGCTAATACAGGCTCCCCGATACGTGTGCAGAATTCAGTGACCAAAGATTACAGCAGTGTGAAAATACATATAGATTTCATATGTTATTCTGTGTTTGCTTGTAATAGGATCGGGTTCATCCCATTTCCAATAACGCGGGAGATAACATGAAGGTACACACTGTTGATCAATGAGGAACCAGAATTCCTCTCAGGCCCTCACACATTACTCAGTGCACACAAATTAGAATGGCGATGAAAATGACAAAATCTTTTAATTATTTTCAACATCTGTTATTTACTGACCACTTCAAAATCAGTTTGAGCCGCTCTATTTTGATGAACAGTAAAGGACACACATCTACACAGAGGTTATTCAGAGTACATTTGTAACTATGTGCGCACGCATGTCGAGGCTGTGATAGATGAGCTCCTCCGACTGCTAGTTGAGTGGTGTTGCTGGTATTCTAACCATGCTGCCTGCGTGTTTTACTGCCCCGCCAGGGTGCACTTTCATAAAGACCCTGCTTGGCTGCATCTATCTCCCCAGGTTAAAACAAACACAAACGCCTACCACCAACCATTCTGCCTCCCAGCCTGAGCCTGAGCCTGCCTGGCCTGCCCTCCTCCTTCCTCCTTCCTTGGCTCCAACAACCCCATCCAGGGGGCAATAAACCCGTTATCTCCCCCTCTCAGATCCTAATCTGACGGCCCGCCGCCCTGCATGCTGCCAGGTGACCTGGGGTGGGGTGAGGTGGGGGTGGAAGGGAGGGGAGGGAGAAGCTCCCTCTTCAGCTTGTACAGCTCCGACTCAGGCTCCCCTTCGCTCGCCTTTTAAATCCCCTCAGCTTTCCCTGGCTGTCAGCACAATCTTAACCCCCCACCCCAGAAACACTCCCTTGCCCGGGGCTCTTGAGACCTCCTCCTCCTCCTCCTTCTTTTTACTCACCTCCTCCTCCCCTCATCCTTTCAGCAATTAATCCAGCTATTGATCACAGGGGAAACTCTAAAGGCTGGGATGCTGCAGGCAGGCCGCTTGAGGTCTATTCAGGATCAAGGCTGCAAGAGGCCACACCGCTCGCTGATGGAGGCAGACAATCAGGGCCTACCTGTTGTTCAATGTAATGATCCTTAGGAAATCATAAACTGGAGCAGATCCTCAGAAGTTTTTCGAAGAATCAGAAGCCTAACTATTTGTCACTTCCTTTGTCCTATTCATTTCACTTGTAAACAAGTTATTGTTTCATGCAAATCAGCATTTATAAGTAAGTAACGAAGACATGTCGAGAAAAAAAGTCATCAAAATGAATCAAAAGGAAAAGAACACCAAGTACATTACAAATAACACAACAGAGTTGTGGCATTCCTAAAATATCTGGAGCAGTTAGCCCTCCAGCAAATTAAACTTCAAGTGTCGTTGTCATTGATGAAGGCCCACATTAGCTATAGTCTTGACAGTTTGAGCAGAGAAACTGATCCCGAACCCCGTAGAAAGCTGCAAGCATATCAGTCCCTCATGACAAGCTGATCCATCCTCCATAGTCCTTAATAATCCACTTTGTATTTCCATCCATCCATCCATTCATCTTCTACACTGCTTTATCCAATTTAGGTTAGCGGGGTACTGGAGCCAATCCCAGCTGACTGTGGGTGAAAGCAGGGCACCCCCTGGACAAGTCTGTCTCCCACAGGCCAAACACAGAGAGATAGCCACTATAACAATGCTGCACTCACACCTAGAGTGACGAGTTAACCTCAACCCTATGCTGCGGGAGGAAATAGGAAAAAAAAACCAATGCATATACATAACAATACACAAGAACTCTGCACGAAAACGCTCCAAATCAGACTCAAAATGAGGATATTCCGTCTGTGAGGTTAAAGCTCTCACCACTACCCCACAGGCTGTGTTGACTGTTGGTTTGTGGTCAAGCTTCCATTCTCCCATTTTTCCACCCTTTGGCAGGCTGTTTTCTATACACTTTTTCTTGCAAATATGTGAAAACAGATGAAGCCAACATCATAGATTGTCGTCAGTGCTGCAGTCCAATCTACGATATCCTCCATTTATGGAGTAAACATAACTTTCGATGGGTAATCTTGCGCGATATGCCAAAACTGGGAACCACACACCCACATTTGTGACCACATGTAACAGGATGTGCACCCAAACTAAAATAAATACCGAGCGGTAATTAAAAGTAAATGGACCAAGAGCGAGCGAGTAGAGTAGACTTCAAGAGTCTCTGTTATGTTCTCCACTTCTACTGAGACAAAATTCTGATTTCTACCGTTGAATGTTGTAAGAAAAATCTCTTTGCAGT
This sequence comes from Lipophrys pholis, assembly GCF_963383615.2. Lineage (NCBI taxonomy): Eukaryota > Metazoa > Chordata > Actinopteri > Blenniiformes > Blenniidae > Lipophrys > Lipophrys pholis. The sequence goes on from NC_137637.1 coordinate 14,339,959, forward strand.
ACACAAGTTAGCTTTGGTGTTATTGCTGTCCAGTTGTTCTGTGTATCGGTAAGCCTGCAGGGACTTCAACAGAGTGGAAGAGTTTTGGCAGGATTCCAGTCATTCTTCGACCCTTTTTGAGGAATGTTTTAAGAAACTGCCCCACACTTTGCTTATTGTTCTTTGCATGCAAGGTCAAGAAAGGCCCTCCAACAATTTACTGTAAAGTAAAACCAGACAGATGCTGTGACACTCCCTTGGCGTACTCTGCTTTAAAATATATTCATAATGTTGACTTAACCTGACAACAGTTAGTGTAGCTCAGACAGCATCTAGGAACTGGCTCATAAGGCAGACCACCACCTGTGATAGCTGCTCAGGAACAGTGCAAATGTGTGTCCGCCCGAGGTATAACAGGAGGAAAATCCCCCAAGGTCCCAGGCTGTTTATTAAAGGACTGTTTAATGAGGCTGTGGTCATATAGGTTGGTAATCCAGAGAGTGTGCCTCCACTTAGGTGAAAGTGAGTTCATTTCTTTGAACCTCGGCGATCGTCTTCACTGTATCTTAGGATGCGATTGTGGACGCTCTCTGGGGTTTTCCATGGTGATTACAACAGCATCTGTGAACTGCTGTGCTTTTCTCTGGCTGGTGACACAGTCACCCTCTGTGCTGTGCGGGGCTGAAGCCGAGGCTGCAGTCCGGGTCCAGGTCTTTGATGTGAGGAGCTGGGCAAGTTGTTTGGGTGTTTGGGCAGGAGCTGAGACAGACGGGGGCAGAGTGTGATGGAGTGATTACTCTCCTTGCTGCTCTCCTGTCTGCCCTGGCATGAATGCCCCTCTTCATCCACCCTAAAAGGCACATTATTGGCTCGAGGAGAGTGGGATATCCTGGCCACTGACCCCAGAGTAGGGGTCAAGGGGAACAGGGGGGCAGATGAAAGGGTGCGTAATTATGGGCGAAAGACAAAAAGAAACCTTGTCTCCAAACAACTATTTTGGTGGGAAGGGAGGAGAGGGTCGGGTGGACGGGGGGTACAATTGAGATCAAGACATTTTCACTGGCAAGTTATTTCCTTATCGCATCCACTGCCCCATCATGTGAAGCTGAGGCTCGGCTCTGATTGGCAGAGTTGTGGCTCTTATCTGATGGCGATTGGCTGAGGCCTGCGGGCACAGGAAGTGACAGCACAGTTCCCACAGCCCCACCCCTGTGTGAAAGACTGATCAACCGGGGATATGTTGACACGCACACATGTGTGTATTTGTCATGATGTATTGCACCTCATATTCATTCGAAGTCTGATACTAATATTCATGGACCTGCATTTATATGTTTTATTCTGTGTTACGTCTATATTTTGTGTCTTCCTGATCTTTTTGTGAAGTTGGTTTACTTACATATGATATTTATTTCCATTTGCAAGTGTCTGACCCTCTAAAGATTTGGCCTCAGTGTGCGTGTTTATCTGACATGCTCTGATTGACCAAATGATCATGAGACTTTTCCAGAGGGGTCGGTTGGTGCCAGCGGGCCAACCAGGTGTTCAGTTACAATCCATCATTTAATGCTGCTCCCACTTGTGTGGGTCTCCTTGTCACATCGACAGCTCACCTGAAGCAAGTTCAGCCATCTTCAGTAAACGTACCAAACAGTTGTTCTATAATGGAAACAGTTTTCAAACCAATGAGGAAATGGTTGATACCACAGCTCTTTAACATGTTAACTTTTGACCATTTTTAAAAACATGCAATAAGACAAACATTTTCTCATTAAAGTGCAGTCAATAGTCATATTAACAATATTTTCAGATATTAGTGGCTCTATATCAAAACACTGTGAGTGAGCGTGTGGCATTGCTAATTTTTAGAATTAATATAATGCATAATATGTAGAGCATAAACCTTCTTTTAAGGGGGAAAAGGCCCTGAAAAGTCATGCTTTGAAGCAGAGTTGAACTGTTAAAATGGGAGATTTATGTGGAGAATGATTAACTTTTTAACAGTGTGAAACAAGCTTCACTTCTAAATGAACCACTTTCTACAGTAGTTAGCAACCCATCATTCTTTTTGCCATTAAAACAAGACAGCCCGCAACTGAAAAGGGAAAGCATGAAAGTAATGGGAAATAAGCCGGCTTTGTTTGCAGTTGAAAAAATATATAAAAACGTGATCTTCAATAAGTTTACCGAACTAACGACTAACGGATGCCTACCATGTGATTGGATTGGCCTCCAAGCTGCTAATAAAAATGTCCATCACACAAATAGCCTCTGAGGATGTTCTCAACAGTGCAATTAATCAAAAATAGATTCAGAAGCAATTCAGCCCAGAAGAAACCTGAAGCGGTCATGCTAAAGTACATTGAGAAAGAAATTCTTCTGTCTTTGGACGCTGATGCTGTGATAAACAAAGTCACAGAGACCAGGGTGCCGCTCAGGCATTTATGAATATTTTAGGATTGTCAATGTTTCCTTTGAACGTTGTGACGAAACTGTTTCAGATAAATATCTTGTGTGATGTACTGAGACACGTGGCGGCAGCAACGACTTCAACTCTTCATATCAACCAAGGAAACAACACTTCTGGTCAGGAGGGCAGCGAGGCGAGAGCTGCTGCTCAGCTGAGCCTGATCTGCTGCGTTGCCACAATGAGGTTGCACAGATTTGAGAGAAGGAGTCAACTTAACAGCCTGATTTCTGAGTTTGTTATAAGAAGACAGTCGACTGGTTTAAACTCCTGGTTGGGTTTTGTGTATCTGCTGACAATAAATCTCCTTGTCAGAAGAAGTCTCAATACGGTGAACTGAAGTTGAAAAACAAAGTGCGGCTGCCCCCCCCCCCCCCCCCCCACCCCCCCCACCCCACCATTCATCCACAGTTACAGAATTTACATGGCTGTTTGGTGAAAACCAGAGTACAATTTGGACATGTCATGGATTCAGGTGGATTCTGGAAATTAGTGGACACCAATTTTTCAAGAGTGACTGAATGGGGTTCAGGTACCAGCCAAAAGAACTGATTAAGTAATTTTGTTATAATTTTTTCCAATGGTGGATGCTGTGTACTACTTATGAATGCAAGCAGTAAAATTATGACATTATGTACTGTTTTTGTTCATTTGCAGACTCCATTTAAAACCATAATCAAAAAGGACTTGCTTGCTGGCTGAGCAAGGAAAGACGGTCCATGTAGTATTTCTTTGTGTAAAAATAGTGAAGAGAGGGGAATGAATGGGAACACTGTGAGATCTTATGTGATATTATTTTTAAGGAGGAAAGTGTGGATTTGCTTGCGTCACCATTGCTGTCTTTTCCACTGATCTCTGGAATTATTGAAATATGATTGGATGCAATTAAACCGAGCCCATCACTTACATGAGATCTGGCACCAGGTGCAATAGCGGAAACCAAAGAGGTATAAATGTTACAATGGAGGTACAAAAGCTTTTTTTTTTGCCTTTTGAGCCTTCAGTAAGTAAGCCTTCGGAAACCACAGTTTAATTGAAGGATTTCCCTGACCCATTTTTACTCCATTTTCATCAAATCATGTACTTAAGGGAGAAAAAATGAATGGCTCACAATAACAAATACTGCATAATAAGATGTACAGTTGAGACCTTTCTTTTTATTTTGCCCACACTTCTTAAAAAATTCCATCTTGTCATAACCACACAATCAGGGAAAAAAAATGTCTCCTTTTTTTTTTAAACTATGTTTGGTGACTTTTTTTTTTAATCAGATTGAATGCATTGTGCTGGAATTTTTACAAGGTCTTTTGCCCCGGTCACACCATAGGGGAAATATTTTTTTTAATAGTCTCCCGTCATGAGTGAGATGTCCTCAGCTGAACTCAGCTCCACACAGGCTGTGTCTTTCTGTACTTCTTTGGTTTGTGCGTAACAGGCGTGGACTGATGTGACACATGCGTTACAGTGTTCCTGACGGAGATAAAGTGAAGGTCTCTTCCTTCGGGTTTGACCTTGTGCTGCTGCAGCCTCTGCGTCAATCTAACAGCACTTGAACTTAAACCAGCTGAAGGTGGAGCCCCCCCCCCCCCCCCCCCCCCCCAAAAAAAATCTAATCAAAAAGACATTAAGTCATGTTGAAGCTTTTGTTTTCAGTTTTTCTCCTTCATATTTTCTGGCAAAATCTAATAAAAATATATTTGCTATTTAAGATTTCAGTTACTTTGTCAGAAATGACATTTTTAACATAAGTTAAATATTTCTGTTTATGCATAAATGATTGGTGGCACTGGTTACTTATTTGCTATTTAGAGTTATTTATCAGGGAATGTTGGTGTGAAAATCTCCATTTAAAGACCCAAGAAATCAATCAACATTGAAACAAAAACACCCCTGCCTTCATATTGATGCATTGCTTCTTCTAGGTTTCTTAATCAATAAATGAAAAAGTCTACTTAATATCCATCTATCATGTATACTGTTCAATCATCTTAGTTTTGCAGCGTGCTGGAGCCGATCCCAGCTGAAGGGTGGAGTTAGACGAGAGACAGGCTTTTCACACTGCTTCACATTCACACCATCAAGTCATCAGTTAAAAATAAATGCATGTTTTCGGACTGAGGGGAGCGCTCGGAGAACCCAGAACATTCCCATTCAACACAGAAAGACCCTCAAGCCCGGCCTTGAGCGAGGAATCCTCCCACTGCGAGGCAAGAGTACTCAACACAACACATTTCTAACTAAACCCCCCCAAAAAATCCTGTTGTCTAATTTGAACATGGAGTTTGATAGACACAACAAATTGAAACATTTGAAGGGCATTCATTTTTCCATCAGTAGTATTGTCTTACTGATGCATGTCCATGATCACACCTCACTTTTTTTTTAATAATGTCTATGTAAAATGTAATCCCATTTTTGGCACAGAATAAACACCAAGCTTCCATACAAGTATTAAAAACTATCATTGCTCAGGAGAGAAACTACAGAAAAAGTGATTCATGGGAGAAAACATAGTTTTTTGCACATTTGCAGTTCACTATAAAAATAGTAAATACAGTATGTATTTGTTTATGTACAGACATATAATAAACAGGAGTATTGCTCATCAGTGAGGGAGGTGACAGTAAGTCACTTTGTTTGCATCTGCCAGATAACTTTCTAATTTTACGTAATACTGTGAGCATGAGAAAATCTGTTTCATTGCGATTTGTGAAAATAGTTTGATTATCTGACAATTTCAGTTTGCTCCGGGACATTTCAACTTTAAACCTCATTGCAAAGAGATGCAAATACAATGTGAATATCCTGAAAATTTTGGAAAAAAAACCCAGCTACGTTGATAGCATTAACAGTTGAAGGATGTCTCCTTTTCTTTGCTGATCTTGGAGTGTTATTAGATATTTATCTAAGCATGACACGGGTAAAATAAAACAAGTAAAAAGTTGTAAGTTCATAATCATTTATACAAATGATTTAGAGTTTCATATTTTTCGTGAAATGTTATTTGTTCCTTCTAAAAATCAGTATTTAACATGAGAAAAAATACAATTCTTACAGTAAATCCATATATTGTTCACTTTTCTGGTTATTTGTATTTAAAAAAAAAGTTATTTTACTATTTAAAAAACAACAACTTGACCTTTTTCAAATAGACATTTTTTTTTCCTGTATTTTGACTATAGATTATGTAAGTCTGTGGTTAAATGTCCCAAAGCCACTTCTTGCCCAAATATGTGCTTCGATTGTGATTTATTGATAATCTACTAAGAAGTACAATTATATAAAACCAGAATGATGACGCTAGCTCAGAAACAATTTCTTTTCGCTGGCATTATTGTTTACTGTGATATTTATTTGTTGATTAATGCTGAGCTGTTAGGTCTTGCATCTGAAGCACAGTGGAATCAGTGTGTTGACTGCAGTTTCAAAGTGGTTTCAGGACATTCAGATCCTTGATATAAGAACTCATCCACCACTTCTGAGTGCTGAGCAGAAAATAGTGCTTCTCTACGTGCTTGGGCATCTTGGACGAATAGCTGGCTCTTTCTGGGATAAATGTGTGCGTTGTGTTTGTTTTATTATTGAACTCTCATGCTGCTCTTGTGACCATCTTCAAGTTTTTCATAAATGACAATAGCAGGGCAGTCTGCCCGGTCAGTTGCTATAAGAAGGAGCAGAAAATAGATGTGATAAGTCAGCAGCCGAATATCTCACCACTTTGACAACCTTATCTCCAATGTGACTGATTAGACAGGTGTGTGATGTTCCGCACTCGGAGCTGTTAATGCATGTTTTGACACCTGTGGACTTTTTAACAAGCAAGGCAACGCCAGAGGGCACGCATTCAGTGTGTGTGTGTGTGTGTGTGTGTGTGTGTGTGTGTGTGTGTGTGTGTGTGTGTGTGTGTGTGTGTGTGTGTGTGTGTGTGTGTGTGTGTGTGTGTGTGTGTGTGTGTGTGTGTGTGTGTGTGGAGGCTGGTGCTGCACTCAGGCAGATGGATTTAGGATCCACTCAGTGAGAAGAGGTGAGCACTCCCTACCAACTCTTGCTGATGGATGGAGGTCAGCGAGGTGTGGGCTACTCTTGCCCACCCAGGGAAGACTTTATGAGGGATCGGAGGAGTGTTGCCACTCGCTAGTTCACCAGCTCAGGACTTAGATTCCGAGCCAAGATTCATTATTGCCCTTTGCAGGAATGTGGTCTAGGAAAGTGTGTGCGTTCCCGTGAGCGTGTGTGTAAAAGTGTGTTTGTGTGAAAGGCTGAGCACGTCAGCACGCCAAGCTTTCATGTCTGGACTGATGAAGTGTGCTGCTGCACTTCTTTTTTTTTCTTTTTTTCCTACACTCTGGATCTCCTAGTTCTCTTAAACCTGGATTGAGAGCTGACACTTGAGGATGACTTAGTGGAAGCAATGAAAGGCAGTGGGGGCTTGTCTTGTAAAAAGCACAAATTTGTGATGAGGGAGAGCATTAGGAAGGAACATTGGCCTTAGCAGCTTTATTACTGCCAGAGATTTACGCTCTACTTTATTCCCAACTGTCACTCGTAAAACTAAAGGAGAGGAGAGCAGAGCAGAGGGAGGGGATGATATAGTAGCGCGGCCCTATATGATAATCAAACACAAACAGGAAATCAGGCAGAGGACTTGGCAGGGAGAGGGTGTCACCGTGAAGTTGGGTGCTCTGATGTGAAAATATATTTCTCAATTTCACCTTCAGTCAAGCTGCCCAAGAGCCGTCATGCGGCCATAATTGTTTTTGGTCCCTCTCGGAGGAAAAAGCAAAGAAACTTTACTAGTAATGTTGGTGACTTTTTCACTGGCTGCATTTTGCAAGCCATAATTGCTGTATCATTGTTAATTCCTCTCTAACATAAACATCCTCTGTCGCCCAGGCGCACACATGACAGTGTCATCTTCTGCGGCCATATCCTTGGGTTGTCTCTGTATGGGGGGGGGGGGGGGGGGAGAAGAAGAAATGCTTTGACAACTTGAGGAGGAATTTGAAGAAGTGTCCCGAGGAGTGTTTCTGAGAAAGTAGATAAGATAAACCGATGGAGGAGTTCAATGAGGCATTCAGAGAGATCACCCCTGATGATAAACTAAACGATAGAGGGAGGAGAAGGTGGGAGAGACGATGCAGGTATGTGTGAGGTAGTCAGATTCAGGAGATGCAGTTGGCAGGTTTTGTGTACAAGATTGTTGTTAGATTGCAGTATCTTATTTGAGCAAGCTGGATACACAGAGGTGGTAAGAATCACTTGGGAACAGCGCTCAAGCACATGGAAAAGGGCCGCGCGCGGTTGTTCAGCCGTGCTTGGCTATACGGGCCTCTTCTTTCGGACTGCATTGTAAAATCACATTGATCTGGCCTGACAAGGCGTTGAGTCTTATCCCCGCAGCGCAAGCTTAGGGGTTGACGCCACCGGCTGAGGAGGATAGCGGCAGCGGATAAGATGAGGGAGAGGCGAAGATCCTCTGCCTCATCGGCCGCATTAAGAGATGGGAGGAATCTAAAGTGTAAAATCGGCCTCTTTTGCGATCAGTTGGGATTTAGCACTGGTTTATGGCAGTCGACGCTGGCGCTGAGTTCTCCTTCCTGACAGGGTAATCGCCCAGGGGCTTAGCGCCACAGGAAGAACAATACCTCCCACTTCCTCTCATCTCATCTCACGGCTGATCTGGACAAAGTACACGTCCACATCGACCATATCTGCCGGAGCGACGCAGCCGGGGAGAGACAGGAGGATGACAGGCCGAGGCCTGGGAGAAAACGCTTAGAAGTCCAACATGCTGTCAGCGAGGGGCAGGCATGAAGGGATGTTTGTGTTTGTCTTAAGTGTGTTGTTGTTGTTGTTGTGTATCTGCATCACTGTGTCTGTAAATATGCCATGTGTGTATTCATAAGTTGGGGGAGTTAAGTTTTTATGAGCATTTTTGGGTGCATACAGCGTCTGTTTGTGTGTTTGTGTGTGTGTGTGTGTGTGTGTGTGTGTGTGTGTGTGTGTGTGTGTGTGTGTGTGTGTGTGTGTGTGTGTGTGTGTGTGTGTGTGTGTGTGTGTGTTTACAGCACGACAGAAAGTGAGTGTGTACCTGCACTCAGGTAATGTATGGAAAGAAACAGCATGCAACATCCAGGGGGGGTCAGTGTTAATCTGTTTCAGGTTTTAGTATCTAGAATCCCTCCTGTTCTCATTAATAAGCGCCCTAAATAAAGCTGTATCTCTGACACATGCAAATGAACCAACGCAGCAGTAAAAAAGATCAAAAGATGAGAAAGGCTGCTATTACAGTAATCTACCTCGGCAGAGATGAGAGGCTTTTATCTGGCCTAAATTAACTGGCTGATCCGCAGTCCATCATCAGCCAAGGGATCAGAAAGCGTCAGGTAGCGCAAATGTGTTTCTAACATAAAACACTAAAAAACAGCCGGTGGTCTGCTTTTCAGCTCTGCATTATGCAGAGTTAACTCATTTTAAATCTCTCCATCTACATCTTTCCTTTATGTGGCAGGTGGTCTTAAAAGCTGCGGGAGGTGTTTATTTGACAAAACTCTGGAACTGCTGAAGTTGTAGAATGCAGAGGATAGAAACTTAATGATCTGAATTAGGAATACGGTCTGCCGTCCTACTTAAAGTTTTACCACTGTCCGGGTTTTCTCTGTTTCCTCTAAGCAGGCTGTAACCTGAGATCCGCTTCTCGTCCTCTCTTTTCTCTCCGTCCAGGTGCTGGGCTTCACTGACCGTCTAAATCTGTTAAGTACAGTCTCACTCCTCTCTGTCTCGCACTGTGATAAGGAGCAGAGTTTTCAGTCTCTACCTCACACACGCATTCTCGTATAACCGAGCCATTACTTTGTATCATTGAGGTTTATTTTACCTGATAAGCACACTGAGGGGCCATTCTCTCGCTGTAAGTCCAGAGGAGCAGCGGTAGTCGTCCTGAAAGAGGTTTTTAAGCTATCTGAGGTATGGCAACCATTTTTATGTGACTGCTTGTTGCACTTAGCAGCTTGTTGCCAGGTTTTCATGTCAGGCTCAGCGGAGAAGCACCCCATTGGGTACATAAAAACAATCAGGAGTAATTATATGACCATAAAAGGCTGCCGCTGAGTGCAGGGCAGTCATTAAAGAAAGAGAGAGAGAGAGAGAGAGAGAGAGAGAGAGATTTGTTTCCACATGTACAAATCACCACTATACACAAACAATCATACTCACATCTGTGCATGCAAACACAGACACTTAATGTTGCCCTCAGGCTTGACCTCTGCCCCGAAGGAGCTGCTAATATGCTTAAATGACTACCCAACAACTTGGAAACGTCAAGCGGGTGACTGCTCAACAATAATGACATCTGCCGCTGACCATTCAATTAGCACCACAAATGGCCACAAGAGGTCCCGCCTGTATGTGTCACTGTGATGCTCAACCATGTTCATACCCTTTAAAGTCAAACCTACATTCACATACATGTGCTTGTTTGATGGCCTCTGTAGATTTTTAATTTGCTTTTGGCAGTGTATTTATGTGTGTGTCTTTTACCTGCCTCTTTTGGCTGGAAACTGTCACTGTCTCTGTTTAATCGGATTGGGAGAACACCAGCGGCTAATGCAGCCTGCTGCCATCGAGTCGTCCATTTAAAGCAGCGCTGATCTGATTGCTGGAGTTTATTGGAAAATGGAGCAAGCACGGGAGGGGGGGGGGCTTGCCCCTGCCCCTACTTCCCCCCCCCCCACAAACACACACACACAGACACACACGCGCACACACACACCCTTCACCGTGGCTCTATTCACTGACTGCACATTGGGAAGTGCTTCAGCTTTTACCTAGTTAGCACCCTTATCAGTCACAGTGAGTTTGGGGTCACTTTGGACAAGGACCTAGAGGGAAATGTTAAATGTAATTTCATTGACAGGAAATGGGACTTTGGATCCGATTAGATAGTTGCAGGACAGGTAGGGGAGAGGAGGAGTGCTCGTTGGAGTTTGTTTGAAAGCTATTTGAATGTGCATTTTGCAGGGGTTGATATCACCCATAGAATCAGCCTCGCCACAGCGAGAGCATGACGTTTGCTGCAAAGTCATGAAGTCCCTTCACATCAGTGTTTTCATGGATTATAAAGGGCTGCTGTGCCACATCCGTTTAGTTCTATTTTTACTTTGTCTGGAGAAAGTGAAAGAATGATAGGTGCTCTGTTGCTCGAATGCTCATGACAAATTCTCATTCAGAAAACAGACGGAGCACATGGACATTTGGCCTGGAGGTAAAATTGAGGCCATTTTTACAGATGGAGGAACCGTGGTCCACCAGCAGAACAAAGATGGCGGAGTGAACATTCAACATGTTTTAGTGGGAAGAAATAGCTCTGCCTTGTGAAACGCACTAAAGTGTGTCAATGTGTGTGCAGACCCCGCTGCTAATGCCCATCTCCCTCCTTTTCAGTGACTTCCTTCAAGTCCCCACCCTCCTCCCCCCCGCTCTCGCTTGCGGCCACCACTCTCCCAGTTTCTGTCGCTCTGCGATCTTATCACACCTCTTCTGATTTCATTTGACCGTCGCCAGCTAATCAGAGGCCAACATCTGGATGGTTACCATAGTAACCGGCAGAACCAAATATTCCAGGCCTTAAAAGGTGGGTCGAGGTCTCAGTGTTGGGAGTAGGGGGGTGGGGGTGTGTGTGTTGTGGAGGCAGGAGGGTTGGGCAATGAGAATTTCCCTGAGATTGACAGCTTTGATGGAAAGAGAAGAACAGAGGCTTGAATAGTGCTACAGTGTGTGTGTGTGTGTGCGTGTGCGTGTGCGTGTGCGTGTGCGTGTGCGTGCGTGCGTGCGTGTGTGTGTGTGTGTGTGGCCCCAGTGGGGAACGTGTGGAAAGGACGGCTGTTTATTTGTGTGTGTGTACGTGTGAGGAGGAAAGTGTGCAAGGTTATGGAGGGAGCTATTTTCTAGCCGTACCAAAAGGTCTGAGCAGTCACAACAGTGGCTACAGCATATAAATACATTCATGTGCACAATAGTGTTTTTTCTCCCAATAGTGGGAAAGAGGAAGTGCACTAAGCAGTGGATAGACCTCTGCCGCCTCAATGTTGAGTCACTAAAAGCTTTACAACATTACAGCAGCCGTATTTAACTTATTTAATGTGGTAGCTGCCAGTAGACATCCATAATTTTGTTAGCTCTCTTGTCCTTTGTCATTATCCACAGGACAGATATATTCACATTTGATTGATCAGTTTATTGACTGATCACTTTACCTGTTAATTACTGTCACTGTCATTCCTTCTCCTCTTGTCGGAGCAGGCAGTCCCTCTCTGGCCTGCCTCTCTTCTCTGTGTATTCATTAAGCAGGCTCCATTAAAGTTTGACTCCCCGGGGCAAGTAAAAACCTCGTTTAGCACAGCCTGTTCAGCCAAGACGGGAAACGCCAGACCCCTCAGCCCTAACTGGATTAGAAACCAGCCAACGGATGGGCCGCAGGACAGAACCTCTTGATCCAACCACTTAAGACCACAGTACACCAAAAACAGAGGCGGCTAAGATGTGAGGAAAGCAGTGGAATACAGTTGAAATACAGTATTTTCAGAAAGTTCATAGCTGTTTAGTTTCGTGTTGTCTTTTTTATATAAGTTTTTTTTTTTTTTTTTTGTACCTTCTTTTCAGAACTTGGTAAACAGCTTGTTTGAACATGTGAATATGTTTTCATTAATTCAGTGAATGATTCATGAGAGATGTAAAAGTTTGAAATGTTTCACTTCAAGATTTGTGCATATTTACCAAAATTAGCATCATGTTTATAGAATTCCCACCGGTTTCTGATTAAGAGCTTATTCAGTCTCTTTGAGCCATGTGACTAACTGTTTTATATCGCTTCTTCTTGCAGATGATCATTTTCTTTATCTTTAAGGTCCCACTTTGTTCTTATCGACCATCTCTCTTCGGACTCCCATGAGCTTGCTATCGTGCAGCATCATGGGCTTGTAGTTTGTTACCAGCTTCCTCATGTTGTCAGTCTGTTACAGGATGATTGAATGTCATGCAGACCTGCTTCACACAATACAGGCCAATCCTGAGGCGTTTATCCTCGTTATTCGAAATCTTGGTCTTGTTTAACATGAAGATTTAACGGCGCAACATTATTATGTGACGGAAATCTAGAGAGAGCATCATGTTTCCCCTTTAGTTGGAATCCAAACCCTTCCAGTTTTTTTTATAGCGTTTTACATTGTTGACAGATTTAACGCAATGATTAGATAAAACGGACTCACAAATCCTTGAAAGTGTGTAAAAAAAGTGTCATTTTTTCACATTTGTTCTTTATCCAAGAGAAAAACATTATCAGGAGTTAAGCCTCTTTATTTTAAACCATCAAATGCATTTATATCGATTTGATTAACCTAAGTAACATGCATTTAGTTTTTCACGGTTAGTTACAAATTCCTAGTGATTCTTGTGGCAAAATGTTCCTCTCTTCCAGAGAGAAAGACAATTTTGTGTTTCCACTGACTTTTCTAATTCAATGATGATAATGGTCATCTCAAAAATTTATAAGAGAACTCGGCAAAATCAGATTTTGGCATTGCATATGCAGTACCAGAGGGGCGTTACACAGAAACGAAGCCTTTTGGAGGTGTCGGGTTAACTGTTTGAATGATCACTGTCATAAAGTGACTGGTATGTAAGCACTCCTCTCAACGTCCCAGCCCTTCCTCCCCATTTCTCTTATCTGGCTCTCTCTTGTGACACATTTTAAGACTGTTCTCTGATGATTTACACGTCTCTTCCAAACAGGCAGACAAAGATCAGAGATCTCCGCAACACAACCCCTCACACTATTATCTTTCTGTGAGATATTAGTCACATGGGACATTAACGTGTTTTATTACATGGAAAGAAATTTTGTTTTGTTTTTATCCACAGTGATTCATTTGTTATTCCTGCTAGTCATCTATAACTATTGGATTCACTAGAAGAACAAATTCTGACCTTTCGTCTGTCTACCTGATGGTGTCTCCATGTTACTGTAAAAGCCCCCAGTGTTTCCACGCTCGACCTTCGTAATAAATGAAGGGGAAAGCAAAGAGTTAATCTGAGGTCAGATAAGCTGAGCAGTGACGTCTCGATTATGTAAAGGTGAGTTTAAAGAGAACGTTCCTCAGAGATCACAGCAAGCGAGAGGAAGACAGTGATGAAGGGAGGCGGGTGGAGAGGAAGCCACATTTTAAACCTACATTAAGAAAAATATTGTTTTGTCTGTCAGAAGCAGTGTTCCACATCTACGAAACTGAATCCTGTCTCATCTTGCTTTCCCCCCTTCAACTCTGAGCTCTGACATCCTTTTAGATATCAACAATCAACAATCTAGATACAGTTTACATCAATTTGATCTCCAGTGGGCCAGATCCATAATATGATATCATAATAACAATTCTTGTTTGCCTTCTTTACAAGAACTGAACAAGTTAAAACTGCAAAGGACATTAAGTACAATCTCAGCAATATGCCAACGATGCTTCCTCAGTGTTCAGCACAGTGAAATATCCCAAAATGTTTGTTTGTTAACATTTTGTTACATTTTAAAATGTACAAAAGACTTTCCTTGATTTGGCAGAGCTGCAGAAAGATTATTTATTTTTTCGCCTCAGGCAAATCTTGGATGAAGACTGTCTTGTCTCAGGATAGACAATATCTGCAGCTATTAACGCAGGTTTTCACTGATTCGCCTGATTTTATGTGCCAGCATGGCTTTATGTAGCTACCGTTCAACTGCTGCATAACTCATCTTTCACTGTTTGTCCCCTACAAAAACGACACAATCCTCTTTTAATTCATTAGAAACAGCAGTTACAATATAGTGAGCTGGTTTTGCCCACTATCTTTAACTCTGCTGGTTTACATTAATGTCTCTTGAATATCAGTATGTATCAGTATATCCAACCTGGAGTCCAGGATCCCCTTTAAGGGATCATGAGAGAACACAAATGGGGGCTCAAGGCTGTTTATGCTCTGAGGTTGTCAAAATTGGATTTGCACTCATTAAAGAAAATACCACTTAAGCAACTTTCTCGAGCACACCTGGAAAACTGCTGACTGCTTTCATTTTGAATGTCTATGTTCATTTCTGTTGTTAATTGTGGGTGTCTTTGGTCAAGTTTGGCTTCACCATTATATTTGGGCAAATCAAAGTTTAGAGAGGGGGGTCCACAGTGTTTGTTAGATCCAATCTGGAGGAGTGCCAGGGGCACAAAAACATTGATAACCTCTGATTCAGAGTGTTTGATTTATATTATAGATTATTGTGCACAGTCGTCTGAACCGTAGACAAACTTAGATAGCACCTGTGATCTGCTCAGGATCACATCCTACAGTGATGTTATCTCAAGTTCAAACATGCGTCATTCTGACAGTTGTGGGTGTTTTCCTCGCTGTCGATGTGTCGCTTCATTGGTCAAACTAAAACATTTTGAAAGTACACATCAGAATACATGAATCAAGCCAAAGCCAGACTGGCTTTACAAATATTACCGTTAGAGATAATTCCCCAGGGATGTCTGAGGGCAGGGGGCGGGAAATCGGGCAAAAAGAGGAAAATGGGGAAAAACAGAAGGAAGCCACTGAGTGTCAGGGGAGTTGTATGAATCCATTATGGTGTGGTTGTAATTAAGAGGGACAAACAGACTGTGTAGAGGGAGCAGTGTAGGGTGTAAAAGCTAACCAGAGCCCTCTGGGATCAATATGTCTCCATTCACATCAGCCTGGACAGGAGCTGTCCAGCTCTGTGAGTGCTGAGCCTCACTCGGCAGTATCCAGTCTGACTCAGGCTGACACTGCAGGCAGCAGGTAAAATCAACCATGAAAGTGTCAAGTATTATGTCCTGATATATGTATAATACAGCGTGCAGGCAGCTCACTGAAGGAATTTAATGACAGACACCTGTTGAAGGCAACACAGAGGAGATTAAAAACGGAAAAGACAGAGGGACCAGCCGGGGAAGATAATGAAATCAAAATGACAAGACAAGAGTGAGGGAAAATGGAAGCTCACGTTGAAGAGATGATGACAAGCAGAGGGAGGAGCACTGATAACCTTGCTGGCTTAAAAGCTTCCTCCGGAGCCTAATCAGGCGTCCCAATTACAAAGACGAGCTCCCAATGACCCCCCGTCTCCCCCCCACCCGCCTCACCAGTGCCTGATGTCCCCCTCGATAAACGGCATTATTAATTAAAAGGCTCCAATTGAATCTGCGTCTGATGGACGAGCCTCTGGACGATTAGCTACAAGACCTGACAGAGCTTATTTCTACATGATGGAATCTGTCGATAAAGGGAAGGAGACAGGTCAACACATTGATACAATGTCATACACAGAGCAGTGGACAAACACAGTGACAACGCCCTGCAAGACGACATTTTGTTCTCGTGGTATTTGTTCTATCATCTATGTCACATAAAGCGAACGGGAACGATGCAGCCATGGTCCTTATCAGACTGTCGTCTTTGCATATAAACCTCAGAGCAAAGCATGACTGATTGTTTAATCCAAACTTCTATGTACAACAAGCTGCGTTTTTTTCTTATTCGCTAAAAACAACAAGTTGTTGCAAAATCATGTTCTGTTGGGAGCTTATTGCTGTCTATTTTTAATGCTGATCAATGGAGTAGACAGTAGGGGTGGAAGGGAGAAGAGTACTCCATTTACATCAGAAAGCAGGAAATATAAAAGCCAGTGTGGGCACAAGCGCTTCACTAAAGATCCATCCATTCATCTTCTGCACTGAATCCAATTCAGTTCTGTGGGGCTTGGACTGTGGGCGAAGGCAGGTTACATCCTGGAGAAAAATTTACAACACACTCACATTCTCACCTACAATTTATCGTCACCAATTCACCTCACAAGCTTGTTTTTTGTTTAGTTTTTTTTTTTTTTTTTAATTCTGGGAGAAAACGTGAACCAGAACATTCAAACTCGACTCAGAAAAGCCTGGCACCTAATGGTGCTAACATAATGACACAACATATGATATTATTGTGACTGAAAAAAGTGAGTAAAGTCTAATTAGATCTTCCAGCCATGGTACACAACCAGCTCTCTTTGTTATTGTTTGGTCCCATAAGATGTCCTTACCTGACACAGATTCAGTGAGATTTCTTTCTCAGAATTTGTTCCCACACAGCAAGTTTGATTAGAAGTTTGGATTAGACTGAATATGTGACCAATGTCGATTAATGTTCAAACCTTTGGTTCCACATTTTCACAGCAGTTAAGTTTGATTAATTTTAACTGGAAAAAACAATGTTTTTCCATCTACATTTGTTTGTCATAGTGTCCTTTTATGTCCTCTGTGTTGACTCAACTTCACTGTCAGGACCTTCTTTAGATGTTTTGTTTCTGGCCTCATTTGCCTCCCTTTGGAAATCCATCTTTGTGTTATTGTTAGTTTGTCTGTTCTCATCTGTGCCAGTCCAACTGCCCACACTCGATCATGAATAATCAACAACGCAAAAAAGTAAGATGAGATGTTTTTCTCTCTCTCCATAACAATACCATATGAACAATAGTTAATCAACAAAAATGTCAGTCCAGGAATAACAAAACATTTTTGATTTCTAGTTTAAAAAGACACTTCAATTTGGATTTATTAACCTTCTCCATTGGACCTTGTGGTTTTTCATACAAAACATGAATTCCAATAGTCTTTTGGTGCAGCAATACTGAAAAGCTGGACAAATAATGACTGTGTCTTTTACGTATCTGAATAAGATATTCTTTATTGTGTAATTTACATCACCTTTTTTGTTTTTTTCCATTGAAGGGAATTTTTGAATCAGAAGCTTATTTCTTCGATCTGATGTTTGAAGCCTACCAGACAAAGATGTCTAATGGTTAATTAATTTCCAGCATCATTTAAATCCATCTCATGACCCTCAGTGTCTATCAGGACCTTTGTACCATCTATTAAATACACATTCTCACGGTCAGGTCAGAAATTTCTGATTGAGAGGTGGCCAATAGCTGTTTATTGGGGGTATGTAGACGTGGCTTGGCTTGGCTGGGACGCCCCACCACCTCTACCCCTCCATCCTCAGGGGAAGCCTGAGGGATCAGATAAGAGCAGGTTCCCAGATCAGGGTCAGATTGACAGTTGAGTGCCTAAGGAAGAGTGATGGGCTTGGGACTCGGATTGGGAGGAGGGTCCCTTAAACTGGAGGACCCCAAAGGGACATGCAGGGGCCCTCTCAATATGTTAACCATAGTGCTGATGGCTTGTTTGGGGGGAAATTGCATCAATGATTATGCACAATAGGGCATACATTTTTATCATGAAATGAGAATTCATTCAGCTTGATCTTTTACTTTTTTTTTAGCCGAATGGTCATTTTTATTTTTGCTAATTTTGGCAATTGTAATCGTTTTTGTTTTTTGAAACTGCAATATTTATCACTGATGCGATTGGACGTTGACAAGAAAACTGATTGTTGTTAAAGTCTCCTGGGACTCCTCCACCACTGAACACAATAGTTAAATAATGAGATCTTTAGTTGTGGCTGATTCCCACGTAAGCATCCGCTATGGACGCAGCAGCCATGGTTAAAGCAGAGGTCAAATGGTCGATGGAAGAATTTTATCTCCAGCATCCCCCTCAGGGCAATAATAACTTATGATTAATTAAAATTTTAAGATTAGACTGCAACAAAACTGAAAATTTGTACTTTTACTAGTTTACTAAGCTTATCTCCTTTGTGGCCGTGTGATTTACTACTTGTGTGTTTTGTATTTTGTATGTGCAAAATTCACATGCCTCATCTGAAGGAGGATTGTATTTGACATTTTATTAAGAATAAATGATATTTTGGAAGCCAGAAAAAGAAGAATACAAAAAAGAGGCGATGCACTCTCAAGGCCATGGAGGACTCCTCCAGGGCTTCTGCCTTAACCAGAGAAATAATGTTGCTGCAGACACTGACTGCATTATTGTCCTTAGCCTGCAGACAACCTTTTGCATATTTTCCCCTTTTGGTGGATGGAGCTATGAGACGCCATGTCTCTGCTCAACACACATACACAGACGCGCGTGCACGCTTGATTATATACACATACTCATGCTCCTTACACCCGTGAAGTGACCTATTAACCCAGTACACAGCACCATTTACACTCTGTTGCACACACTCGCATCTGATTACACACTTTAGGATTGCACTTTGTAAATGCACCAAGTTATGGACATGCATGCACGCTCGCGGGGCCGTTTCCGTTTGGCACACAGGCGAGGTGAAACGCGCACGGTGTTGGTCAGACAGACTAACTGGCTCTCGGGCTAATTGAGTAGAGTGTGTGGCCCCGTGTGGCCCCGGTCTGACCCCTCTGTAGCCAGGGACACCACTGAGCCTCTGCTTTGATACATTTGATACGGTTTAAGGGAGGAATGAAGACCTAAGCCTGTTTACATTTGAACTGGATTAGTGTAGGGGTGACAGTGCTGTAACGAGAGTGAGGGTCGGGTAAAGCAGAAATATTGGAGGAGCTAAAAACTGAAATGAGTTACGGGTTTTTCACAGTCTCATATGTGTCTTTGTACATTTCGTGAAAGAACACTGACATTTCTGCTATTGCTCCATGCTTGTTCAGGGCACATCTCACATAAAGCGCCACCCCTTTACTTTTAGCTTTCTTTGTGTACGTGCTAAAATAGCAAGCCCTGCCGACAATAAAAGGACTTTTTGTATCCAGTGTACCCTTTTGCTGAGTGATTTAGTTTACTGTGTATTATGTGTATCATTCCATTATGTATTAGTAAAATCAGTCCCTGCACATTATTGTAATTGAGTGACTGAAAACGGGAGAAATCTGATATCTCTGTCCCTGTCTCCCTCTGTGTGTGTCTCTAATGCTTTTTTCTCTCTCGCCCTCTCCACTAGTAATGATTTGATGTTGCTAATGGCTTCCTAAATTTTGTAGAAAGGGCATAACCAGCACTGTCTCCAGTTTCAGGAGCTGGAGGTCTGCCAGACGGGGATAGGGTTGGAGGGGGGGGTGATACTCTAGGTAAGAATGTTGAGTAATGAGTGTGAGTATCAACAGGGTGTTATCCTTATAATAGTTTCCTTTCAAGATATTATTATTTCCTGTTGTTCCAACATCCATACGTCACCAAATGGAGAATTTCCCCGAATAAATCAAATGCTTGAAGATTGAACTCTCTTTTTTCTGAGAAATATTAATGGCAGTGGAGTCGTCAAGGACAAACTATTTAAATACTCTGGAAACACTTTGATTCATAACATAAATGAACTTGTCAGATTAAAAAAAACAAGTGACAAATCCCAGATTTGGCAGGGCTGTAACTACAGTGAGTAAGTGATAACATTTTGCCTCAAGGTGTGTCTGGCCACTGCTGGGACTAACACACACGGACGGCAGCCCTGACGCCGCCAGTAGAATGGATCCTATTGTTGGAGCGCTGCGCTGCTCATTCAAGTTAGCCCACATGAAAGAAGTCAATGGAAGGGAGAATGACGAATGAATGTGTTGATGCTTGTAGTTTACATGCTTGTGCATCTACTGCAGTGTGTGTTAGCGCGCACACGGCAGTGTGCTTGTGTGTGTTTGCTTGTTTGTCACATGATGTCCTTTGGCGATCCCTAACTAACCGTACAGGCGCCAGTGGAAGGTGGGGTGGGGGGTTGAGAGACGGGCATGAGAAGACGCAGAGCGAGGAAGAGCGGCTATGGAGCCGGCGGAGGGGGGCACGTTGGCTGACTGCTGTCACATGATGGGCATATAATGAAGCCAAACTACATTCGAACTGTTGGATAACTGCGCAAATGACTCATGACCCGACTTAGCATTGTGTAAACATGTGGCTTCAGCTGAGTCTTCTGAGTACAGCAGCATATCAAGGGAAACACTTCTGTCAGCGCTGGGAAAAGAGCAAACAGAGGAGGCTTTACGCCTTAAAAAAAAAAAGCTAACGCACACTAAGATTTTGGACTTGCTAATGTTCTCACTGTCCTTTGATATGGTGTGTGTGTGTGTGTGTGTGTGTGTGTGTGTGTGTGTGTGTGTGTGTGTGTGTGTGTGTGTGTGTGTGTGTGTGTGTGTGTGTGTGTGTGTGTGTGTGTGTGTGTGTGTGTGTGTGTGTGTGTGTGTGTGTGTGTGAAGAAACTTGGATCTCATGCCAATATCCAGCATGGGACCTGTAAAGTATAATGTTGGTATTATAAATGCTTCACAGAGGCAGAACATTTCATCGCGAGCAAATTAAAGCTGAAAAATCATGGCAGGGTGGTATTTATGAGCAAAAGGCCTTGTTCTTCTGACAAGGAGAGAGTCCAGAGTTAGCAGACGGGGGATGGCAGAGGTGCATGCATTTCGCACTCAAGGAGTACCACAGATATGTATGTGTGTAAAAACAGGATGAAAACACAAATGAGGATCGGTAAAGGAACAACATGACCAATCTATTTTTTTTGAATGCGACCAACCCTTTTTTATCTTTTATTTTTTGCTGTTGTCTAAAACATCCACTGACAGATACACAAAGTGTGTGTCTTTTGCGCGCAGCTTCTATCCAGGATTATTTTAGCCTTGATGTTACGAAGGCAGGGGATCATGACAAGACTGTTGTTTGAATCATCGGGAGAACAAAGTAGTTTTCTGTAAGATGAATACTTGAATAAAATTCAAAAACCTTAAAATCCTATTTCAGTAAACCCGCAAATTATTTTGACTTTATGACGGTAGCGTAGGTGCCTGTGATCGGCAAAACTGACAAACTCGTCTGAAAAGACCCACATTGGCTGTGTGGGACTCTTTATGACAAAAGCTTAGTAATGCTGTCATAACTAATACCCATACGCCATTAATCACACAGCCTGCATGTGAGAGTGAGGTTATATATTGGACAGCACTTTGTGAGTGTGTGTGAGGCTCCATGTGGCCGAGGTGGTTGTGTTTACCCAGTTCATAAGCAGTGGTTGGCCGCAGGCCTGGTACGCCTGGCCGTGATGGGCCACTGTGAAATGTTCCTGACAGAGTTAGCCTGCTGCCCTTTCCACTGCAAGTCAGTGTGCGTCTGTGAGAATGTGTCTGTGTTTTGTGTCTTACATCTGAGCTCTTTATAGATTTGTATATTCCACTGACTAAACATTGCTTCACTCTTTGTGCCTGTATGCAGACGACAACCTGTCACCTTCTCTCTTTATGCCCTTCACAACACAGATGATAGTTAATGCTGAAGACAATTCAGGTATGATTCTAATAAGGTGAACTCTAACAGAGGAAATGGAGAGAATGTTAATTTGATGGGAAAGAAGGAAATGAATCTATGGAAGGCTCAACCATTCTGGCGTATTTGCCAGTCCCTTCGCTTCTCTTCTGTCATCTATTTTTTCCCCCTTCTCTTCGTTCTTGAGCTCTTGATCACTTCTCTTTCCCCTCTCCACTGCATTCCGCACAGTTTTGTCATCCTGCCAAGGAAACGAATCAGAGAGCCCTCTCTCAGCCACCACACTTTTCCTTTGTCTCATTCTGCCCCTCTCTGCTTCTGTCTGCTGCACCCTACCGTCTCAGCACACTTCACTGTGACCGGCCGCAGCCTGAGATGTCACACCAGGATCAAGGGTGGTCGGATAGTGACCGAGGTCAGCTGAGCTCGTGTCCAGCAAGTATTTCTGCCCTTCTTTGAAAGGGTGTTGTACAATGGTCACTCTTCCCTTTGACGAGAGTGTCTCCTATTCCAAGACTTCGGTCCTTCCCTTAAAAAGAGTTTCAAAGTTTCAAACTGTTTTCTTGTTTTTCCCCACAGCTAATTTGACGTGTCTCTATGTGCCAGTTATCATTACTACAGAGCTTGTTATTTGCACCAATAATTGAACGCAACCGTTCACTGCTCTGACTTTAATTAATTTTCATGTGTTGTTTTCTTTTTTTCCAAGATGATCTCCAGTGAACCATGGCAGTTGTGAAATGTTTTAATCAGACGGGTAAATGGAATAATTCTATCAGTCAATTTGGTCTTGTCTTTATTTTTACATGGCTGATTAACCATGTTACCAATTGTTCAACCGACTGGGTGGATTAGTTGGATTAGATGTGTGTGTATGTACCGACGCTAGTGCACGCGCGCGTGTGTGCGATGCCAATTAATGATGGTTTGGCAGGCTAAAAGTCAATCAGTGGCATAAACATAGCGCAAGGGGAAGAGACTCGACTTTAACCGAGCAAGAGAAGTGAGATTACACCTGCCCACATGACCATTCGCCTCCATAACAGCCTTGACCCAGCAGCAGGGGGGGTGCATGTCTGAAATGTTACAGACGGCTGCTCTGAGCTGCTTTATACGGTCGTGTTTGTGTCAGGAACACATATGGAGACGGTTTCTGTTACGGTGAAACCTCCTCGTGTCTTCTGTGTACTCGGCGGCCGAAGGCGCCGTGAGCAGCTCGATGGTGAACGTGTTGCTCTGCTGTTTCTTGCCTCGCTCTTATCAGTACAGATAGTCCTCACAAAGACACTCACACCCGCACAGAGGCTTAGCTAGCCACAGCAACTGATGAAGTTGATGCAAGGCCGCTATGACGTCAAGAGGACAGGGCCTTATCTGTCCTTATGGTGATGGCCATGATGGAGTGATGGCAATCTTCTCTTGGGTTCTTGTGTGCTTTCCGACAGGACGGCCAAAATGTGCAGACATGTAAGCACAGTCAGGTGTGCTCAGGATATCAGCATGCCAGAAAACTACAAATGCGAGTGCTTCACAACCGTACTGGGTGTTCGTTTTGAGCATCTTCTCAACCAAGGAGTCCACACAGGCAAATGATCACGGTCATGCAGAAACCGCAGGGAGGTGAGTTTATGTCACTGGCCCATTTTTTTTTCTTCTTTTTTTTGACTCATCGTACTCTCACCGCAGTGTCTTTCTTTCCGAAAAATATGACAGATGCATATCAAGCTGTGTCTGCTCAGGGGAGATAAGGACCAGTTAGGTGCTGGGGTTGCAACATCCCACTGAGCCAATGAGTGAGCGCAACGCCTTTTTCATACCGATCCTCAACAGATAGGCCGGCAGTGCGTGTGTGAATGTGCGCATGTGTGATGCCTCTGATAATTTCTGTCTCCACTGAATTCTGGCATCCACTATGTTATGGTTGCAGGTCTATACACATCCTCTGTCCTGAAACTTGTTCAAAGTAGAAGAGAAGTTGAAGGAGAGGTTGTCTGTCCCGTCCATGAATGTGCAGGCTGTTGATGGGAGAGATACTGCATACTGAAATCGTATTGACCTTTGTGCTAATTACAAAGAGAAAAATATCTTCTGACATATTAAAAGTTTTCTGTCTTCTCTGTTTTATCTGTCGGAGGGATCTAATAGAGCTAATTACATCCACAGTTTTGCCCCGGAGAAATAAACTTTCATGTCTTTGATCTCTCACAAAAATGCCCTTGTGGCTTCTTAGTGGTTTAATCATATTGTGTTTTTTAAAAACATTGTTTAACTGATTCTTCCATTTTCGACAAATTGGCCTGCGTCTGTTCATCCATGTCTTCTGCTTACATTAACCTGACATGCACAAAAAGCCATAGACCCAACAAGATGTCATCCTGAAGATAAAAAGAGAAAAAAGCCATCTAGGAATGCCCTCATATAGTGTTTCTGCATGAACGACACTATGAGCAAAACTGAAATTAGGCTGTACTGGCTTGCTCTGTCTATGTAATTTAGCTGTACTACATTTTGTCTGCTGTGCCTCGCCATACAGACAAACTCTCTTGGTTTTATTGCAAGTGAGCAGTGTAGGGATGCCATATCTCAGTACACTAGGAGTCAGTATACTTAGATGCATTGGTCCATGAAAAGAAGCAGGCTTGAAAGTGAATTCAGGGCAGCCGCAGAGCAGCTCTGTCACTTAATCTGTCTCACAAGCAACTATCGTTAGCCTACAAAAGCGAGCTGAACAGCTTGGGAGTTTGAACCGGGCTCATCAGGTCTCTGCGGGCTTCTGTCCTCCACTGTCCTCCCGTCCTCGGTCTGCTCATCATTTCCTATGGGAGTGACCAGAGGATTCATCCAGGGGTAGGCACCTGGGTCCTATCCTCACACTCCTGGCTGTGGTCCAAGCTGCCGTCGACTCAACACTCATGCCTTTCTCCAGTTACCTGCCAGTGAAAGCAGGAGAAGCGGGGCCAGGGTCTGGGAATGGTAGGGGACATTATATGGGCGCGGAAGAGGATGGCAGGTCCAGACACCCACTCCCCTGAGCCCTCCTAGGTATTAGTACTGTACTTGCCCCCCAGTCTGTCAATGGGAGCCTCCACATGAATGGGCTCATTTGTCTGCAGACAGTGGGGATGAATTTGTCTGTCGGAGCAAGTGAGCAGGAGGGCCTCAGCACGGCAGAACACGGTATGAATGAGAGCCGAACACTACCTGTCCCAGGTGAACATCCTGAATGCTCCTTGTCCCAGGTGAGAGGAGACTGACCTGGTTTTGAGGGTGAGTGGAGGGAGGGGTGCTCTGCATGTCCACACCCTGCCTTCAACAGGCTGGGCTGCAGCACCAGATCTGTTTCACAGTCAGACGACTGTTGCTAATTCATAATGATCTTGATGATGATAATGATCTCAGCAAATGCATGTGATGAAGAGAGTTGGATGGGTCTCTGGACATGCCGCCGCGTTTGAGTTGGTATTGCATGCATCACATCAGCATGCATGGTACCAGCAGTCTAGGGGATTGGAGATTACAAGGAAGCCATGAAACATTGTAAACTATGTACAGCCCCAAAATTCTATAAATATTAGCTTGCTCCATTCAGAAACAGATTGCAGACCACAAATGATTGCATTAAGGTCTATATTCAGCCGGCGTTTCTGTTTTCTTTGAAACTGTCACTTCTTCAGTATCATATTAACTGCCCAATGTTGTCAATAGGTGTGAATAATGCACAAATCAATGTGTTTCCTTTTATTGTGCATTATTTGGAACCATGTACAGAAACGTAACAATAACATTAGTCACAGTCTCTATTCATTTTTAGGTAAATGTTTTATTTAATATGTAAATAAACAAATACATAGAGAAATATAGAATTTGGTAAATTAGTAAATAGTTTTTGTTTGGTTGCTTTTTGCTTTGCTGTTGTGCTGTTGAGCCCCGCTCAAACAATTGCACAAATATCTTTGAATTGAGTTTATCCATCATGAAAAAGCATGCACAGAATTACACATAAATACTGCATAACCTCGTACCCCTTGTCATCAATCTCCTTTTACTGTCTTTGTCAGATCTCTTGTGGTCTTAATTGGTCTTAATAGTGCACCAAAAGTATTTCCTGTTTGAAGCTCTCACTTCCTGTTATTTTTTCTTTGCTACTTTAAAAACTTCTGTCCTCAGTCATATCTGTTTTGAAGCTTTAACTAAGTGCCAGCTTTTTAGCGCTGGACCTGGAGTATGAAACAGTTCACAAAGAAAGACGAGTAATTTTCGACATGTGAATTAACAGGCAGTTGGATTTGGTGTTGTAGCAGATTAAGACTATTTCCTCTTAACAGAAGCCATCCCTGATCATCTGCTGCTTTCTATGCCCTCGGTCAGACCTTCAAATCATCTGTACACGGTGGGGTTGCTTTTCTTTTCTTTTTTTCTTTTTTTTAGTGTGAAGAGCCTCTGGAGGGTGAACGTTTCTATGATTAGTGCTCACCAGGTGTTTTACTGGGCATACCCATGTTCTTCCTGTCATCCTCTATCAGAGGAGTACTTCTATGAATTACTAATGATCCGTGTAAAGGGGAAGTTCACATGTAGGCTTCTTCACAAAGCAGTATGACTCAATAACCAGTACAATTCAAGCAGTTAGATGCTTTGTTCATGCTTCATCATAGCTTGGCTTCAGTTCTCTTTTTTTACTTAAGGGCAACAAATAAATGGCTCACTTGGACAACTTTATAGTAACTAAAGGCAAGAATACGTGCACCTTGTTTGTACGTTATCTAAATAACGTCCCCTCTTGAAGCCTTAATATCCTTCTAGGGGTCTGAGGAAGGAGGGATGCTTTTCTAGCTAGGCCCAGGCAAAGGTCAACCCCTCCCAGTGCAACACACACACTAAGAGACCTGCATTTGAACTGCGCTGCACTTCCTTTCATCTTCTACGTCTCTCTCTCCCTAATTCAACTTTGTGAGGGGATGGTCGGGATACCTTTTGATTCCGCTAATTCAATTTGATGGAAAAACAAATACACCGGGAGAGTGGGAGACAAGCAAAGAGTGGGAGTAGTGGGAGGGGGGAAAAAATGAAGAGATGAATCGTTACATGGAGCACTGCGAGGGAATGAGCAGCGCCAGTGGAGGTAGCGGTGGTGAGGGAGGGATGTCTGGCGAGCACAAACGGAAGAGCAGAGGGGAGAAAGAAAAGGAGGTTGGGAGTCGAAATGAGCCGAGACATCCAGTTCCAGGTTGAAGTCGTAAACCTCTCGGTGCTCTGATCTAGGTGGCCACCATGTTCACCCCGCCGAAGCATCTGAGATCTCTCCTCTTCATCTCTTCTATGGAATGCCACTCTGATAGCGGAGATAAGTAACATCCAGTTTTATGGCTTTTTTTGTGTCACATAATTCATGGTGCGAGTTAGGAGGGGGATGTCCTGTTCAGTGTGTGGCTGGGCGGCCTTGTGAGTAAAATGAATACAAAGACCTCACATAACAAAAGCTGCATGAATTTAATGAGACAAATATGGAGCATTAATCATAGTTTCAGACTAAACATTTGGTCAGGAATTAATTTTGAGTGCAAGTCTACATATAATGTCCTCATTTTGTTTTCAGGTTTATGAGTTGAAGTGTATCCTCGCTTCTTACAAAAACCATGCAGCGTCTTCACCCATGAATGTTTGTGCACTTGCATGTTCATGTCTGCATTTGTGCTGTAGGAGCCGCTGGCCTGGCAACCTCCCGTATTATTTTTGGGAGGGTTGCTCCTTCCCTCTGGAGGGCCTCATTGAAGAGTGCTGGCTCTCTCCGTCTCCCCCTCTTAGGCTCTGGGAGCCTGGCCAAACCCCGGACCGAGCAGGCTTGCTGGCTGCAAGCAGCGTACAACCCGCTGGAGTCGTGGCCCGTCCACGGCCCAGCTCCCACAACACACCGCGCTACACACAGATGGCTAGACTGCTTGCTGGCAGCGGAGCGTTACATTTTCACTGGTGTTCAGCAAGTGGATCAGGAGGATCCCGCCCCCTCTGTGAAAACAGACACTCATATGCAGCACTCCAGCTCCGTGTCCAACCAGCGAGTGTTGAGGTACAGTGTAGCATAAGCTCAATCCCCTGTACTCCAGCTATAGCGCATAACAAAACATCATCTATATAAAATGCTTGCTAAATTACATTTCCATTCTGAAGTGATCGGGCCTCTGGGAAACCCCTGCAGATCATCCAGCACAGCAGATGTGTACCGGGTGAGTGGGTGGGGGTTCAGGGAGGGGTAGACATCCACTTTTAGCTGAGGCCATTTAATCGGATGGTTTGTTCCATGGGTGTGTAAGGGCATGCTGAACTCAGTGATGATGACCTTAAATTGGCCCTAATCGAGCAGACTCATTAGTGGCTGGCTCCGTTCAAAGTTTCTTCAGGGTCCCTCATTTTACTGTAATCTTACAAATGGGAGGGAGAGACAGAATGACCAACACAAATAGAGCGAGGGAATAAAAGACAAACAGAAGAGGTAGAGAGAAAGAAGATAAACAAGGGGGGGGGGGGGGGGGCAAGAGGACGGGCAAGATGAGGGAGAAGCCGAGTCGACGCCTGCTTCCTGGCAGCCTCAGCTGCGAGCACATCTGTGTGTGAAGGGTTTTGAGCAGACCCCCATGTGTTTGCTCAGGTCGCCTGATTGCCTTTCCTTCCTTTTTCTCTCTCCCACTAAAGACCCGTTGTCCTTCCTCTCACTCCAATCATCATGGCCAGGGGAGAGAGGGCCACTCAGAGAGAACCGCACTCATGACTCAGTGTTTTTCTCATGCACATTAAGGAAGAATTTAGACTTTTAGAGATTAGAAAAGTAAGAGAAATGTTGCACGGATTATTCACTTGGATGAGGGTGTGAGAGTCAAGGTTTGTGTGTGTGTGTGTGTGTGTGTGTGTGTGTGTGTGTGTGTGTGTGTGTGTGTGTGTGTGTGTGTGTGTGTGTGTGTGTGTGTGTGTGTGTGTGTGTGTGTGTGTGAGAGCTTGTGGGTATGTGCATATGTATGACTGTGTGACTCTGGAGTCCTGTGCTGGGGCATGCTGTCTGGGTACAATGGTCCAGCCTGGGGCCGCGGCTCCACAAAGGGGCCCTCTCTTAACGAGTCGGCATCACAGATAGAGGAGGAGCCTGACCAAAGCATTACCACGCTTAAGGGATCACAGAGCTTCCCTTGATACATCTGATATCACTTATGATTTTAATAATCAAGCACTCTTCATTAAAAAGGGAAGTTCAGGTTAATTCTTTGCGCATGTATATTACTCTGCAACCATGGTCGATAATTTCAACTTTTGAGCTCCTATTAATCATTTAGCCTTACCAACCATATTTACAACTATTGCAGACAACTAGGAAGAACTATTGCCGGCGACAAAAAAGAACAAGCAGTCCTGCCACATAGATATGGTCTCTTGGTATATTGGACAACTTTGCAGGGAAAATAGGGTCACAATATGCATTTATTTGCTATCTTTCTGTTTGTTGTTTGATAAATCTAACCTACATTTTTGTATAGTATACACGAATGATAGAGACAGGTTTTACATCAGTATTAAACTTTTATTTCCTTTTCTTTGTGGAATGGAAAAATGATAAAAATGTACAGCTCAGGGACTTTTCATCTAAGACACGTCAGTGTTTTCTTTACGTAATAACCATGAAATTGAAATCATACGTTTCCATGTGTGTTTTGACGAAAGCTTAAAGAGTGAAAATAAATTATCGTAGCAATAATTATAACATCAAATATAACAACAATAGCAATTAAGCATTTATAAACACTCTATTTACTGTTTTTTTTTTCTTTTCTTTTTTTCATAAAACTCCGTTATCAAAAACACGTTGAGTGTGGTGGTGGCGTACAATCCAGCATGTGGAGGGGAGCACTTGTTTGTGGGTCTGAATCTGCTTCAGACGGAAACACAGCTTTCTGTCGCTGGGATGTGTTCAGCCTGTCGTCAGGACCTCCGGCATTGAGGAGTCTGTTTGTCTGCCTGTCCAGAATGGTTGTGGATGAGAGCCCGGGGATGGACAGGGTGTGTGTATATATCTCAGTATATAATGCGACGGTGTTGAGGTGAAAACAGCGTTTCGTTTTTAAGACCTCTCGTGAGTCTCCTGTTACGGGGTCAAGAAGAGGTGGGTACCAAAGTGACTTAGTAAAAATAAGCAAAAAGAATGACAAGCATCTCCATTCACTCCGTCCCCGCTCGCCCCGGTCACCCAGGGACTAACAAACCCCTCGTCACATTAGCTCTTCACAGAGTCCACTAGAGTCCTGCTCTCCGCAGCGGCCCATCAGTGAGGTCAGGACCTTCAGTCATTAAGTCCAACGGAAAGTCTCTCCCCTCCAACCGCTGTACACAAAACTCGTCTGCTCAGCTCTCGACGTGACGTGGAGGCCATTTAGTGTTTATGGCAATGTGGTGGCTCCTACAGGCGAAGGGCTTCTGGGTCTGGAGTGACCTCAGTGCGGCTCGGCCCAGACTGGCGAGCGATTCGAGTGGTGGGGGTGACCAAATGAAGGGTGAATGGGCGTGGGAGTAGGCAGCATGTGTCCCGAGTGGCTGAAAGGGGGCAGGTGACCCATGTGGGTCATGTGGCTGGTGAGGCCGGGCGAGCCAAAAGGAGAGGCCTTGTCCTGCATGCATTTGGAGAGCTCGTCGAAGCCGTCCCCTACTCGCTTGTTCCTCTTGGACTTGCTGGACATCTTGCGGTTGCGTGTCTGGATGCCTTCTTTCTTCATGGTCAAGGGTCTGTTGACCTGCAGAGAGCAGCACATTAACTCAAGGCGAGCGACACAAAAGCTGCACTGACAGTGTGAATAGTGTGAATATTACTACATCATAGTGGCCTCAGTTAGAGTTGCTGTTTGTTCCAGCTCTGGCTTTTAAACCATCTCCAGGAATATGTTACATAGCACACTGTCAATTATGGGTTACATGCATTTCTTTCATGGTCACCCAGTAAGCTGTTATGGGTTGTCCCAGTGTGAAATAAACACTATAAATAATGAGCAGCTGTTTTGCATACATAGCTCCATTATCAGGCGAGTCAGGGGCGTTTTTTTGGCTTTTGTCTAATTGTCTGAGGCAAACTGAACCGTCCTGGTCAGTATGAATACATGGGGATGAGGACCAAGCTGGGCCTGAAAGGAGCAGCCTCAGACAAATCCTCATCAGTGTAACCGAGGCCGTTACACTGAATGACAGTCCCACCCGGCAGTCTCTCCGGGGAGTACCGCCCCCCATTGAAACAACGATGGATTAATAAAAAAAGAGAACCGGTGGGTTCTGCTCCACAGGGTGAGCAGGCTTCGCCACCACACTTTCAGTTTCTCTGCTCCTAAATCGATAGGAGCTGTCCGCCCACTTAGCCACTTAAGGACCTGCATCCCCCTCCGCCCCCACCTGCACCCCCACCCACCCCCCCACACACTCCTTTTTTTTTTTTTTTTACACTAACAGCCACTCACATTGTGCAGTTTGAAGTACAGGCCGCAGGCGTTGCACACCGGGTCTCCGTTCCCGTTGCGCCTCCACAGGGTGGTCGTGGTGGTCTGGCAGTTCGCACAGCAGGTGCCTGCACGTCTCGCGGCGGACTGAAGCACAGCAGAGAGACATGCGGCATGAATAACGAGACACACAGGTGAGCTGCACAGTAAACAAATTTTAACATCCAAAGGCGAAAAAGCGAAAAGAAAAAAGGGTTTCTTAAATTAAAGTTTTAAGCTATGATCACAGTTCCACGTGCTGAAAAGCATCAAATAATGACTTCATCCCGCCACATAATCAACTGCGCCCATGATGACCGATCATCAAGTTAAAGGTTATTCACGCGGTGACTTTTTAATATCATATTTAATAATTCCTATTATTATGAACGTATTATAGCCGTGGTCTTGTTTAAACTCTGTTTTTGTTGGGGCGGGTGGGGGGTGGGGGGTGGTTTGTTTTTATTTCCCCGATCGAGAGAAAACTGCGCAAACAAGTCGTGTGAGAGCCGCTGTCCCGCCTCACAATGCGCTCCTGCGCACCCATTGCGGATCAATTCTTCACACATAACAAGAAACATTAGCTTTACATCCAAGAACCCTCGGGTTCTTTGCTTTTCAAGCAACATCCACCATCTTTTTTTATCCTTTCTTTTAATTAATTTCAGGTGGAGTCGTTGCTGTTGACCTGGAGAACAACAACAACAAAAAGCCCTCTTTCTTCTTTCTTTTTACGCACGGTTAACGCGCACTAACCTATATTTTTTTAGAATACAAAGCGGCCGCGAATTACGACTGTACCGCTGCCCACCGACAATGACAAACACGAGCAGAACATAAATCCATTTATTTTCCAATCCCCGCCCCTCACGCTCCGTCTCTTCACACATAAGCGGCTCCTCCAGTGTTGTGATAATCTCTTTACAGTATATGTCAGGCCGGCCATAGAGAATGCAGCGCGCTGGTTGAAGGCGGAAACAGCCGGGAGCCTGACTTCCTTATCTGGGCCGGCCAGATATCCGGATAGGAAACAACTGGATGCCCCTTTGAACACAACTCTGAAAAACACTTGAGCTGAAAATGCAAAAGCTACAGGCACATGGGCCGAGCCAGTGGAAAATCTAATGGACTTTTCGGGAGGAGCAGCGACGTGGACGTCAAGAAATATAAATGTTGAAAAAGTGCTTCACAAATAGGAAATACCCACACAAAAAATCATCCGATTGTTGTCTAGCAATTAGCCGCTAATGTTAATGAAGATAATCATTATATCATCATAATGGGGAAAAGAAAACAGACTTTTTTAATTGTTTAAGTTCAAAAAACATAAAAACATGGACTTTTTTATATTTTGAAAATCTATTTTAAAATGTTAAGCACATCATTTATACACCCTCTTGTAATATTAGTTATTTTTTTAATTGTTGTTTTTAATTGTTATATATAGATGGCTTTTTTGTAATTCAGTTTCAGCAAAACCATATAGAAAAACAAGCTATAATACTCTAAAATATCTGAATAGATAAAATAGATCATTTATAAATCAGTAATCATGAGAAAAAATAAGAATGAAAGGTGAATTATAGATAGAGAGAGAGAGCGAGATTAAATAAATCAAACACAAGTTAAAAATAAAATCGTCTTGCACACATAATCACAAAGCTCTAAATGTAATGTCAGAGGCTCGGGTACATTCAGCCCAGGAATGCTAGATGCCCTCACGGCTTTTCATTTACTCAAGCATGGTGTTAACTAAAGCAGCATGGGCATTGGTATCAGTAACAGTATCAGAAGTACCAGCAATAATGATAGCGGGAACAATGGCAATAGTAGCAGTATTGTAACAGGCCATGAAGGCGGATCAGCAGGGGGTGAGAGGGACAAACAATTCCAGGAAGATCATAGGGAAAATATAACTTTCCTGGAATTGTGCAGCCGGCATCTGCTTTGTGCTCATATTTGGGTGCCCTCTTTCACAGCAAAGGGATGGAGTGAAAGAGAAAAACTCACCAGTCTCCGTTTGGGCTTTATGAGCGGTCGGTTCTGGCCGTTCATCTTGTGGTACAGTCCACAGGCGTTGCACAGGTAGTGGCCGGTACCATCCCGTCGCCACAGAGGCGTGGACGTGGCGCCACAGTTCACGCATTCACGGCCCTCTGCATATAGTTCAAGAAGAGGAGACAAGAAGAAAATTTATATAATTAAAAAATTCACCCTCTGCCAGAGGCAACACACAGCAGCTGTCCAGCCCGAGGCGGGGCAGGACGACCCCACATAGCCCTGTAATATGAAGTCAAAAATCTGCCACATGATGGTGGCGATGTCCATATCAGCATGCAGGTGTACCAAGTGTGCATGGCTGTCATGGACACAGACACCTCTATGTAAACCGATCCAGAGTTTGGAGGCCAGAGACAGCCAGAACATGTCCAGAGGTGTCCAACAAGAAGAAAGAGACACACCATCAAATTAGGACTACATTATTCAAGAGCTCGGTGGGTACCCATGAGAGGAAACATAAGTGTGTGTAGGTGGTATTAAATGTGCCGGACAGTGTTGCACCCTTTGATGAGAAGCTTGCATGCCAGTTGGCTGCAAATATTAACACCAAAATGCCAGGGAATCCTTCCTCATTTTCCTGGTATGTGTGTTTTCCAGTGGCTTTCCTGGGTAAATTAATTTTGTGTGAAGACCTGTTTATTCTCTCCCTACAGGTATGACTGACTTCAAACAGCCTGTTTCTAAACCGACCAATTCATTTAATTCAAGTATCCATCTCTCCCTAGAGCATCATCTCATTATTCCTGTTATAATGCCAGCGACACCCAAAGTCCCACCCTCGCGCTACAATGGAATCTGACCTGAGTAAAAAGCTATGCTGCTTTTGAAATGCGTCTTGGAGCTTTTTGTACCTCCCTTCTCTTCCTCTTAAGTGTTTCGTAAGTTTCTGCAACCACACCGAAACGGGCTCATTAATGTATTAAATATTCATCAGCGAAGAGTTACTTGTTCTATCTTGTGCAATGTTTTGTGCTGAAGTGAAGAGAAAATGGGAAGGTTAAAAGCCTTTTCCATGAGGTAAGGTTGGGAGGAGGGGTTCCGGTTTGAGGCTAGTTCAGCAGGAAGCGCCAGCACTGTAAGGTAAATGTGGTGACAGACGAAATGTCATTGTGGCATTTTGCACAACAGTCAATCACCATTACTGGCACTGGACATCGACTTTGATAGATAAGAGGCTTTTTAATGTTGGGACAGATATGTTTGTGTTAGTGATTCAGGTGCCAGCCTCATTTAAATGTCACAGTGTAACATTTCTCTGCCACAACAGCTCATTTTCACTCAGATTATCAGGCAGTGAGTATTCCCCGGGTGTACTAAAAAGCTCAGGTACAACGGATGACAACAATGATATTTACACATCTACACTAAGTACAACAGTCTGTGCTCTTGTTGCATTTTTTTTTTCTCCATTAATTTTAAGTACTGCAGCTGGAACAATGCAGGGAAATTACAGACTCATTACCAGACTGGGTTGTTTTTTCAGTCGTCTGCCCATTAGGCTGCAGCACAAAGTCTAAATAACCTCCCTTTAAATTTGACTTCCCAGCATATGCACAGTATACTGATCCAGACGTTCAGAAAACATGTTGCTTTATTATCAACTGGCCTTAAACATTTAAGCCAAAAAAAAAAAAAAGGAAATTACATGCATTTTTAGTCTGAATTACTCAATGCACTGGTCTTGGAAAAAAACTGCACTCTCATCTTCAGAGAGAAGCAGATCTACTGTGGACTTCATGTGACCAAGGCCATGCTTAAAAACACAAACAGCAGGGCTCTGTCGCCTGTGCTTTGTTAGTACTGGAGAGCAGTGGGCGGAGGGGGGAGGTCGTGATTTGTTCACTCGGAGGTATACAGGATATGGCAGGAGCCAGGGCGTCGTGACTCCTTGGTTTTTTAAGCGCAATAAAGGCCACGTTTGAAAGAAAACAAGGCTGTGGCACGAAGACGCGTCCTGAGCCTCACCTGGTATAACAAGTCCGAGCAGACAGACTGTAAAACTAAGTCTATTGTGTAACGACTCAACTCAAAATATCCACTTATAATATCTTCATTGTGTTTATTCACAATTTACCCCTGCATAGATTCTTTTAAGTAAATTCCCTTTGAGCTTGATTAATCCTAAGTGGCCTTATGAGATGAGACGATAAGACCTGCCAGGAGGTGTCCGATTTTAAATTAAAATTAAAACTACTTTTTGTTGTTTTAATTTGTTGTTGTTTTCTCGAAATGTAATTTAGCACGAAAATAAAGATAATAATAATAATGATAATAATAATGTGGCACTGTCGTTAACGAGTGTCTGATGTTAAACGGTGAGAAATGAAACTTTTATGTGCCAATGATTGATTCTATAGTGCACATCGCTTCATCGGCCAGCTGGATTAACCACAACCAGTTAATTAGGCTTTATCAGTCCAGTCTGCCATCTGACGAGAAGGAGAAACACACGTGAGACTCACCTGAGCTCGACCTGGCTTTGCTCTTGCATTTGGGCGTAAAGCTGGAGGAGGACCCTCCGAGCAGGCTGCCGGGGTGGAAGAGGCTGCCGCTGTACTCGTGGGATGTGGGCAGAGAGTAGGTCGGGTAGGTCGGGATGGGATGGTGCGTGGCCTGGCCGTTCATGGCCAGGCCGCTGCGCAGCGGACTGCAGCTCTCCATCTTCATGCCGTCCGTCAGCGGCACCTGGTACTTGATCGACTCCTTCTCGTCCATGCGAGTCGAGGTGGAGGTCGGGGAGGTGGGACCCGGGTCCGGAGATACGTCTTTCGGAGGGGTCGGGGGGAAGCTGTAGAGGTGCGGGCTGGAGTGTGACGCCTGAGTGAGCGAGGACACCGGGGCCGTGCCGGTGCTGCTGCTGCACGGGTAGCCGGAGCCTGCGGGGTGCAGGCCGGGCTTGCTGAAGTGACTCACCGCCCAGGCGTTGTGGTGGTGCGCGGCGGACAGGGCTGCCTTCCCGGGGTCCAGCCAGGGAATACCCGGGCTGTGGATGAGGTGTGGTCGGCAAACCTGGTTCCCTGTGAGGCGAGCTGAAATCCACAATCATCTATTTAATTTATATTCTCCTTCAATTCCCTTTCAACTCTCCAGATAAATCTCCATTACATTTCAAAGCGTAGCAAATAGATCTTACCTGTGAAATTCTCGGATTTACGCAAATTCCACATTTAGTTCCAGATGAAAGTTAAATACTAACAGTTATTTAAATTATCAAATCTATACCATGGCAGGATAGTAACTGAAATACTTTCCATTTAATTATAATAGACTCGCACATCTGCCACAGAATATAAAAAGTGAAAATGCCTGCTGGCCGTAGAAAAAAAAGCTAAGAAAAGTGACCTGGTCCGGACAGTATCTTTTCATTCGCAGCAGCTCTCGGACTAAAGATGGTTATTAGTAAATTTGCGGTTTTTATTTTATATCCGGGAAGTGCCTCTCTCTCCCTCCAGAAACCCCTGCCCCACCAGAGAGGGGTTAAGTGACATACTTCCCTTTCCTCTCGCTGTCATTTGCTAGAAATTCCTTTAATGTTTATGAATCGGCGCTGAAAAGTCAACGGGGACTTTTGAAAAGTTTTCGTGCGTATAGGCCTACAGCAGTAATTATTAGGATGGCTTATGTTTTATACATCACATAAAAATACACAATGGGACATATACACAAATTAATAATGGAACATGCTTAGATAATCGGGGGGGAAAAAAGTATATATAGATTCAATTACAGATTTTAAGTTTTGATCCCGCCTCAGACTATAAACACTCTCATGTTAAACTTGAGCGCATCTTACCGTGTGCTTGGCTGTAGGTCACCCTTGCCCGGGAGTTTGTGTAGTATGGGTTCCCCTGAGAGTCCAAATGGTTGAGAAACATATCAACTTCGTCCTGGGGCAGCAAAGGCGCCATGGGCTCCATGTAGTTGTGGCTCAGACTGTGGTGGTGAGAGTCCGGGTGCTGGCCGTTCAGCACAGCATGATGGTGCGCCATCCATCGAGACTGGTCTGCCGCTGCGACCTCCATGACTGAGCCTCCTTCTCCCCTCCTTTTCGGCTATGTTTCTTCTTCCAAATCAAAGATAAGTCTGAACAATGTAGTTCCCGAGCTGGACAAAAAAAAAAAAAAAAAAAAGGCCTCGCTTCTGTTTATTTATTTCAGGAATAGAATCCTTTAATAACCCGATCTCCTTTCTGCTCAGTGATACCTGCAAAGAGACAAAAACACAAGGTTAGTTCATCCACGTCGCGGGCGTTTCACTCCCTCCCCCCCGCCTGAAAATAACAAACATCCTTTACATTTTTATCAAATTATAGCAGATGACACGTGAAGTAAACTTTGTACAACTTGGAGTCCCTGTGGAAATACGCGGCGAGCTCAAAACGACGCAGGGTTTGTCTCCATGTCGGCGCAATGGATTCGGGCTGTGCGTTATATAGAAACAGAAATGTTTCCTGTGGATACCTGTTGCAGTGTTGATCAGCTGACCGCAAAATACTGCTCGGATGTGTAAACCTCTTGATCCGTTCAGTGCTCAGGCTCATTAATGAGATGTGGCGCAGACTGCTGCAGCCGGCGCCAGTAAATTCCCATATCAAGCCACATGGGGCGGAGCGTCGGTCTGGAGCCAATCACAGGCGGCCCTGACACAATTGGCTCTCTGCATCCCTGCTCTCCCTTCTTTCAATTTTCATTTCCCTGCACCGAAAAAAGACTGAAAGACTTATCAATCAGCGGAGTAATTTCTCGGGGGTCTTTCTCTCTCATGAAGCTCAAACGGAATGAGCAATCGGCCTGTGATAATCTGCTTTTTTAACGGCAGCTATAAACCCAGAGAAAGACATCTAACATGGAGGAAGATTCAGTTTGCCCACTATATGGCTTACAAAATTGATGAAAAAAATAAATAAAAACGCAGTAAGTCTCCTTTGCAATCGTGGACCCATCTGCAAATAATAATCACTTTATTAATATTTTGAGCCAAGCATGAAACTCGCATGTTGTTTCAAAACGTTTCTACGATTAAAGCTGTTGATGGAGCTTTAGACCTTCGATAATAATTTGTAAGTGTCGGTTTTCGCAATGTGTTGTTATGTAAATAAACAGCGATAACAGCGCCTCTAAAACCAACAGAGGAGGAGTCGATTTATGACCCCGAAATTGCCTCTATTGTTGGGAGCGCCTAATTGTCTTTAATTAGTAAGAAGGCATTCCTCTTGTGAAAACACAGGTTTTTTTTGTTTTGTTTTTTGTTTGTGGGACAAAACAAGCGCATTCTTTGCAGTTTGTTTCTCATGTGTCGGGCTGTGGCAAGGCCTCACCTATGGCTGTTTACCTGTAAACTTTGTAGGAAGCATAAACCAAACCCTGAAGCGATAGAGTTTGGGATATCATTTATTTTTTTTAATTTATATTCTGCGGCTATTTTGGTCTTGGTGACCGTATTTGCGTAAAAATGATGCGTAATGTCTTGTAGGACCCCTCGCGTCGTTGCTTGTGTACGCGTGTGATTGACAGGCAGTAATTGGAGGGTGCTCCGGAGCCTCGAGCCCACCGCCCCGCCGACGCCGGGCCCTGACGTCACTGGGAGGTTGCTGGGGGCAGTTTCCATAGTGTCACGTGAGGCTGATACCTGCGCAAATCCTCCAGGTGAAAGGCTCCCCTCATATCTCTGATGGCATGATGCAGGCCGTCATGACAAGAATCATATTCCAATTTGATCTTGTGTAAATGTGTGTGTATGTGTGCGTGTCACTCATCGATCATTAAATCAGTGGCAGGTAGCCAGAGGCTGCGAGTTGACGAGCTCAGCCCTTTGAGCTTGTCAACTCCTAGAATCAACAAATTAGTGCCTGTGTGGCAGCAGAGGGCCGAGCAACTCCAATATCTGACATTCCAGGGTAAGAAGGGCCACAGTGGACAGGCCGGGTGGAAGAAAAGAACAGCCTTGATGTGGCTATGTGTTGTCCTTTAACAACTGCTGTATTGTGATTTACACCAATCAGTCACCAACAATACAGCTATTACAAGTAATTTAGTGCTGCAGAATAATTTGTGTCAATCATGTTTGAACCTGAAGCAACAAGGCCTCCCTCTGTCTGAGCCTGAATGCTGACCTGTGATGCGCTTGATCTCCTGAGCAGTGGTGAAAGGCCACTTTTTTTTTTGCACACACTGTAACATGTAGCTGTGGTGGTCAGCATGATGTGCATGTCCTGCATTCTGGGTGAGGTAACCACGGGGCCTTAAGAGTGGGCCGAGTTCAGGATACCTTGCTGCAGCATGCCCATTGTTGTTTACATGTTTGCCAAATGGATTACTCAGCAGGATTTAGCCTTCTGTAATTTATACCTTCATTAATCCCATTTGTATCTGTGCTGGAACAAAAGATGGGAGAGGGTAACGGAGGGTTAGTGGGGAGTTGGAGGAGGGGGTGCTGCTCTTGCTTTCCCTCTGTCTTTCTCAAGGACACAGCAGTATTGTTTCACCGAGGGATGCTATCCTAGAGTGGAGAACACTATCCTGAGCTGGGTGAGAACTGTGTGCAAAAACTGTATTGCTGTGCAGCCACAGTGGCTAATGAACAACAAGATTATCATTCCGATCCATGCTGTTATTAAATGGGATTGGCTTTATCTACCTGTTTGTTCCCATTGGGCACGGTCATCCATCATTATCCAGAGTGGAGGTGTGTGTGTCTGTGTGTCTGGTATGTGTGTTTTGGAAAGAGAAAGTGTGTGTGTGTGTGTGTGTGTGTGTGTGTGTGTGTGTGTGTGTGTGTGTGTGTGTGTGTGTGGGTGTGTGTGTGTGTGTGTGTGTGTGTGTGAAGAGCCACAGTGGGGCTTGTGAAGATAAGCAGAGGCAGAGAGAAGAGAATGACACAAACCAGCTGAAGCATCATTGTCCCCTTTACTCATGGCTAATTAGATCGAGCCAGGGCACTGGGGGGCTTTATAGACACAAGCACCCGGACACAAGACCATATAACTGCAGCGTGAGCAGCACTCTCTCCCCTGTAACTAGTTGGTGCTCAAAAATAAAAACGTTTCAAAAAAAGGACAAAGACATAACACATGGACTCAATAAAAAAGGATTTTTTGGACAGAAGATGATCCTAAGCTTAAAACAAAATCTCTTGTTAGAGCAAAATAAAAGGAAAAGCTCTGGACACATATGTAATTTGTATGTTTGGAAACTGTCACAACAGGTAAAACCTGTAATGAATTCAGTTCATTAAATAAAAAGAAAAACTTTCATTTGGTTTGATTATAGAGCTGTGTGTAGGACGCACTCATCTCAGAGCTGCTGCATACTTCCTCTTATTTGGATCGTGCACACAAAGCAGCAGCACAGGTAAAGCAGGAGGATGGGGCGCGTGGGGGGGGGGGGGGGGGGGGGGTAGAAAGATGCCATGCATTCACTCCTGCTCCCGCATGTCTGTGGAGACCCCCATCCCGCCCCTGCCTCTGCTCCACCATTGTAGTGATGTGATTGCTCTTTCTGCTGATGAAAGAGGATTGCTCGAGTCATTACGCGTTTTAGAGCGTGACAATTGAATACTTTTGTCGTCACTAATAAAACGCTGATGATACACTAAACCATTATTGCGTGATCGAGGGATCTTTATTCCAGGAGTGGAGCACCTTGCTGACGGTAGCATGAGGCTGGAAACATTAAAATCGATTATGGATAGGATTCATTGGACTGCATGGATTGGCTTAAAAACATTTTATACAACCAAACGCACAATATGGAGAGGATATGCATTAGGCATGATATTTGTTCAAATCATTGCTCGACCTCAAAGATAAATAATTTTAGGGGTCGATGCTTTTGGTAAATGCTACAAAAAAGACATCCAATAATAACACAGGCGATTGGTCAAAACACAGTTGCGGAATTACAATCTATATAAAGCTGATCTTAAACACGAATTGGAGTCAACAAAGTGCGTAAAAAAAACAAATCTTCTTTGGGTGCTCAGTAGAGAAATCAAACAGTGATGCACAAATTTACCTTAATTTATTACAATATAGTAACAACGGCTGAAGAGAACCTATAATAATAATAATAATAATAATAATAATAATAATAATAATAATAATATTCTATTGTTATTAGTATTAATATTATGAGCGAAGCTGCAGACGGGAGTGTTTCCTATAAGAAACAGTAATTCCAGACAGTATTTTGCAGATTTAAACAGATCTTAAAGTGTATGGAATCCACTTACATTTCTGAGCGACGTGTCCTGGCTTTTCAGGCAAACCGCAGAAAATGTGCATCCATTAGATTCAATGCTATTCTCTCAAAAATACACGGCGCATCGTGATCGACCGACGCAGGAACGCTTCCTTGTGCTTTTCTAAGATGCTGTGGAGGAGACCACACGGAACAACAACAGCCCGGTGGCCTGTAGTCGCTGCTACGCTCAGCGTGTCGTCACCCGGCGGGGAGCGGTGCGTGTCTGCGCTCTGGCTCTCCCTCCTCTCTCGCTCTATACCCAAACCCCTGCGAATATGAGAAAAAAAAAAAAAAACTTCCTTGGCTCCACGAGAGGCACACAGCAACGTAACGGCACGTCAGCCGGCAGCCCGTCTTCCGGGTCTCTGGTGAACGTACACAAACTGGCAGCAGTGGATACCTGCTGCCATGAGGTGATCAGAGGAGTTCAACTTATTCCCCACGGAGAGCTTCTCTGCATGTTGAAGGTTTTACATCCAGCTGCAATTGACAGAGTTTTGGGTTGATCCCTACTTGCGGAATTGTACATACAGGCATTTATAAGTGTTGAACATAGGCGAGCACTTCTATTTCATTCACACTTGCAGTGAAATAATGAAGCAGGGATAAATGCGTAATATGTTGTGCAACCCAGTCTCTAAGTGCAGGATGCACAATAGGACTAATGTGGCAACGCCACAACTTTTCTATGCCCACATACCTCTTAATGCTCCTTTATTGATGGATTGATTGATTGTTTGGTTGATTGATCTTTCGTTTGTGGGGAATCTACACCATTTGGGATAAATAAAGTGGTCTGAACATAATTATTGGTGCTTTTGGTAGTTTTCACGTAGAATCGGAGATACACACTTGATGTCTTCAAATCATTATTTTTATCAAAAAAAATTTTGCGGGGGGGGGGGGGGGGGGGGGGGGGCACACTAACAGCCTCTCTTCTGATGGACTTTCTGAGATTTTGCTTGGTGCCTCTCACCCACTGCTCTCACCCCCTCTTGCATTAAATGTGTTAAAGAGGGTAAACGCACCTCCCTCCGTCAATTTTTGTTCTGTGTGGATGCGTGCTTTATATCCCCACACGCTAACAACAACTTTGTAAAACATGCAAAGCTCCTAAAATCTCCTGCACGCGACCCTGGGCTCGTGCGCGTCGCTGCAGCCAGGCAGGTGCAAGGGGCGCAGGGACCCGGCGTCTTGTGGATGGGGGGGGGGGGGGGGGGGGGGGGGGGCAGGCTCGTGCTCCCCAGAGTGCACACAGAAAGGAAAAGAAAAGAAAAGGAGTTACAAAAAAAAGAAAGAAAAAAAAAAAGAAATGTGAAGTCTGACTGAATTAGAAACATTTGCTTTAATGCCTTAAATCAGCAAAGCACATATGAGAGATCTGCAAATAAAGACAGTAGTGCTGAATAGGACACGTAAATAACTTTCTGTAAAACAAATAGTGTGACACTTTACCAACAAGCGTAGTTTTTCGAGATGTTAAAAATGGGTTGTTGTTTTTTAATGGTTCTGTTTGGATTGTTTTAAAAACTGCTTAATTGTGTGGATTTCTTGTAGGAGATTCGTTTAGGACATGCAAAGCTAAAAAGGTCATATTTTATTATTTGAATTCAATACTCTATTGGTATGACTATTATTTTTGTGGGCCCTTATGTGAACCTCTCCCTTATATGTATATATTTATACATTTATTGAGCGTTTTATGGACAAGGGGAAGTTATAAATGAATAACATTAAGATACTTTAGGATAGATAAAGTGGTCTGAAGTGAACTTTTGATATCAGCAGTTATTTATAGATATATGTCTATAGGCTGTATGTGATGAATAGACAATGATCAAATTAATTACATAATACATATATTTTTTAAAGTACATCAAGAAATTTAGACACTGAGATAATTTATTATTATTATTATTATTATTATTATTATTATTATTATTATTATTACTATTACTATTACTATTATTATTATTACACTGTATTGTTGTTTCTTAAAATGTGATTATTTGTGAATGGACTGCCTTATTTTAGTGTGCTGGTGTGTTAGTGCGTACTTGTTTTAGTAATCCGCTTTTTTTTCCTCTGGCTCTTTTGCGCAGACTCCGCTTTGGCTGCGCGCTGGCTTTTCGTCGGGGAGATATTATATGCACACTGCATTAGATGCCGGGGCCCTTCTCCTTCTGATTATTACCAGGGGTAATATTTCATCGGCACCACGCAATCTTTGTTCTCTGTGAAGATAATAAATGGCCTAATCGTTATCAGCAAACTGCTGGGGGTGTCAGCGCCGACCGAGGCTGGGAGCGGGGTCCAAAGTGCTGCTGAATAAATTGGTGTTCCTTATCTCTCACTCCCAGATTATCGCCGCCTTTTCAAACTTGCACAACAAATACATTCAATGCATCTAATGCATCATTTGTGGGGGGAGATCCCGCAGGTTGATAGAGACAGATAGGCGCGGGGAATGAGATGTATTTACACGTTTTACGCGCTGCAGCGGTGCAGCCAATATATAGGCTCTATTTGGCATTAAAGCGAGTTTATTGACTAGACCATTGGGACACGCACTTTACATATCAATGCAAGCCATATTAAACATACATCACTGTGATATGATGCCTATCTGTATGATTAGTCTCATCTATTGCCCTGCAATAAACGAGGCCCCCTTTTAAGTAATATAGGCCTCTTTTTTTTTGGAAGTGTTGTTTTAGTGAATTAGACCATAGTGTCACAGATTTACCAGCTGAATCGCGTACAGTTTGGTTTACAGTTTATTTACACTTAGACGCAATTTAACATCGCAGAGGTTATCTTTCAGAATATATTGCACAGATAAAACAAGATAAGCTCAATTTTCAACTATAATTGCACTTGTGAAAATGATTCCGACCTAATAAACACGTCGAAACATGATAGCATTATCTTCATTTCCACAACAGGATAAGCCGCTTAACATGCACCGTTATTTTTCCTCTGATTTGGTTCAGTGTGGTCAGCAG
Organism: Lipophrys pholis; assembly: GCF_963383615.2. Classification (NCBI taxonomy): domain Eukaryota; kingdom Metazoa; phylum Chordata; class Actinopteri; order Blenniiformes; family Blenniidae; genus Lipophrys; species Lipophrys pholis. The sequence continues at coordinate 14,384,437 of NC_137637.1, forward strand.
GCCCACTTCTCCCGACATCTGACAGGCCTCACTTCATGCAGGCCGCCGTTATCGCTCCTAGAAACTGTTGTGGCATTTTCCTGATTCTACTACAATTTAAAATACAGAAGACCTCCTAAATTTGACAATTGATGTCAGGCAGTGCTATTTGATTAAATGTATAATGACCGCAACTTGCATGGCTCGCCCCTTTTTCACTTTGCTCACGACTGACCTTTTCCCTTTTCTTTTTTCTTTTTTTTTTTTTTTCTAAATTGGATTTATAATTTCAGACATGTTGAAGGCGAAGGTGCAGGGGAAATGGTTGTAGATCCACCAGCATATATAATGCAGCATTTATGAGTGACACTCGTGACAAAAAATAAAAAAAGGAAAACATTTTCCAACAAACACACACACACACACGCACACACACACCTTTTAATACCGTGGCATCTCCACCGGCCCCGGTGCTCTGATGGTCTCCAAGACAACCGAGATAACGGTGCTGCAGTTTTCCATATCGGTCCCGGAGTCTATTATAGCTCGGGATTAGCTCTCTTTCCGAAAAGGTCATACACAAAGTCACCAAACCTGCTTTTTGCTTCCCTTCCATATGGCCCCGCGTATGAGGGCACATTCATAAACATGCATGTGCCATTTCACTTAATGCCATTAGACTAATAAGCACTGCACATTTTTCCTTGTCTAGTAAAAAAGATTAGTGATGTAAAAAGAGCTTGTGAGGATAAAGCGGGGGGCTCAGTCTCCCCGGGCTGCTCTGCAGACTGGGGCAGCTGTGCAGGAAGACATGCGCTGTTATATGGCGACCCCTGGCGAGGAGGGCGCGTACTGCAGGAGAGTAGCGAGTGGGATTCAAACCCGAGACCGGGGCGTCTGCAACCCCACATGAGCAAATAACAGGTCAAACGGGGCAAATGAACCAAAACGGTCAAACCGCTGAAATTGCAAAGGAAAAAATTGAAAACAGTCAAAGATTGTTGAACTTGCTTGATTACAAAAAAACCCTCACAGAAACATGGCCAAACCAGTGGAAAATCCAAAATAAATAAATGAATGAATAAATAAATAAATGTAAACAATAGCCGAATCAATGAAACATATACTCAAAATTAGCTGAAGTAGCAAAATTGTTGTTATAAAATGTCATAATTACAACAAAGCAACAGTTATACTGTTTATGACGTGTTATCCTCAATCAAAAGGTGGAACAGGTTTTGTGGCTCCAGACAAATTTCTTTTTAGTAGAAAATGCCCAAAACAGCTCTTTTGCTCATAAAGGTGGCAGACTACCACATATTTCACCCATTCATTATCTTTGCATCATTCTTAACTTCATAGAGAAAACAGACGTTTGCTTTCTAATTTATTTATCGATGAAATCCCCCAGAAATAGGACTTCATTGATGCACTGATTAAAATGTATCAAGGAAATTGGCAAGTCACTACAAACCTTCAATGCCTATTGTCAGCCTACCCGCTCTTCCATCCCTGCACTCTCTGGTCATTATTCTTTATAGGGCAAACACAGAGAGAGTGACACACTCACGTTAGACACATTTTTTAGAGTGAAAACACACACTTACCAGACTCGATCTGGGGTTGTTCTCAACATGAGGCTAAGAACGCAATGACTTGAATACAGTTTGAGATGGATTGATCGTGGGGGAGTTGCCTGCAAGCCTTCTAACAAAATGAGCCATTTTTGCCTTCTTCTAATAAACTCAGTCTGTCTGGAACTCCAGAACATCAAAATGAGAAAAGTACAGTTTAGAACCTTTATATACAGCGTATTTATACACAAACTGTTGTTTGTGTTACATATGAAACTGAAGATCTCCAAATAAGACCTGTGGATTTCATTACTGTTTTTGGCTGTTTGAGTCTTAAACCGATACTTTTTTCTTTGTTTGTTTGCTTAATTCCCTTCTGCATTGTTGACTTTAAAGCCAAATTAGTCTGTACAGATTGAATGAAACGTCTCTATTTTCAATTTAGAAATGGTTAAAGGGGGAAAAAAAGAATAAAACAAATAAACCCTCAAAATGCAGTGAAGTGACTTTTCTCTTGTAATCATCAAATTATGAAACATTCTTTAATCTGTTACAGTTGTCACATGAAACTGTGAAACATTGTCTGCCGTGCAACAATCTTTATCTTAAAATGATTATTTACTTATAATTTTGTCAAATCCATCCGTGCATTCATTTTCTCCCGCTTATGTGTTTCCGGGTTGCGGGGGTGGCAGTCTGAGCACCGTCACCCAGACCACATTGCACCGATGAAGAACTTTTCCTGCAGGTAGTGAGCCCATGAGAAGATTTTGTCAAATAGGCACACATAAAGGTTGAAGACCACTGCCATTGGTGAAACACAATGTGCCTGGTAATTATTCATGTGCAGGCTACAGGCACTTGTTTCTTCATTTACAGTAAGTAAAAATGGTGTTATGATTTTAGTACTTTTACAATATAATACTATCGCATATGTAATCGAAACACCTTGCATTAATTGTATTGATTTGGTACTTGCAAAAAAAATCTCTGAAATGTGTTATTATAGGATTTCAGTGATTTTTTTTTCTTTTTTGTATCATTTGTATGCTTTTGCTTTGTCAAACTGATTTCACCCCACAGATTAGTCAAATTATCATAAGTTTTATCTATATAATTAATGATTTGTGCCATTAGTACTTTTCAAAGGGGCACATGTACAAATGAAAACACCATAATAGTCAGAACTAGATGAATCCAACAAAGGAAGAAAGGTCTCCAAACTGAACGTGATGTCTCTGACTGCAGCTGTACAGCTGAAAGTGAACAAAATACCACAGACAACATAGAAATTCAGAGCAGCAACATATTTCACACTCAGTTTTGTTTAACAGAAATAAAGGTCCTTTTTTTTTTTAACTTTGAGTACTTTTGTAATATGTTTAACTCAAATAGCCCTTTGTGTTATTTCAAGTAGCTCTCACTTTCAAAAAGGTTGATGACCCCTTTTCTAGACTTTGACCTGAGTTGTGATCGTTATTAGCAGCTTGCTGAGCTTAAAAGAGGTGCACTCATTTCCACAGATTGGCTGGATGATCAACCCTAAGAAGAGCACAGCTCCTTCAGACTTTTTCCACTTCACAGCGACTGAGGCGTTTGAAGTGGGACGTTTATCCTCAAGTTAAATTTCCACAAGACTTACATTAAAGAGTCCTACTAAGAGTTTTGCATGGCTTTTGATCTGACGTGCAATTAACCCAATGATACTTAAAACACTGGTTGTATTTGACCACAGTTTGGATTCATAAATGAAAGACTTCAATGCTATCGGTCCATCAAAATCCACAAATAAAAAAGATTAAATATAGATGAATCAGTAAATATGACTTTGTCATTTACCTAACAATATAAATACACACGGCAAAGGATGCCAAGTATAAAGATGAACTAGTCATTTCTGAATTTCCTATATATGCATGTGTCTCTGAAATATTAAAGAAGAAAGCAGCGCAGTGAAAGATGGCGACTAATGTCCAGCTGGATTGTTCCAGCTGGGATTCCCGGTGGCTGGATAGGAAGTTAGAGGAGCTCTGACAGGAAGTGTGTTCTCAGGGAGGGTCAACATCGTGTGGAGAGAGAAAAGGGGGGGGGGGGTTTCCTGTCGGTTCTCTCCTCGTCTCACTTATTCTTACCGCGCCCCTCTTTCTGGGTTCACTTCACACCCCACATGACTGCGTACCGGTATGGAAATGCTCCTGGAAGCATCCGCCCATGCACACCAAATTATCGGAATGCTTTTAGAGGACAGTGGTGAGCCAAGAGAGTAAATCATATACTATAGGGCAGGATTGTGTCACAGGATGCAGATGTCACCACATGAAGTGAAACTTCCTGCCCATCAAAGCAGTCAGTCCAAGTTTAATGGACTCGCAATCTGTAGCCCACAGCAGAAAGTGAGTCTGCGCTCATGGAAATAAGGCCAGAAAATTTAAAAAGAGAGAGATGGCAGAGGAAAGGAGGACAGAGCAAGTGGGGAGGGATATTGTAGGAGAGGAGATGTGATGGAGCGATATGTGGATTGCAAGAGGAAAAATCTCTTTGTCTCCTCTGAGCTCAGTGGACAATCAAAGTTTCCTATCAGCTCTGGAGTAGGGGAAATTGGCTGCCCTGGGAAGGAGAGGGCCACTCTCACAGCCAATGGGAAGTGCCCCTGTCACTCTCATCAGGTCTGATAGAGAGAGTAGGAAACGTGTGTGTGCGTGTGTGTGTGTGTGTGTGTGTGTGTGTGTGTGTGTGTGTGTGTGTGTGTGTGTGTGTGTGTGTGTGTGTGTGTGTGTGTGTGTGTGTGTGTGTGTGTGTGTGTGTGTGTGTGTGTGTGTGTGTGTGTGTGTGTGTGTGTGTGTGTGTGTGGAGAAGAGTGCTTTAATTTAACAGAGAGCAGCTTTGTTTCACTCGTCTTCATGTGATCCCAGATGATACAAAGTCTAAAGTAGACCTTCATCTGCAGATTATCCTGTGCTACTCTGGGACATACATGAGCCACACGCGGTGCGTTTTTTGGCAAAACTTGCCCTGAGAGGCATGACCATCAGTGCTTTGATGGAGCGCCATGTGGCAGAGATCAGGGGGTCTTAGTGGGAGCTGTGGACAGTTGCACACAGGGGCAGCAAGGGAAGAGGATTACTGTCTCATCAATACAAATCCATACCGTGAGGGAGGTTGACATCAATATGCACACAGATACAGGCTCGACGTGGAGGCTCTGAAGGAAAGCAGGCACAAAGTAAACATACTCTTGCAAGGAGCACAAGGGTGGACTTTTGCTCCTGGGTTTCTTTTTGTTTTGTGGCATCCATCTTTCCTGCTGTCCCCCTGTCCTCACCTCCTTCATGCCAGACAAGAATGTGTCTCTCTGCACCCAGAGTCCAATCCTCTGTTTGAAGTCCCATCTCCGTCTCTGCGCTCCCCAGTGCTGTCCTTCCTTTCCCCTGCCTGTCGGACCGTCTTATCTGTCAGCCGCGCTCCTCCCTGCCTCCTGCAGCTGCAACCTTGGGCCACAGACGCCTTCATTGTCCTCCTCTTCCTCGCCCTCACGCTTCTGCACCCGGCCACATCACACCTGCCACCTGCGCAGGACACCGAGCCCTGGGGGCTTTTCATCCGCCCCTCACCTCGCCCCTTCAGAGCCTCTCATCCCCTCGTCCCGGTGCCCTGTCACTGAGGAATGGTTGGAGCACAGGAGGCCGGGGGAAGAGCCGGGCACAGAGCTCCTGTTGTGGTGGCGTGTGTTTTAAGCAGAGCCAGAGAGGATCAGCACAGGTGAGGTGGTGTGCGTTTGAAGCAAGTTTTATGCTTATATTAGACTCATATTTCTTCTTTTTGATGTCACGGCTGAGAGCAGGACTGGATGAATTGGATGAATGTATGTTGTGAGGAACGTGGACCTGGGAGTGTGTGCATAATAACGCACTGACAGTGAGGGTGGTGGCTCTGTCTCAGTGATTTATGAGAGTGTGCTGTGAAGGGTCTTCTGAGCAGGATATTGTTCCCTGACTGGTGACTTCTGCCTCTTTCTCTTTCTACCGTGTGTGCGTATGTGTGTGTATTTCAGAGCAAGAAAGATTAAGAGGGAGAATACGGCAGGTGAGCCCTCAATGTAATCAATCACCACCACGTCACAAGGCCCAGGACTTGTGGATTACCCCCTTCCACTGATAGCTACTTTGACTGCATTTCTTTTTTCTTGCATATTCATTATTTCTGGCAGATAAAGAAAGAACACACACTGCATCCTCGCTATACTTCAGGAGAGGGAGATAATAATCAACCCTATGCCTGAGCAAAGGGGAGGACCATGACAGCTCAACCACAAGGCCCAGCCAGTCCAACACCCTGCACAAAACCCCAGCATCCACCTCACACACACACACACACACACACACACACACACACACACACACACACACACACACACACACACACACACACACACACACACACACACACACACACACACACACACACACACACACTCTCACACACACACACACACACACACACACACACACACACACACACACACACACACACACACACACACACACACACACACACACACACACACACACACACACAAGCACATAAGCACGCTCGGTTTGCCACATCAGGATACAGAGCTGCACACAAATTCCGGTTCAAACAGTATTCTGCTTGGTTTACACCAACAGATAAACCGCAGCTCTTCTGTGACCGGTTATCATATCCTGGGCGAGAGCAGAACATACTGAACAGACCTGCCATCAGCCCCAAACACAATAATACCCTTTGCTGATGAAGTGTCACAAAAAGGCAAATAAAACTCCAGACACACTCGCGGATTTCCATCGATTACACTGGAAAAACTAAGGACATAGTTCTGACTTTGTTAGCAGCAGAGTTATAAATGGTAACTCTTATACTCAGATTTATAGAGAGAATAGATTAGGTAGTATACTGTGTGCTTCCATCACAGAGTTCGACTCGTGATCCAGTTGGATCTGCTTTTAAAGTCCTCATGCTCCTGTGGAAGGAAGACATGTGGAGTCGGTATAAACCGTACAGTTTGTTGTTTGTGCTCCTGTAACATCTCTCTGACGATAGATTCCTTTCTTTTGAATGGCTACCTGATCAGTCACATCTGTAATAACATTCATGCATTCGGGTGAGTGTCAGAAGAAACCCACATTGAGTGGCATTGGGCGAGAGCCATTCTATCACAGAACAATAAGATGCAGTAACTAAAAAAAAAAAGAAAAAGATAAAATCCCACTGAGGGAATTACAATCCCTTTTTGTCTTACTGTGAGGCAAGAGTGCTAAAAACTGAAAAAACTATGGAATCCATTCGTATGACACAGACACATCTCAAAGTATAAGAAAGTATTAACAAAAATCTATAGTTTCATCAGTTGTTTCTACACTTGAAACATAAAAAGCAAAGAAAAAGCATTATTTCTTTTTTGATGGTGGTAATAAATTGTAATGATTTATTTGTGATTTTTCCTGACTTAGAAGTCAAATTTATATTATTATTAAAATATATATTTCTTGAGTGTAAAACATTTTTACAGTTTGAACTAAAGTGTCATTTTGGGATAAAGATTGTTGCTAGAAATATCAGCAAGAGGTTAAAAATAAATAAATAAATATTTCCAAGCCCACGATTTGTGCAATCGGCTATACGTGCCGTTAATCATATTATTTAAAAGAGCTTCATTTAAATCAATATTTTCAATATATTTAGTGAAATCAAGTTGAACTGTCCAAAGAATACCTTGAAGTACATTTATTCTTAGATGAAGTAACGTCCCAAATCACCTTTTGGCACCTGACATGCAGCCATCAGGGAATCATCGCTGCTGATATTCAGCAGAACAGCACTCCCTCTTATGTCTTACTGCTCTTGTAGAACAGTTAAACTAAGAAGCTACAAATGCCTCTACCGCCTTTTTTCCATGTCTTACTTTTTGTATTTCTACAATACTGCAGATTTCACTCCTTTGAGAAATCTATATTTATTGAATTTTCTGAGTTTGCTGTCATTCTTGTTATTACTTAAGTATAAAGCGCTGTCTCAGTGCCGCCATGCTGAACATCAGCCTCTCATTCAGACAGAGTATTCTCTATGAAGTAGCTGTTTTATTATTGTGCTTGAGGTTTCACAAAACGTCTGGATCAACAATTACAACCAGTGAAAATGCCTTAAACGAAAGCTTTAAGATCTGTTTTCACGCCACTTAAATAAATCCATCAAATGTCACACATTTGTTCTCTCAGTTTTTTTCACTGTATGAATAATACATCTCTTCTTCATCAACTGTAGAAATTCATTTCTTCACTTGTTTTGCAAGAAAATAAAACAAAGTGTTTCCTTTTTCTTTCTTTTTTTACAGTTTGGCTCAGACGAGTGAAAATGTCAAATACTGCTTTGTTTGGTTTGTGAGTCTGGACCGGTGATAAGAATAAATCATTACATTTGTGTCGGTTATCCTCAGAGCTCAAGGTTGTTCGCTTTGACCGCACAGATTTTGTTTTTACTGAAATACTTAAACATAAACTTTAGATATTTGTCAACTCCGGAGACGTTTCATGCTCTCCAAGAATTAAATCGAAATGTATTACAACTTTACGTTCACAAGAAAACATCAAGTTAACTGGTGAAGCAATGTGGCTCTTTGTCCATTTGCATGTTCTCTCTGAGCCTGCGTGGGTTTTTCCCCAGGTACTCCGGCCTATTTAAAAAAAAAGAATCTAGATATATGTTCTATAAGTGGCTCACTGACTGTGAATTTGTGTTGGTGAAGGTCTCTCTCTTTGTGTGGGACCTATCAAAGCTTTGGCATTCCCCCCCAAAACCTTTAGAATCGGACCCATTTTAGTAGCGTTGACAGATTTTCAGTTTGATGGCGTCATTACAAAGTGGAGCGCAGACGTGAGCTCAGTGGTCTCTGTGTGAAGGTGGACGTGTGCGACTTGTTCTGCGCTGTGAGACTTCGCCGCTCCCCGACTCTCCTCCAAATCTCCGCTCGAGCACAAACACACAACAAAAGTCGCCTTTGTGTGGCCTTTCACCGGCACCGAGCATCGGCGCTAACAGACATTGTCTTTGCCTTCTCCCCGCTGTGTATTTTCAGAATGATTATTGTATGGCACATACAATATGCCAACGCCATCATTGTGAGGGGAACTGGAGTGTTATTATGGAGCAGGAAATGACCTGCCGGGACCCCTGGTGACCTTGCAGGGAAAGTGCTGACCTCAGACTGACCCCTGTGTTTGTCCTGCGCTCAGACTGAGATGGAGGCAGGTCGGCGGCTCTGCTCCTGATAGGAGGGGTTACTCTGAAACCAGGACTACAACAATGTGCTGGGAATCCCCCCCCCCACACACACACACTTTTCAAATTGCTGCCAGTCACTGTGTAAACGGGTCTGGATATAATTCAGGGACATTGGGATGACATTTAGTTTTTATCTGATTCAGAGTATTTAAAGTTAAAGAGAATAAGAAGTGTAGTGATGCAGATTTTCTTTATAAAAAACAAACAAAGTCCAAGATGGTTCATTTCTTGTTACTGAAACAAGCACGCCCTCTTTTGATGAAAACTGTGTACTGCCCATAGACCGTGAAATAACTGCATGGTGGTCCAGTGGTTACCAGTCTCCGAAAGAGCGGAACCCTGGTTTGATTCTAAGTCTCTTTTTCTCTGGTTGGGACTTCTATAGAAAAGTCTATAAAGAGGTCAATCTGAATAAGCACACACTGTACAACAGCTCTCCCTTCATTTCGAATGGAGCCACTTTAAAGTCTACGTTCTACAATGTTTTTTGTTTGTTGGTATGTAAAGTTAACCATCAACAGCCTGTAAAAAATATCCGCTCGTAGTACAAAGATGAAGACTGATGCAGAAGGTGGCATTTTTTACCAAGACATGTAAGAGTATGTCAAATATCAAGATGGGTGCTAAAGTTTGGATTACAATATCAGACATGCAGAGAAACACAGGAATATGACAGAATTAGGCAACTTCCTTTCCACATCTTCTTGTGAAGATATAATAACATTGAGCAGAACTTACAGCTCGTCTCTCAACACCAGTTTTAGTTTCAAAAAATTTGTTCAAAAATGGAATTGTTCCAATGGTGTTCAGGCACTTCTCACCCATTATGACGTGGCTGGCCCAGTATGAAAGATGAAAGTGAATAAACACGACTTTTTCAAATTTTTATTTCAAACATGACTGCTCTCCATTTCATTGCCCATATTTTTTTTCTTTTCCAAATTTCCCAACTTCCATGTCTTTTCCCACTTACACTCTAATCTCTTTTAGTCTTTAATCTCACAATCAAACGCCATTTAACCAGGAAAAAGAAAACAAACCAAAAACTTACAAAATGTAGAAAACATGACCAAGGAGCATCAAAACAAGTATTTAGATGACACATTATCAGAGCTTCACTTGTGTTCATATATAAATGTCAGTCGGGGGGCAATTAGAAAATGAAAAGAAGTTCCAAGTGCAAAAGAGACCATTATCTTACATATGTGAGCGAAGACATGCGACCAAAACATTTTGGGCCCTTGGGTTACTTTCTTTAAAAAAAAAAAGAAAAAAAAAGAAAAAGAAAAACACTGTCCCTCAACCATACCAACATTTCATTGAGAAGAAAATGGAAAACAGTTCCAATTTGAACAGGAAGGGCCAAGTCAGAGCACAGTGTGGCGAAGTTGAAGGACAGAGGAACAGACGTTGTGATGTAGCTGCTGTGGAGCCGAACACGCTGACACCTCGAGTTTATCACAAGGCACAAAGACACCAGTCTTTGGATAAACCAGCACTACTGTAGAACAAGATGTTGATAGTCCATGTCTGGTTTCAAAAATGATTCAAAAAACAAAACAAAAAAAACAAAAACCTAAGCATGTGTCACATTTTGTTTGATTCTCATACAAATATTAGGTTTGTGTTGAAGCGTGTGTGAGTGAGAGAGAGTTTAGAGGGCGTCCAGCAGACTGTCGATGCGGCCCACCAGCTCCTGCCTCTTGCCGGTCAGCGTCTTCTCGCTCTCGATGTACGCCTCCTTCTTCACTTTACCCGCCACGAGCCGCTCGGCCTCCTGGCACGAGCGGCACACCAGCTCCTTGACCTGACCGTCCAGCTTCTGCACCTCTCCCACCTGAACACACACACACCGGGTGGGGGGGGGGGGTCCATGAATATCGCTGTCCAGTCACTTCATTTAACCGCTTTCCAATTGTAACCGCTCACCTTATCAGCCAGGTCGGAGCCCTCCGCCTTCAGGCGGGCCTGCAGGGAGCTGATCTCATTGGTGAGCGTGCGGTGGTCCGCTTCCAGGGTCTTCCGCCCACTGTTCAGCGCCCCCGTGTCACGGGACTGCTTGTAGCGGTTGACCACCTCGTCCATGTGGCGGTACAGACCCAGACGTTTGTTGACCAGAGTGAGCACCTGCTCCGTGATGGAGGCCACCTTCATCCGCACCTCGGCCGCGGGGTCCTGTAGAGGAAACAGGCGGGGGGGGGGGGGGGGGGGGGGGGGGGTTACAACTGGACGAATAGAAGCGCTCACGTCTGTGAGCCAACTCCCCGATTTGATCTGAACTTGGTTTTGAAGTCTAGTCTGAAAAAAACTGTTGCACATTTAAATTTTGATCCTGACAGAAAACACAAATGCAGGCCCTGTGCAGGGACAGCAAAACACAGACCTAAATCACGTGGTCAAATGTTTCAACAGAAGATAATTCACAATTTAACAGTTATTTTAAAAGGAGGGCCACATAATGGCGTAGTGGTTAGCACCCCCGTCAGTGTGCTTACATTCATCCCACAGTACAAAAGCATGCATTTCAAGTTAATTGGCCGCTATAAATCAGTGACGTGCTGTCATTGGAGGCAGAGCCTCATCTGTCATCATGAAAAGAATCATATATATATAAATAAATGTTATTCAATGTTTTGAACCATAAATAAATCTTCCATTCACCTAACAAAATTTGGATTGTTTATTTATAAAGCAGTTAATTTGCACATTCATTCTTTGGTGTATTGAATGTTCAGTGTTTATCCACGGCAGCCGTAAAGAAGCAGCAGGTGAGACGCGCAGTTCGTTTGCCTCATGTTAGGGGGCGCTCGTGAGTCCAGAGACTCTTGTGCCACTGCTACAGAGGAAGAATGCTGCGCGCTATCTACGCGTTTACGATATACGAGTTTTACACGATGGAGGGTTCGATACCCAAGATCAAACTATTCTGTAAGCTGGACATTCAATCGCAGCAGGAAGTGCTGATTCAATGGATTTTAACCGGAAGCATCAAAAGATGAACTTCATTAGTAAGACAAGGTAAGACCATAAGATCATGTTTGGAACGGAAACGTGCGGCAGGTGGCCTACCGTTTGTAGACGCTGCCTGTTTTACGTTTGAAGTCTGGCCGGCTTATTTACAGGGAACAGCTGATCACTTCTTTGTAAATAGTTTTTACTGTCAAGCCCATCACTGTGTATGTATTTACCAACCATTTGCTTTGTAAATATGAATATTTCATTCTTATTTGAGGTTTTAATATTCTATTCTATTGGTATCTTGTTCCATTCTGTTGAATAGCATCAAGAAAGGCCATCAGAGATGCTGCATATTCAAATATGTGTTTTGCCTTCAAATTAAAATATTAACGGTCCAAGCATCAGCACATACAAGGACATCTATTATTGTTTGAGTGTTTTGAGTTTCTGACTCATTATCTTTCTGTGTGGAATTTACAATATTATTGCTAGTTTGTATTTAATGTTAGGGATAAGTGGGACAACATTACCAGTTTTTACACAAGTCACTTTCAGTCAACCTGACATTTCTGATTAAGAGATCAGATTGTTCTGTTCACATGATCACTGAGCAAAGTGATCAGATTGATGTGTCGATTTATACTAATAATATCCGAATGAGACGGTGGATCAATCACATAATGCTTTGCACATCTGTGAGATGCGCATGTCATTCTAACATCCAGCTTTATCAGTTTATTCTGACATGACAACGCTAAAGAAACATTCTCCTCGCTCAGTCTCATTGGGAAGAGACCACATGTTTTAGAGCAACGTCGTCCCCTGTATCCACCAAGTGCGTTTTGTAACTGCTTTTTTTTTATTCTGACCGACGCACGTGAAGCATCATGTGTTGAGGTTACTTGGAGGACATTTGTTTAAAGCTCCTGCAGTGGGAAGCGGCTACATTCCTTTAACATTGATTCTGATCAGCTCAGACAGTGTCAAACCACCTCATCCAATCCCATTGGAAATTAAATCGAATAGGTACGGTGGCCCAGTAGGGTCAAAGGCACATTGCAACAGCATAAGCAACAAATGCTCTTGTATTGTGGCTTTTTTTTTTTTTGCGTTTGTGCTGTTAGTCGTTCTGGGCCACCGGAAATAGGGACTTCCGACTTCCTAATCAGATAGAAAGTGTTAACTTGACATGATTTTAATCAGATCAACCACAGATACCGAGTTGCCATTCACATGCTTCCAGTAAAAATGCTACAGACATAGGCTACATCTGGAGAATTCCAGCTTTATCTTTCAATTTTCCATTCTGGATCAATAAAGTGTATCTTTCCATCTTACTCCATAACATTTTGGAGCGTCTAGCTTCAAAACAAGCAACACCCGAGTATGAAGAGTCCAGGGTTTGATCACCGACTATCAGGATACTCTGTGTGATTTCCATTGCTCATCACATTGTGCTGCATCAGAGTGTGAATGTACTGATGTTCAATAGTTGAGCAAGATGAGAAATGTTACAGGTGCTAAGTAGGGAACACCAAATTGTTGCTGTACCTTTGTGATGGCAAAGTCCAGACGTACATAGATGATAACAGTGAAGAAGAGAATGTAGAAAGCTCCGACAACCAAGAGCGGCTCCTGTAGCATCAGGATCTTATTGAAGTTGTAATGAACCTGCAAAACATGAATCAAGTTCATTGACATTTCTGACAACTGATTAATTAAACCAGATTTAAACTGCACAGAATTGCTGAGGAAAACTTAAATATTTGTAGATATGCTGGGTAAATGAATAAAGAAGGGTCTAAAAAATGTCATGTTAAGTAGTACAAGTACAATTACACCTTTAATTGCTCAAAGACGGTCTAAAGACAGGATCATCAGACAGATCAGCTCTCTTACAACACAAGGTGTTGAACAGATTATATGTACCGGTGTCCAGGTTAAGGTATTGAAAAAGAAGAAATCATTAATATGTAAAGTAAAAAAAAAGAAAAGATTTTTTTCCCCTTACATATTCACACTGAAAACAGTATATGTTGTTGTGAGCATTTTGTGAATGTCCAAAAACGTATTTCCAGCTGAAACATTAAATGTCCTGCAACTTTTACAAGAACTCCGCACATTGCACTACACATGTGTATCCTCCAACGCATCCATCCACTCTGCAGTTCATCTTACCACAACATCCTGAATGTGGTGCTCCACCAGGTTGTTCTTGGTGGCAACCAGCACTGGCCGTCCAAAAGTATCCAGATACGTGTAGTGCAGCTGGTTTGGCAGGCGGTCGATTTTGTAAGGCATGTCCAGGTGGATGTTTCTGATATGAAAGAAGACGCGAGGAGGCGCAATTATTTCAGCTGTTGCTTTTTGCCTTGATGCACTGTTGATGTGTGTTTGTGTGGCAGAACTTACCTGGCTCCCTCTGGCAGGATGATTTTTACAGTCAACAAGTCGATGACTTGGTCATCATACACATGGTCTACTAGTCGCATTTTCAGTGCGTATTGGTCACCTACAAGATGAAATGATACAACATATTAGCAAGTAAGGATGGATTGGCTCTGGCTTCATCTGCTCTCAAACAGGCAAATATTCTCTAACCGACTTCGAGAAATAGTCTCACCCAGGGTATGAAGATACTCGTAGCTTGGCAGATTGTAGCCAATGATGTAGTGCGTCTTCCAGCCACCAAACAAGGGAAACCGTGGCCTGACCTCCACCTCTACCGAATCATCCAGAACCTGCAGATGGGAGGTGGAGATGTTGCCGATCTCATCTCTGTAGTAAACGTCTTGGGCCGACGCAGGAAGAATAGTCTAGTGGACAAGAAAGACAATACAATTATATTAATCGGGTAAAAAGAGAAAACAGGTGAGAAGAAACTTGTTCATGCCTTGAGTGACAAACCTTGAAGGACTTGACCGACGAGATGCCGCTGTCAGACTGGCGCTGGTAATCATAGCGTGAAAATGGGCCTTTGAGTACGGCTCCAGTGTGCCTCAAGTCGATGGTTTCTTCCACAGCAATGTTGCCCCAGTGAGACACCTCGATGGTGCGAGTGATGCTGCTGATGGTGAGGAAGGGTGTGTTGTTTTCGTAATGGATCTTCATGGTGTCCTGAAAAGCGGGAACAGGCAAATCGATTATCAGCCGTTTTGCGGCTTCGCTTCAGGTTTTTGAAAAGTTGATCCTTAGCCGTACCTCGCTGAATGGGGCAACATCACGAAAAGGCCCGTACTCGATTATCTCGTCAGCCTTGCTTGGGTTGCCCAGCTTGGTGTAGCTCTCAACGGTCTTGGAGGCCAGGCGCACACGCGTTGTCTGGCTGCGTGTGGGATAAGGGGAGTACAAGTAATGGTTGCCCTGGAAGACCACCAGCTGGCGCTCAGCCTGCGTGATCTGTGTGGGAAAGGGCCTCAGCACGTGGCTGAATGTCATCTCCACCTTCGCTTTCAGCTGAGCACCTGCCGCCAAACTGGAGGGCAGCTTCACCTTGTAAAACTCCCCACTTTAACAGAGAGAATGACAGAAAAAGATGGACGGGTTAGCGACTCATTATGGACAATACTGTTAATGCTACTTCAGGAAAACATCTACGTCTCACAGAACGCCGTTCAACATCCCATAGTACGACTTTATTTGTGGATTTCCTAAAGGATGAGTGAAAGGTTTTAATGAACTTGCATTAGAAATGGAAACATACATGAAAAACTGTCAACAAAGCTCTTTAAACCATAATACAAAAAAGCACTGGGTTGAAATAAATCTCAAGATTGTTTTCAACTAGTTATCGCTCACTTTCAACGGCTGATTTGTGATACTTTAATAACAACCGCTTTCTTGTATGTCAGAAACAGAACATTTTCAGCAGAAATATTACAATCAAGACATTAAGCTGTATGATTTAGTAATTGGTATTAACTTAGAATTAACAATTTTGACTGGCAACACATTAATTCTTATTGTTTGACAAAAAACATTATTATTACACATAATGAAATTAATAGTTTTGTCAAGGTTTCTAACATATTTTGAGCAAAGTTGAACAAATACACATTTTATTTCTGACAGCGTCCTGTATTACATGTACTCATGTGAAGCATGTTGTGTATATATAGCTTAATCTGGCCTAGTTTAATTTCTATCATGCCTTAAGCATTTCAATTCCTTATCAGCCTGACACACAGGCTAAAATACTTATTTTGGCCTGATGCTGATGTTTACTTTTAAGTCAATATGGGCAGAAGAAATATGCAGATAACTTGAACAGAAAAACTAGATCACATCACTGTGTTTACATTTGGATGAATTCGTAAGTGCATGAGAGCAATTTCTTACCTTTGGCCCTGTACTGTTGTCTGCTCCAGTTCCAGTGAGCCATCATCCTCCTCATCTGACTTCACCTATTAGGGGGGAAAAAAATGTTCAAGTGTGAACGATTAATAATCTTGGAGATCAGTTTTGAAATAAGGGTGTGTGAGGGATCATTGTGTCAAAAACGGCATTTTCTTTCTCGCTTCATTCATTATGGACAGGGGCTGGCTCGTGCGCAGCCATACACGGAAGTGAGCTGCCCAGCGCATACGTGTCATTCAACCGCTGACAGAGCGTGGACTCCTGCGGAAGTTCACATCCTCTTAAACACTTCCATTACAAATACTGAATCTATGCACATATCGCAGGTTGTTTTGTGTGATAATGCAAGCCCCCTACACTCGGGAACGTGCAGTTTGTGGTGGTCATTGACTAACTGACTCCCCGAGGTTGCAGCGCTCGCCTTGTTGCCTGCAGACTCGCACAATTCACGGCGAGAACCTCTGCATGCCTTTCGGGCACAAAGAATCACACTAACGCTATGCTGCGACTCATCGTTAACATCTACTGCATTACTACATAAAGTAAACGCATATGAGCTGCTGGATTGCAAAGTCAAGGAGTCCGTGGCTTACAATAGGGAAGCTAAAAAGCTAAAGCTAACTCGCCGGTGTTTCGGATAAACTGGTTACCCCGTGGTGACCGACTTCCTTCAGTGTCCGTCGTCACTGCTATTAACAACAGATGTTAAAATAAGACTCACAAAAGGTACGAAACTGCGAAACTTTATTGGAAATGCGGTTATGCTCGCCAGGACCGCTACGGATTTCTTTCGGGTATTTAAACATCTGCAGCAACAACGGACGAAAAAGGAAGTCGGTCACCAGTCAGCAGGGAAACCACTTAATCCGAAACACCGGCTACACATAGGAGGTAAGTGCGGTGGTTTCATTCATAGTTATTAGCCTCACCGAAGCTCCGATGTAGGCCAGGTGCGGGACCAGGTCAGCCTCCACCGCTAACACAAAGCTGTGCACGGCAGAGTGTCCCTGGTTGGACAACACGATCTCCGCTGTGATCTTGGCCAGATGAGTGCTCAGGTCCACAGTCCTCTTCACATCCTCGTTCACTAAGCCGTTCGCTGAAACCCCGGAGCTGAAAGCCGCTGCCAGGAGCAGGCAAGCGGCTATCAGCGGTGCTTCCCTGGTCATTGTTCGAGAAGGAAATCGGGGTTCAGATGCCGGACTTGGAGCGGTGTGACAGGCGGAGATGTGGAGCAACGAAGGAAAAGGCCGCCGCGCCGCTTTACGACAGAAACGATGACGCTTCATTCAGTCATGCGTGATGACGTCATGACGCACGCTAGCGCGCTCTGCACCGGAAGCGATCCAAAACTATAATTCAGACGTGAATAATTGTTCCGTAAAATTATTTTTAAACGTTTCACCTTGACTGTACAAACATCAATGAATCTTGCATGTATCCAGAAGTCATCCTTACGAACTTACATTATAAATTGTTTGGTGTAGCCATGGCAACGTGTGGATGCCGAAATAGCTCAGTTGGGAGAGCGTTAGACTGAAGATCTAAAGGTCCCTGGTTCGATCCCGGGTTTCGGCAGACATGGGTAAATCTTTTATGATGCATTTTGTTAGCATCAGTGCTCACTTTTCATTGTCGTATTGGCGATGGGATTTCAAACTTCTTGTTCTATTCACATACCAGGCCCAGTTTGCAGTTTGCGTTGTGTATTTATATATTTTTAGATTAGTCTTGTGTTTTTGAGCTGCTCATCCCTCTTCTGGTGTTCTCAATGAAATGTCCACAATTCTGAATGACAAAAGTAAGTCATCATTATACCCAGCAGTTTGATATTAAATCCTCTATACCAGGCATCACCAAATGGCAGACCACAAACCGCGGTCAGGGTCCGGACCCAGACACTGTCCCATCTGGACCCGGCCCTACCTCCAGCCCAAACAGAAGGTTACTGATAGAGTGCTTCTTTTTCATGTGGTGCAGCTATTATCGTGTTTAAGACAATAGTAAACCAGACCGTGCGCTTCTATTTGAGTCGGCACGGCTTTTATAGTCTTTACGGTGATAGTTTAGTGGATGAGGAAACACACAAACCAGTTGCATGTGAGTTAAGCGGTCACACGTGAAATCTCACAGCCATTCAAATCTGTGAATTTCAATAGCAGAACTTTGACAGACGGAGGCAGTTAAAAACAAACAAAGTGATAGAAAACGTCAGACTAAAGAAGAGAAAAAACAAATGAGACAGAGGAAGTTGAGGGAAAAGGGTGTGCAGATGACACTCTCCAAAGAAAGAAGTGTTGACAGTGAAAATCAAACATTTACATTCACATAAAATATAAATGGTTAGAAATTCGGATCTTCCGGACCTTTGCATCAAGAAATGTTGTCAAACTGGACCTCTGAACATTCTAATTAAAGATTACAGTCAAAGATCCCTGGAGTTGATCCCATCAGCCTTTAGATGAACACAGAATACAACCTCAACAGGTCAATCTCACATTCACACATACATTCAATTTAGAGTCACCAACTAACCTGAAATGCATGCTTTTTGAACCAGGTACTAATGTTGGTTGTATTCATCATATGAAGAAATTTATCAGCCTGCTGTAGCATTAGACTTTTTTTTTTCTGATTTGGTCCTGTGGAGTGCAATGGCATACAACAACTCATTATTTTCCTTTATTTTGTAAAACCGCATATTAGAGGAAGTGCAACAAGATGACGGACAACACAGAAGTCTGGCTGACATCAATTGCATCTTCCTGGTCATCATTTCCATTTTTAAGGTTAGGGTACCCTAACCCTCAATTGCTGGTGAGCAAAAAAAAAATATAGTGTAGCTTTCTTTTAACAGGTACAATGATGAACTCAAAAACAGTGGCACACTGCGTCTTACCTACATGTATCACATATTCTTGTGATTGCTTTACATTCGTTATGGATACTGTACAGAAGTTGTATCTGGACATTTGGGATCAGGTAATCTTGTGTAAAAGCCTTAGAAGTGTGTGTGGGGGGTTCACACTTTCAATGTGTTTAAACATTTTATATGTACGAACAAATGCATGCAGTATAAAGACTACAGGCAGAGTTTTGAATGGAGGTCAGTGGTTCTGCAAATTCTGAAAATATGATGGAAGTTGTTAGATCAAAACTTCAGAATAATACAAATTATTCATGAAAGGAACATGGTGCTGCCTAGGGATTTCTCCATGTGTGTGATTGGTCAAGCGCTGCAAACTCCGCCCCTTTCATATGAACGCACACAGTTAGATCTGGGTTGAACCAGCGAGTTGATAACCTGCTTCGTAGTAACAGTGATCAGGAAACAGAGAAAGATCCTGGATGTGTCGATCAGGGTTCGTAGAACAGGCCTCCATGAACAATGAGCCTCAGCTTCATGAGGAAGGAAAGCCCCTTGGTGAAATCCACAATCATCTCCTCAGCTTGTTTCAAGGTTAATGCAGAGTGCATCAACTCTCCCGATGTTCATCTTTGTTAATGATTGTCCCACTACTGCTGTGTTGTCAACAAATTTCACAATATGACAGAGTTAAGGCTCAGCACAAAAAACTTTGTTGCATTGGCCGGGAATCGAACCCGGGCCTCCCGCGTGGCAGGCGAGAATTCTACCACTGAACCACCAATGCTTACATTAGCTTGATGCGAAAAAGCTTTGCTCTGAAATCGTGAACATGTTCTGAACTTACACAGTTTCCCTGGGAAACGTATCCATGGAGGCTGGAATCTGAAGATATGGTAACGTGACGATCTTAGCTGTACTGAGAAAGTCATTCGTAGGAAATCACTGCGGTGCATCAACTGGGAGAAACACTTTATTTACATGTAAGATTATCTGTGTGTGTGTGTGTGTGTGTGTGTGTGTGTGTGTGTGTGTGTGTGTGCGCGCGCGTGCGTGAGTGTGTTTGTGTGTGTTGTTTTGATCCTTCTCGGGTTTTGTGCGTCAAGGCGTGTCCAGCGCGTGACGTCAGTCCTCGCGGACGGAGCTTGTTTTGGAGGAAGTGAGCGGAGCTCGGCTGCTAACACTTTAGCTCGACAGGAAAAGCGAGCGTCAACGGGAGCTGAGCGAAACAGACCCACCACAGCAGACCACTTTACTCGTCGGCAGTGGCAGTATTGATTTCGATTAGAAGCGCGAGCAGACAGGCTGGCCGTCCCGGCGAACTGAGCTGTCGACGCGTTGTTTTGTGAAGGCAGACATTTGGAGGAGCTGTTAGCTTGTGAGCTAGCCTGCGCGGTAGCTGACCGAGCCAGAAGAAAAGTCCACTTTTCATTTTTCGACCCCCGAAGGATCGTCGTCCAGGTGGGTCGGTGGTGACATTAGTTTTAAAAATGTACGTATTAAATAGTGGGGCTGCCATCATCGAAGTCTCACGTCTAGTTGGTAAGCCTTCACTTGCTAACGAAATATTAGCTGAAAATAAGAAGTGTCACTGGTTTGGTGTCTAATTGGTTCACTTGTGGTCCCAAAAAAAACCCAAAACGTCTTGCTTTGCACGTCCTGAAGTTAGTTTGTAATTAACGACGGTGCTCTTTAGTGTCCTGCATTTTCTCAGCGATACATTTATCATTTATGGTCCCCTGCTAATCCATCTACAAACTGTATTTCCGGAAGGTCTAAATGTACTCATTCCATAAAGTTTGACTTTATGAAGTATTTACAAAGTGACGTGTTGATGCTCGGTTGTGTGTCTCTCCAGTGGGGGTCGAGAGCACAGCTCACTGTGCTAATCATGCTTGCCAAGTCATGGTTCCGTTAGTCGTGTGTTTTAAAACCATGTGATCAGTCCCTGACACCGTGTCATGGGGTACAGATTATGAGAGCCGCTCCGATTAGCTCTCTGCTAGGCTTGCGTGAAGCTTTCTTACCTGATCAATACCTTAGATTAATCGATGGGAGAGGTTGGGCCGTGTAACTTATTTCAGGAGAGCGCTGTGTCAGTCTTCAAACCTGATGGGAATGATGATTTAAAGGCCACTGGTGACACAGTGTGGACTTTGAACGTTCCAGCTGTATGAGGAGGTTATTATTGCACTGCACACTCGGCCAAAGTCAGAAATATCTGGTGGTGTGTTAAGACTGTGCAAAATAAATAAACCATTTCTGTATTGTTTTATTTGTATGAACATACAGAGTATCCAGATCTGTAATGCACTTTGCATATGAGGAGTAAGAGCTGAGCGTCACTGAGACTTATAATACAGTTTCCTTGGTCGGTAAAATCTCCTGAATCTTGTTTATCTCCGTGTTCAGTAAACAAAAAGCTTTCGCTGAAAAAAAAAGTACAATACATGGTGATTTAATTTAGATGTTGGACTTTCAACATCACGTCAGGATAATCACGTAATCATTTGACTTGTTGCAGCTCATGCCTTCTGATTCTGGCTTCAACGGGGCTTCATGATTTGTGCCATGATGATTAATGGAATCCCTTTTATTTGTATAATGTTGGCCATTACAAAACTACACACTTAGTTGGTGTGGCATCTTTTTGATGGGACTGATAGACAATGTTCACATTTTTATGACATTCTGCAGAAAAAGATAAACACCCTTATCACAGTAAAATTAAATCCACTGTGATCATTCTCGATCTCTTTTGGTTTCGAAATGATCGACACAAATCAGGGTTTGTTTCAGTTTGTTCTGGAGGAATGGGGAATGTGTTCAGATTATTGGCAGTTCAAATAAGGCCACATTATGAATGCACTGCAATGGGCTTTTGGGATTGAAACAATGTAGTTTATTCTATTGAATGGTTTGTCAGTTGTTTATCAGATCATACAATCTGCAATATACAGTTGGAATGAACAAAGAAGATGTAACATAAATAGCAGATGTCTGCTTGGGTCAAAAACCCCAACATTACATTGTTCAAATTATTCTTGAATTGATTGTGTAAAGAATAGTATTAGATACTTTATGGAACAATATAATAGAGAACATTGTTGACATATGTTGTTTGTAGTATAAAGCGAAAGCAAAGTACGGAAGGCATTACAATTGATCTCGTTCTTTCACTGGAGAGTACTTTAAGATGCACATAAATGATTTTAGCTTTCTGTGAGATCTCTGGACCGATATAGAAAGGGTTATCATGAGTGCGATCCCAGTGAATGTTTGCCTGCCGTTGGAGGCCATCTTTTCATGGTCTTTTGTCTCTGCCTTTACAGCTGTGGCACAATGACGTCAAGGAAGAAAGTACTACTCAAAGTCATCATCCTCGGAGACTCTGGGTAAGCTATGCTGAGCTGTCCCAGCGCACACAGTACAAAAGAAATCAGAGTGATAGTTCAGTCAAAAAGACGGAGTGACATTGGCATTCTTGCTTACGTGTAATTTGTCCTGTGATCTTTCTTTTGAAGAGTTGGGAAGACGTCACTGATGAACCAGTATGTGAATAAGAAGTTCAGCAACCAGTACAAAGCCACAATAGGCGCTGATTTCCTGACGAAAGAAGTCATGGTGGATGACAGACTGGTTACAATGCAGGTATTTTACTAATCGAGGCCCGCAAGAATTTCACCCGAACACAATGAAATTGAGGTAACAGTCACATACGTGGAAGGGCACGTAAGGTGTTTTTATATAAAGAGAAAGACCATTTTCAGGGGCCGTTTCCACGAGTACATTTAAAGTGAAAATGCATCGTTTTTGCGTTTTCATTCCAGAAACGTTTTGCGTTCAACGTGAATGTTTTGAAATCACTGGCCATTTACAAAGAAACGACAGACACGCTGAAAGTGATGTAGTTTTCTTGTAGGGCCACTAGTGGGTGCTGTTCGTGTTTGTAATGAAACCGCACACACATGCATGCGAGAAAACAATATGCGATGTCATCCGAAAGGACAGATGATGAAGTGCTTAAAAACATAAACATTTTCGGGCTCCTAAAACACCACGCCATGTGGATAATTTGGCAAAAACTGTGCGTTTATGTGAAATGGCATTCTCGTGAGGACAGGCCCCGATTGTTATATTGGCAATCAGGACACGTCATCCATAAGTGTTGAAGTGGCAACATGCTGTTTACTCTCCTTTGCAGCAGAGAGCAGTATATTAATATGATCATCTTTCAGTTGACTGTATTTCAGATTTAAGGGGACGTCTGTACCAGAAAGTAGCACATAGTCAATCACTTGGTAAAAACACTATCTGCAATACTAAAAGTGATATTCATATGGTTTGTGCCCATGACTTCTAATTTGTATGCTGCATCAACACAGACATCTCTAACAACAAAGCATTAAATGTCTTGGTTGACAATGATCACATTGTCTTGAGCATTTCTTCCCCTCTGTCTGTCAGATTTGGGACACAGCAGGTCAGGAGAGGTTCCAGTCTTTGGGCGTGGCGTTCTATCGTGGCGCAGACTGCTGCGTCCTGGTTTTTGATGTGACCGCACCCAACACCTTCAAGACCCTCGACAGCTGGAGGGACGAGTTCTTGATCCAAGCCAGTCCACGAGATCCTGAGAACTTCCCCTTTGTGGTGCTGGGCAACAAGATCGACCTGGAGAACAGACAGGTGGGCCGAACAGACAGTTTCAAAAATATTTTTCAATTAATGCTGCTGGAATTGTTCAGTGCTAATGTGCACTTGTCCATATTTCAGGTGACCACCAAGCGAGCACAGGCCTGGTGTCAGAGCAAGAACAACATCCCATACTTTGAAACCAGCGCAAAGGAGGCAATCAACGTGGAGCAGGCCTTTCAGACTATTGCACGCAACGCTCTTAAACAGGTGACAGTCCGACAGCAAGTCCCACTGACGAGAGGTGGTGTAAGTACGACCGCGTCGCGTCTGATACTCACTCCAAGTATTGTCATGTGATTCCAGGAGACTGAAGTGGACGTGTACAACGAGTTCCCTGAACCAATAAAGCTGGACAGGAACGAACGTGCCAAGCCATCAGCAGAAACCTGCAGCTGCTGAGGACTCTGTACATCTTCATGGGGGCTGCCGTTGCCCTCACCACCCTGTCTTGCCTTGTCTATATTTCCCCCTACCTATGGCCCACTGTGTTATTCCCTGATGCCCAACATACAAGCAGCATCCCACTCATAGGGTATACAACTACACACTCATACAGACATGCTGCACTCACCATGTTTATGTATACAGAAAAAAACACATTTTCTATTACAATACGAGTCTCTTAGCCCAAAGAACACCTTAAGGAAACATTATGGCATTTACGTGTACGATGCTTGTTACTTCCCAGTGTTTCCCCTCATTCTTCGTCATGGCGGTGGTGGTTTGGGCTCATTTTGTTCTCAGTTTCATGTGTGTCGCTGCGTTTTCTCCCAGTATTGGTTCTAACACTGCTTTCATTTGGATACTGTTGATGGTAATTGAAGCATTACTTCTATACATGTGTTTGTGGTTATTGATTTAATTTAGGCAAACCTTTTTTTTCCCCCCAATCAAAGTTTCAGCAGCAGTGGTGGTTGTTTTTGTACTTTTTCAGCCCACCACCGCTCCGTGAGTGGAGGAAACACTGCACCCTACATTTTACTCATTTGTGTTGTGGCTTAAATTAGTTAAACTCTAAACAAACAAAAAAAAACAACCACTTGTTACTCCCAATTCAATTTACCTCATACAAGTAATTTCTAATGTTTGAACGGGGTTTGTGTGTGTGAAAGTGCATGTATGGATCACATCTAAATGCTGCCGGCTGATTCTTGGTTTTTGCCGATGAATCCAGTACAGTGACAAATCCATCAGAGAAAATGTGTACAGATTTTTGTTTTTCATTTTTTTTGCACTTTGCTGTCATCCTTAGCTGAAGACTTGTTGAGACGTGTCACTTCAGAGCAACAATAAATGTGATTGTGGCTCGGGTGGAGGACATGGAGACTGTACAGACTCGCCTCCTTAATGCAAGTGCTGTTCCTCTAAAGGGGAAAATGAAGGTTCGTCTTATAGTCCATTGATCTTGATATGAGAATGAACAAACCAACGCATCGTGTCAATATACCAGGTAGTCCGGGGGAGATGAATATCAACAGAATACTGTTAGCTGGTACAATTCTTTTTACTGTCGACTATTGGAAGACTTCGTATATTTGCAAGCCTCAATCATGGTGTGGGAAAGGAAAAAAGGTTGTGTTGTAAATCTCCATATCCAGCTGCTCTTGTTGGCAAATGAATTAAGTGCTTGACATTTCTTTTTAACCGATCAGATCTTTAACTCTGTTCGTATTATGAAAGTTTGAATTGCATTATAGGTTACAAAATAGCATACATACTGTAACAGATTTAAAAAAAAAAGACAAAAAAAATGTGGGAGGGGGAAGTATTGGCATTCATCATTATTATATTATTAATATGATAAATGCATAGCATCTACATTGTTTCAAAAATGTCTGTTTCAAGTAATAAGGGTAATAAAAATTCTTGAATAAAGCATTTTGTGTTAGCGCCTTTATTTATAGAATTGTGACAACAGTATCAGACTATAGCACATTTATTTACAATATTTACTTGTCAGGACAAGGAATAACTGAACACCTTCCTTGTTTACAATTGAGATTGAAGAAAGCCTAAATGGTTGTAATGTTGCCGGTTTTCAGTTCACTTTGTTCTTGGCTTCTTACTGGCTCCTTGCAGCCACTGCTGAAGTCCCGTGGATTTGAGCGAATTCTCTGCAGAGTCTCTGCTTGGCTCATCTGTGCCCTCAGTCGCCTTCCGCTTTCCGCTGTTCTCCAGCCAGCTCATCATCATCTTGCTGCTTGCTGTGGGTTTAGGCTCCTATAGAAGGAAAAAAAAAAAAAAAGAGTCAGATTGGTAATATGAAAATATCTCATTTAAATGTGCAATGACTGTTAAATTACCTTTTTGCTGTTAGGATCCACTGGCTGTAGGCACTCTGGGGAGTTGTTGCGGGAATTGTTGACCATTGGAGACACGGGGTGAAAGGTCAAGCTGTTTTTTGACTCGAGCAGTTTTAAAGCATCCAGACACTTCACCTCGCCAAAATTGAGCCATCGCCTCACTTCTTCGTCTCCATCCAATATCGCCGGCATCCTAAAAAACCAAAAAAAAATTCACATACATAAGTACATATATAATATATATACAATATTTAAAAAAAGCTTGTCTCCTGATGAGTGACTCCAACCTGTGGTGGATGTTTTGCAGATTTGGGGAAGCATTCACGGTGATCACGCTGTATGTGTAAAGGGGCTCTCCACCATCTGGTGGTGTCCAGCGGTCAAACAACCCGGCCATAGTCAGCAGCTTCCATCCGGTCCACTCTTCTGCTGCTTCTTCTCCCTGCTCAACACACACGACAGATTATTATTGCAATGTTTTAGATTGTTCTGAAACTAAAGCACAAGTTTTGTATTTTAGAATACGTTTAAACAGGAAATTTACAGCTCCTGTAATTTCCGCCACAGCTGCACCATCTCTACTTCTGACTCAGAGGGAGGAAGTACACAAGGCTCGATCAACCATGTAGAAAACCTAATGCAAACCTCAGTCAAAACAGGGGACCCTTCCCCTGGAGAGCATGCTGCCTCCGAGTCCTCCCCATTGCCACATGAGGTCGCAGGCTCATCCTGATCCTTGTTTTTGTCCCCACTTGGTGTCTGAGGGAAGTAGATGAAGAAGGGCTGCTTGTCTTTACCCGTTTTCTGCCACTCATAAAAACCGTCAGCCAGGATGACACAACGCTGTCCCTTCACCAAGGGATCCTTCGGGGGAGGACATAGGGATCGAATGTAAACAACTTGGAGAGAGAAGCAGGACAGAGCAAACCATAATCGCCTCCCTCACCTTGTAGGTCTTCTTCTCCAATATGTTCTCACTGCGACAGTTGTTGGTGCTGTACTGCATCTTGTTTGGGTTGTTGTCTCTGAACCAAGCCGGGACCAGACCCCACCGCATGGAGGCCAGTACACACTCATCCCCAGGAGCCTCCTGAGTGGTGGACAACATAAAGTGGAGTTTTTAGATGTAAATACTTGGTGGGGCAAGATTTTATATCAGGTCCAGTGATGCCACTGAATTCCAAAGTAAAGTGGGTGCCACATTATAAAAACCATAAAGGCACTGATCTCGTAAAAATGTTGAGGCTTGGAGATAGCAGATCGGAAAAAAAAATCTGAATTAAAAAAAGAGTCATTGATAGGATTCGAACCAATCACGCTGTTTCTAAGACGGAAGCTTAACAATGTTGTCAACATGACATGAGCAGCAGCACAGTTTGTTAAAGCAAACACCTTTAAAGTAGTGTCTCGTTGCTGCCTTCAGTGGATCCACTCTCACAGAGAAACTAGTTTCACTGAGTGAGCAGCCTTCTTCACGTCTCTCTGTAAACCTGGGTCTACCTTGTTAAAATGCCTCTGGGACACCAGCACGGGACTCGTGGACTGGGGACTCTTGTTGTACGACGGTTGGTATTTGTCCGCGTCGCCGTCCCTCCACCGGGGTCGCCTCCGCTGCCCGCCTCTGCTCTTGTAGGCGCAGGCTCGGCTCACCTCGTCCGGGGCGAGAGTGCACGCAGTCCTCCCGCACATGTCGGCGGCCTCAAACGGAACGTTTACCGTCACGAGACAGAGTCAACTAACAAACAAACAAACACAGCCACAGTGTTAGCGTTCTAGCTTCAGAACACTGAAACATTTCTCCAGAATACGTCTTTTGCTTACCGGTTTTCCGGTGATGAGGATGTGGATATGCTGCGCAGTTGTGCTGTTGAGGCTGTGACGTTGTTGAAGTTGTGTGTTGTTCTTTTCAGTGTGTGACACTCAGGCTCAAGAGGCTCAGGAGTTTGCCTGGGCAGCTCCCGCGTGACGTAACAACGCCCTCTCCAGTCGTGTGACGGAGCCAAAATGGCGGCCGAAGGCATTAATCTTTATGCAGTTTCATAGCTAACAAATCTACCGATAGGAAATCCTGCTTCATTGCCTTTTTCGGCAAGTTCTGGCAGTACATCCACTCAATCCATTATTCCAAAAAGCAATTGAAACTGTGTCTGCGTGTAGTATGTTCAGGATGTTGACATAGTTAATAGTCCCCCCTGGGCTTAATTTTGTTTGTTTATTTGTTTTAGTTTTTTCTTTTTTTCTATTTCTTTTAATCTCTCTTTTTTTTTTAATTCAACTGATATTGCAAATTTTTTGTAATATCGCTAAGTGCAATAAAGTTTATTGAGAAAAAAGTTTCAGAGCTAACTGAAAACAAATATCGTGGAAAAATAGCACTTTAGATTATATCACTGACTAAAAACTAGCTGAACTTTGGTGAGTTGAATTGAATGAATAAACTAAGCTTATTGTGTTTTGTGCTAATTAAGTAAAAAAAAAAAAGACTTCCAATGGAGGGTTTATTCAGGATAGTGTGTTTGATAATAATAATAATGATAATAATAATGCTAATACTAATAATAATAATAAGAAGAGGAAGAATAACAATGAGAAGAAGAAGAACAATGAGAATAAGAATAACAATGAGAATAAGCATAACAATGAGAATGAGAATAAGAATAACAATGAGAATAAGAATAAGAATAAGAATAAGAATAATGGGTGTGTGATTTGTGTCCACAATGACATTTAACTTTATTTATATCTCTAAGCGGCCTACAACTGTTTCCATTGGCAACACTAAACAGGGTGCAGTCCTGCAGTGAAACTGAACCTGCGCTGAGCACACCTGAGGATCTCGGTCAGGTGAGAGGGACAAACTCTAAGCTGCTCTCTTTGTATTTTATATTATATTGTCTTTTGTCTTCCTACATTAAATTCAAGTAGTTGTTCAAGTTGTGGTATGATAAGTCTGTACTGTGATCTGCAGCAAGGCTGTATTATTCTTTGGACAATTGCTAGTTGACAAATCAAAACTTGATTTAGTAATGTCATATATACAAGTATGTGTTGCCCATCCATTGATTTAATTTATTTCAAGTAAGCATATTTGTTATTAGCTTTTCTGCTTTTTTTTTTTCTGTTCAAGAGGTAACTGAAGGATCTCACCCTCCCTGGGGTGTTCGATACAAACCTGTCAGGTGCAGCCAATTCTCCTTCTCCTGCAAAGCAACTTGACCCACTTTATAGTCTGCTTCACTTGGAAAAAGAGCTTTATGACCTGTTGCCAAGTATGCACGATGCCAAGAACTGTTTACAGTATTGTAAATGAGGCATTTTTGTACTTGTACAGCTTTACACTGTAAATATTCATGCCTCCCAAATGCCATCCTGTGTCCTCCTCAACAGTTTATATCCCGCCAAGTCATGAAGCATGGTAACATGCATCCGCACAACAGCTGACCTTAGTATGGAGTATGGAGTGTCTGCTCAGGAGGGCCAGGAGAAACATCAAACCACAAAGGGAGTTTGTCCACGGTGTTCAGCCAATGGTTAGTAAGAAACACAAAACCCCCCCCAGATAATCACCATTGTTCCTAGTCTGGGGAATTTTATAATTTTGTGAATGTATAGTTTTGCATATTAGATTAATAAGACACATGCTTTCAGGTTTTCATATTGATATATTGGGAACGTCCCATTATCTGTAGTATCTCATTTCTCAAAGGCCATGACAATTTTATTGAAAAAGCACTCAGATGTATTTTCTTCTCCATAAATTGAATAAACAATTTCATCGTTAGAACCTCAGGCTTATATTTAATAAGGTGAGAAGCACCTTCAAAAACCATTCATCAAACATTGTTATTTCATTGCTTGATGTCTTCAATTGACCGATTCAGTTATTGTGTTTTTTCCTACTGTTGACAGTATACTGAAAAGCAATAGGCCACGGGTGTATGACTTCATACCTCGTCACCTCCTGGCCCTTGCAATTATAGCAGATCATAGATCACTGATGCTGAATTAATCATGAGGTCACACTTGAGTGTGACTGCAAAAGCCATGTCTTAAATTTTAATGACTTGACCTTTCAGTGTCTAATCACATGGTTTTTAGCTTCTTTGACGCCTTTGTGTTCTAGTAATTGGTCATGCTTGTCTGTACTAGTCCTGATGATAGTGCTAGTGCAGTAGAAACTGAATGATTCAAGGATGAAAAGGTCAGAACTGCGCTCACACAGTGTGACACAGATGAAGCCAAACACATGCTTCATAAAGTTACAGTTTTGAAAGGCATCTGTGGTAAGTGCTTCTTATTGGTATGTCTTCGTGCCGGTGTGTGTAAGACGTGATGGAAGTTAATGTTGTATGGAAGTAATTCTCTGAGAACATGAATTTGAGGTCATCTGTCCTCTCCTCTGTAATGATGGAAACATGATTATGTGTATCAGCCGCACGTTCTCAGGTCAAAGTTAGCCGCAGTTTAGACCGCCTACCTCTTCTTGATCCAGATAGCCTGAGGGCAGCCCGGGTCTTTGCAGACAAAGCTGTAAAGGTCAGCTAACATTTAAGGATATTGATGTCTCCAATAAAATAAATTGATCATCAAATGTTTAATTTGCATTTATGTATTTTTTTTCCCCCTTTTATTTTTCTGTCAGAGGCATAAAATATTCTGTGTCCAGGGCCCTTACCCTGTCATCAGGGCGGCACTGAGGGCTCGAGGTTGGGTTGAACAGTGTGCGCACAGCTCCAAGCACAAGGTGCACCAGTGTAAGAGAAACGAGAGCAGAGCTAACGCAAATCAAGCCGATGGCAGCGATCTGGAAGACGGTGAGTTGGAGGTGTGAAATCATATTTATGAACATTCAGATAGATATTTTTTTTTTCTGAATCATATCAGTTTATCAACAATGGCTTTCATTCCCAGACGGCTCAAAAGATGCTGAGAAACTACCAGATCCACAGAGACAACATGATCTCATGGTAAAAGAAAAATAAATAAATAAAGGTTTAAGAATGTTGGTTAATTTTAAGCTGAAGTAATTGATCTCCAGTTTCAGCACTTCTCTCAGTCTCACCTGGTGCGCAATAAAATTGTTTATTTCTACTGGACAAACCGAAGAAACGCCATCAACTTTCACAACTTACACAAAGACCAGATCGCGAATCACTTTGAAAATGCAGGCAGTTTCACCACAAAGGTATATTCCTTTTTAAAGAAAAAGATGCCTCTAGAGTGCGCTCTGTCAAACTCACCATCACCTCTCCATCAGGTGGGGCTGTGTATGAACCTGAGGAACCTACACTGGTTTGATTCAGCCAACCCAGACACCTTCTTCCCCCGCTGCTACAGGCTCGGAGTGCAGGATGAGAGGAATGCTTTCATTGGTGAGGTCCGACTACAAACACTGGCAGACTTAACTGGAATGCCCTGGTGTTGCTCTATTTATTTACTCACACAGACTCTCGTGTCTCTGTTTTTCTCACGTAGAGGACTACAGGAGGACCGCGTGCATCAGTCTTCTGAAGTACATTGTGGAGAAGGACCGAGGTGTTCAGGGAGAGGCACCGAGTTACAATATTAAACGTATGACCATTTCACTCATGACTCTACCAGCTCCGTGTCGTCTGTCAAAAGAGCTACGATTTTCTGTGTCTTAATTCAGGTCGGCGGCAACACAACAAAATGCAATCTGGACCACTGGACCTTTCTCAAATAATCAACCGAGCGCTCAAAGTATGTCAAGAGTTCCTGGAAAGCTTTGAGCATAATGACATTGACATGAGCTCTGAAACACCACCAACGCTTTCACAGGGGGAGTGGGCAGAGTTCATTGACACTTACTACCTCGTTGTTCAGTGAGTGGACACCAGATTGTGTTTCATTGAGCTGTATATGTTCCTGGCTGATTAAACCGCTCCATGGAATCTCGTCAAAGTAGATTTTCTTTGCATCCTCGCTCAGTGCGGGAGCAGAGATTGAGACCAGGGATTTCCTCGCGAGCTGCTGCAAGGCCATGCTCCAGAGGATGAAGGCAGTCAGTCCACAGCTGGAGATAGACGGCATCCACAACATCTGGATCATCAAACCGGGAGCTAAGTCTCGAGGCAGAGGTATTATGGAGTGACATTTAATCAGACAGTTTACGTAACGTTGGAGCAAATCATGCCTCATCTCTTTCACCTGTTTTTTTGAGGCATCAAATGTGCCAGGCGTCTTGATCAGATCCTCAAGCTGGTGGACGGTGATCCGACCCTGATCAATGAAAGAAAGTGGGTGGTACAGAAGTACTTGGAGCGCCCCTTCCTGATCCACGGCACCAAGTTTGACGTGCGCCAGTGGTTTCTGGTCACCGACTGGAGCCCTCTGACTGTGTGGTTCTATAAAAAGTGCTACTTGCGCTTTTCCACACAGCCTTATTCCCTCGATACAATGCACAGGTAAGCTGGTGACGTTATTAAAGACATGTAGGTGGAGATGTGAACCAGAATGAAACAGGCAACTCACCGATTTAGTTGGAAGATGTCATTTTATATATGCGCATGATGTGAATTGCTGTTTCGTTTTGCCGTGTGTGGATTTCTGCGTGCTTGCAGTTTTCAGCCACGGAGAACTTAAAATCAAATTGAAAATGAAAAGCTGCATCTGAAAATATGAACTTTATCGTTGAGAGCAGAGCGCAAGAATCATCTCAAGAGTAAGAATATCATGTGAAAGTTTTGAATGAGGACATATTAGAAATTTTTAGGAATTTCCTCATGGCATTTAAGGATTCCCCCCTGAAATTAATAATGTACTTCTCTTCTATTCTACTAAATAGGAACAAAAAGTCAGAAATAGGAAAAGAAAATCAAAGAATTCCATGTTGTCAGATTCATATTTAAGGTGGCTGTGATTGGGCCACTTCAATAGACAATTCTATGTCCTTGCCAGTAAAGCAAACAGTCTGTCAAAATGTGAAAGTGAAAATACAAATGACAAAGAATGGCAGTAGCTGTAAATCCAATATCACCCAGTTTCAAGGATGGTTTGATGATGCATGTAAAGAATATGAGTGGATATTTAGATTGCTTTAATCACAATATCGTGCCAAAGGAACAAGTGAAGGTTATGGATATCTCAGACTTTGACCGGAACTCAATATGCCTCCATCAACGTATGCGAACCAATACAGTAACAGAAAGTTTGAAATGAAGGAGAGGGACCAACTTTTTGAATGGCTCATTTTGTTCTTTCAGTTCCGTACACTTGTGTAATAACTCAATCCAGAAGCACTTGACACCCTCTCAACAGCGACATCAGTGCATTCCCACCAACAACATGTGGTCAGACAAGGAGTTCAGGGCATTTCTATCCACTGGAGGCCGGGAATCTCAGTGGGAGACTGTGGCAGTCCCAGGAATGAAGAAGGCTGTGATCCATGCGCTACAAACGGCACAGGATCTGATGGACTCGCGTAAAAACACATTTGAGCTGTATGGTGCTGATTTCATGCTTGGTAATGTGGCCTCAAATTATACCACAATACTAAACTATTTGTTTCTCGTACTGCTTCAGCCCACACCGATTTCAAAACAGGGCCCTGTTGTCTGAACGTTTTCAAGTAAAAATGCAAAACTCTTGTTGTGATTTAGGTTGTTTATAGAGTGTTGTTCTCTGCACACATGTGTGTGTGTGTGTGGTTTCATTATATAAACAACTAACAGCAACCACTGGTGGGTTTCTGCCGTTACATGTAAATTGACGTTGTTTTCAAAATGCTGAGTTAAACACCAAACTTTTCTGAAATGGAAACGCAAAAACAAAACATTTCCACTTGAAACGTCGTGTAAGCAGGGCCCAAAGCTGTAAAACTACATTTTCCCTTCACTTTCAAGTATTTTTCATGTAGTTTTATTATGAAAGCCTCATTAGTTAGACATTTGCTGCCTTGTTTCTCAGGTCGTGATTTGCATCCATGGTTAATAGAAATCAACGCAAGCCCCACCATGGCCCCCTCAACCTCTGTGACGGCTCGTCTCTGTGCGGCCGTGCAGGAGGACACGTTACGAGTTGTTTTGGATCGAAGAGTTGACCGCGCTGCAAACACGGGCGACTTTCAGCTAATATTCAAGCAGGTTGGAGGAAACATTTCCCAAGTTCTTGTGTGCACTTAAAAGACTTGAATGTTATGAGGGATACGCAACATCAGATGTTACTCTTCATCTCTAGGCTGCGGTAGACGTTCCTCAATATGTAAGAGTCCATCTACTTGTTGAGGGCTTTGCGCTCAAAGGTGCTTCCCCACTTCCTCCACTGCGATCAGCGCCAAAACCCCGGGACACTGTCAAAGAGAAGAACCCTGCAGAGAAGGCCAAGCTGCTGCATAAAGGGAAAGCTGCAAAATCGCTGCTTAAAAACACCAGTGGCACAGTTCTGCCACCCCCACCTCTTCCTCCTGAACCACCAGTGTGTGCTCACGCAGGTGTCGCTTCGTCTGCCAACAAATGTGAGCAAGCTCGCATGCATAGTTTTATGGCCAATCTTGTGATAGAGCCATGGATCAAGAAATAGCTGCAGATTGTTTTATTTCCTTCAAAAGAAATGAAAATCACACAATTTCATCTGTTCAATGTAGCTACGGGTTGAAATGTGTCGATTAATCAGGAAGGCCCGCCTGTTTCTCAAATGCCAAATGCAAGCTATACGGTTGATACCATCAAGTGTAAATAAAGCTGTTTTCATACAGTTCCTTTGATTACAGAACATTGCTTTACCCCATAAGGCTCAGATCACGACAGCCTGCTTGTGCAGTTTTTACTTGATATCATAGGGTAGCCATAGCACCCCCAAAAAAAAAAAAAAAAAAAAATATATATATATATATATTTTTTAAAGTGCTTTATTAATTTTTTTTTTAGGTGTGAACATTATAATTTCTTGTCTGGTTAATTAATAAATACACAAATAAAACTTGTATTCATGTATTTATTTTATTACTAATAAGCGCCTCAGTGTAATCTGATTCAGCCAATTGGTGCAGCTGACGCATTAACCTTTGAACTTAACACTTCCTGTTATTAAGAGCACACTTTTCTTGGTGACTGCTTGACTCACTTATGGTCATAAAACATCGAGCGCTTTTTGCAAAAAAAAAAAAAAAAAAAGGCAAATATCATTGATGCAACCACAACAACCGACGTATCATTTTATTATGACATCAAATGGTAAGTGCATGATTATTGCGTTTTTGTGGTTGAAATCCGAATTCTGACTCCTTGTTATCTGGATGCAGTGTTTACTAATATGTCATTATATCCATTTAACCAAATCTTTTTCTCTCAGTGGAGGTTTTGGTGACTGGCAGCATGAGTTAGTGGTGTTTTTTGTGTGAGGCTGAAATGAAAATCTGCTTTGTGTATTTTGCTTACTACTGCTTTTGAGGCCCCTTCAGTGACACACTTGTGTTAAAGTTTACATTCGGTGGTGTGTTTAAGTGGCAGGCTTGTAAACCTTTCATCTCTATCACTTTGGCTAAATATCAACTAGAAATCCATAAATTCTCCGGCACCGTCACTGAAGATAGAGCAAGTACAAATGTCTGGCTACGCAACTTCTCTATATTGGTGATAAACAGCAAGTCCAGACGGGACTGAGATGCATTAAATCCACTTATTCCATAAGCACAGCTGACAAAGTTTTTCAC
The DNA here is from genome assembly GCF_963383615.2 of Lipophrys pholis. Lineage (NCBI taxonomy): Eukaryota > Metazoa > Chordata > Actinopteri > Blenniiformes > Blenniidae > Lipophrys > Lipophrys pholis. Next base: position 14,420,155 of record NC_137637.1, read on the forward strand.
ATTCCAAAAAATATTTAAATGCTCTGTTTATGAAAAATAGCAAAAATCGAAACGTGCATTAAAATGCGAAAAATTTTCGAGCCAGCCAGGAGTCGAACCTAGAATCTTCTGATCCGTAGTCAGACGCGTTATCCATTGCGCCACTGGCCCGATGACGGAAACGTGGTGACGTCGGGGAAGTTTTCAAGAGCTCCAAAGAGAATTATATTGATTTTAGTGGGTAATCATGCAGCTTTACGTACACAGGGGGAGGCATATTTTGCTGTGGGCCAATGTGTCGAAGTGCTCAGGGCGTTGTTTGTGAAAGGGCACACCGTGTACTGGAGAGGGAAAAAAATCTCAGCCACGGTCTCGTGGCGCCCCCGTGTGGTTGCCTGGAAGAACTGTGACTTGATGTGTTTTCCGCTCACCTCTTGGAAAGTGCACGTGGTCTAAAGGGAAAACCAAGATGGCGGTGTTGCGGGCGCCGCCATCTTGAAATGGTGCTATGCGGAAGCATGGACGGAAATGACACTAAATGACGCACCAGAAGGGACGTATTTAGAAGCCGACCCACAGGAAGTGATGTAACCACCGAACATGCAGGAAGTTACGTACACGAAAGCCGACCCACCGGAAGTGACATGTTGACCAAACACGCAGGATGATAGTAGGCGACACGCACATGCAGGAAGTGACGGGACCCACTCAATGTAAATTAAATGTGTGTGTGATTCAGATCACTATAAAATTGTTCTTCTCTCCTTTTCATCCATTCATATTAATTTTTTTTTGTCTGTTTCTTTATCATAAAGAAATTTTTATTTTTTTTTTAAATTACGTGAACACATCTTTTGTTTTGCAGGATTTTATATCCACAGGTTGACATTCTGGAATGGGTGGAGTGCACAGTTTGCAGAGGCTGGCTGCATGTCGATTATGCCGGAAAATCCACAAATTTTCCCAATGCATCATTCAGCTGTGGATGCAACACCCAAAAAGAGAGCACAGGTACTACAATCAGTGACGTGCAGTCAGGGGAGGCAGTGCCTCACCTGCCATCATGGAAAGAAAAAAAATGTAAAAAGAAATTTTTTTTATTAAATTGTTATATGTATCCAGTGATTATACTATAAAGTTATTTTCCATTTAACTTCACCAGTTTTAGATTATTTTTATTAAAAATCGCTGAATTTTCACATTTACCGTTCAAATACTGAGAAGAGACTTGCGGTGAGGCAGCAGCCAGCTGAGCCTCACCATGGATTGCGCAATGACTCGGCTAACTGCTGGCCTGCTGTGCAGTGAGACCATATTGCTATCTCTCTGTATGTCGCTATTAAAATGTTCAAACACTTTTGCTATATGAATTATATTATAAATTTCCATAGTTTAGTTAACTGAGGTATATAATGTACAGAGTATTTTGTCAACAACTGTATGTGTGTAACGTGTTTCTTGTGCTGAGCAATCATAAAACGGCTGCGAAGACGCACTGGGTGAGGCACGCAGTTCTCCTGCCTCATGGTAGAGGGCGCTAGTGATCCCAGGGATCCTTCTTGCAACTCCTCGGCTGCAGAATAAGTGACAACAAGCTACAGTTGGCAAGTCAAGTGCAGCGGCAGCGATCGTTTATTTTTTCCTCTCGACTTCATTTATAAGTAAAGGTAAGACCATAATAACGTTTTTTTTTTATTAAATGTGCTTTTTTGTGTGCTACAGTTTGTATGTGTAAAGAATGCTGGTATGAGCTTTTAAACATAACCCGTTAACTGCTGCCAATCAAATGGTTGTATACTTGTATAATTAGTATAATTCTTCTGACACGTATTTAAGTGCTTTGGATTTCCTGCTGGGGGGTCCAGGATCCAAGGGGAATTGATCTTTTTTTTTCCTTTACACAAATCACAGTTGAAATCCCCTCCTGGGATTATTCTGCCTTTACTTCCTTTGTCATCGTCACTGAAATGTCTTTAAACAATGTGGGCAGGGCGCCATGGCTCGCTTGGTAGAGCGCTCGCCTCCCAATTGGAAAGTAGCAACTTCAATTCCCATCTCTGCCTGCCAACATGCCGAAGTGTCCTTGGGCAAAACACTGAACCCCAAACTGCCTGGGTGAATGCAGTGTGAGAGTGAGTGGTTGGAGGTTGTTGCTGATGGTGCAGATTGCCACTAGATGGCACTGTTGGTTTGAAGATAGAGTCTGAAAGACTGGCGATGAAGTGGCCTTTCAAACGTTTGTTGAACAGACAGCGCCATCTAGTGGCTCCAGAAAATAAAGACAGTGTTTCATGAAGCTTCATTTGGCCATCACTCTCTGGGCAGCTGAGGCTTCAACGTCCAGTATGGACTGAATGAGTAAAGCAAAGTAAAGCATCTTTGAGTCTCCCAGAAAAAAGAGATATATAAAAAATTCCAGTGTCGTTCATTCATGACATATTTCTGCTCAAACTATTTACAGATCTGTCAGGTTTCCAATATGTGTCCCCCCCAATGTTAAAGTCATTCCTACACCCTTGATTAGAAGAACACGTAGTAGTGGACTGTGTGTGTGTGTGTGTGTGTGTGTGTGTGTGTGTGTGTGTGTGTGTGTGTGTGTGTGTGTGTGTGTAGGGGGTCTGGAGTGATGAGGGTGAATAATATAAAATATAGAGATTAACAATAGTGCAGAATTTCTTGTCATTGAATTCAAAATAGGTAATAAAGTTTTTCTCTTCAATATTAACTTCACATGTTGTTTTGTACAGAATATAGTTCTCCGGTTCTTTTCAAAATGTAAAGCCCCGTTTCCACAGTGCCCCTTGGTACCGGTGCCGGTCAGGTGGGGGTTGACTATCCGTAACCAGACCCGTATCAGTGCCGCGTTTCCATTACACGGGGAACGGTTTGAAATGTAGGCGGGGTTATGAACGGTTGCGTAATCATGCAGGATGTGACGCCATAACGGGAGGACATTTTCAAAAAAGTTTCCTGATTGCTGCAGAAGAACTGATTGGAAATGGCTGCTTGCTGGGAGAACAGCGGTTGTCACGGACCAATGAGCAGACGGCAGTGTTGAAACTCCTCCCCCTCATATCCGGCACATTGTGCCTGGTACCCCAAGTGGAGGGGTAGCGAGAAATGGTTACCAATGGTACCGGTTGGTAACGGTTCTGAGTCAGTGGAAACGCACAACAACCGGTTCCGACCTGACCCGTACCGGCACCAAGGGGCACTGTGGAAACGGGGCTCAATACTGTATGAGTAACCATAAACTGTTCCTGAGTGATCACGTGACGTCAGACCAGAAACAGGAAAGGGAGGAGCGGAGCAAACGCGAGTGGAGTTCGAGGATCCCAAGAAGGAAGCGGCCATATTTCATGTACTACCGCCTCCCACCAAGGGTGGCGCTGTGGTGGTGATTCAGAACAAAATGGCGGAACAATATGGCGGCGATCTCTAGGGAGCCACCATATTGTCGGCCATTTTGGATTCCCCACTGGCAACCTCTCGAAAGTCTTCACTCAGACGGAAGTGACAGAATTTGTTCTTTTTCTCCTGTGATTTAGGATAAAAACAACAGTCCAAGTGACGTCACAGGCTTTTTTTTACTGTTTGTATGCATGTGTGAGCTTATATTTATACTATAGCTTTAGGGATATGGGAGTACAATACATGAATAGAATAGAATAGAATAGAACAGAATAGAATAGAATAGAAATATTATATTAAACCCAGAGAGAAATTCTTTGTAGCGTTGGTGATGTCAACAATAGTTGGCCTGGGTCAGACAAAGCAATCTTTGAGTGAATAATTTCTGAAGCTGTTATTAGGTAAAATGTCATCAAGAGCCTTCAAAACACAGACAAATTCCAAATAATAAAATATCAGTTCAACAGGTACTTTTAAATGTTGTTTGGTCTTTTTTTGCGTTATATTTTGTATTTGGGAACGAGGAGTTTCTAATAGCGCAGTAATGCTTCCTGTACAGTAGATGGCGCAAACACCCAGTTGCAACCTTCTGTGTTCTGCTGAAGAAGAGAAGCGGCCGCCCAGTCCACTCCGCCTTCGAGCACCCTGTGTTAAAAATGGCGGCGTCCGTGTGCCGAGTCGGGAGCACCGTGGGTCGTTCCCTCGCCAAAAACCGCAGTGTGAGTTTACGTTTCACTATTAAAACCGTGTTTCTTTACGTGGTTGCAGAACAGTCGGCAAAGTACCGAAGCGAACCAGCTGGCCCAGCGGTCGGAAGCGGTTAGCTATCCGGTTAGCATCAGTTAGCTCGCAGTGAATGCAAGGTCAATTGGTAAATATACGCGAAACGCTCGCGACAGCCGCTTAACGTGCAACTCAAGGTTGTCACTCGGGTTATTTGCTAGGGGTGGTCATTGTTTTAGTCATTTTTGATCAGGTACATGCTCAGGAAACTTGTTTGTCCTCACTTGCCCTCGAAGCTGCCTGGCTAGCAGCCTTAGCGTTTTGACTTTGGAAATAGATCCTTCCAGTGTAGGAAGTTCACTCTGGAACACTTCATGATCACTTGTCCTCCTGCGGAATCTTCGAGACGTCGATATAAGTTTTCTTTGCAACAGCTGTTCTTTCTGTAATAATGACATTGAAACAGCTGGGCATCTCTTTGAGATTAAATGTACTAATGATGTTGGGGTAGACTTGCACAGCTGGTTGTTTTTCCAAATTTGACAAGAACATGAGTTATTTGGTATACTTGTTAAATACGCCATTAATTATTTGGTCATCAACACAATTTAAATTCGGGGAGAATTCTATATACACATCATGACATTATAAAAAAAAAATCTTTTAGACCTTTTATAAGTGACTGTCGCTATTTTTCATGTCTGAAATGTATGGAGAATAAACAGTGTAAGGACTTTAAATTTACAGAGAAACCATAGCACCATTTTCCACTTAAACTTTCATCTAGTTGTTTATGTTTACCTCTTCCCTTTGCTATCTTTTGGTTGTTTCTTTCACTTTCACTGACAGATTTGGCTCTTTTAGCAGTACTTAATGCTCTATAAATCACAGATGTGCTGCAAACAGATGCTGTACTAGAAAATGTGTCTGTTTCTCTCATTATAATGTATGAGCTTCTCGTCTGACAACAAGTCGTCTGGATTTGAGGTCACAAAACTGTACCAGACAAACTGTACCAGACAGTTTTGTAGGACTTTGGAGGCGTTTAGCTTTAAGATGTCCTTGTTTCATATACAGGTTGTCCACTCCTTTAGTCTATTTTTAGTAAGAGCGATAGTGTGGGTTATTAGTGGTGTCACTTTCATCGTAATCATCTTTCAGTTGTTTAAGATTACAAAATAATGAATGTTTTTTTCTTCCCAGCCGATCCTGCTGTCTCTGAGGCGTGGACAGGCCTCCGTCAGCTATGCGCAGAGCTTGTTGGGAGCCCCCGAGACTCGTGTGACTCCTCTTGACAATGGTTTGAGAGTTGCATCTGAGGATACTGGACATGCCACGTGCACTGTAAGTACATTTCTCTTAACCATGCTATAGAACATATCTGATTAAACACACCCTATATGTTTGTCTTTGAAATGATTTCCATTTGGGATTGTCTCAAATTGCATCATCTGTGCACTCTCTCAGGTTGGACTGTGGATCAGTGTTGGCAGTCGCTATGAGTCTGAGAAGAACAATGGGGCAGGATTTTTCCTGGAGCACATGGCGTTCAAGGTATGCCCCATGACCACGAGATAGATACAGACCATTAAAAAAAAAAAAAACAAGGCTGGTTGGAATTGTAACATATCTAGTGATGTGAAACTTTGCATTTTAATTTTTTCACCCCTCCTGCAGGGAACCAAGAAGCACCCTCAAACTGCCCTGGAGCAGCAGGTAGAGTCTATGGGTGGTCACTTGAGTGCCTACACCTCCCGGGAGCACACTGCATACTACATGAAGACTCTGTCCAAAGACTTGCCAAAAGGTGAGAAATGTGGCAATAAACAACAGTTCTCAAGTCATACCTGTGTCTCTTGCCTTGTACTGTGATGGATGAGATTTGATTTTAATGGAAATAGGCACATATGTTGTGTTGTGATCACGTGCCTTTGTTTCCCAGCGGTGGAGCTGCTGTCAGAGGTGGTGCAGAGCTGCTCCCTGAACGAGGCAGAGATCGAGCAGCAGAGGGGCGTGGTGCTGCGTGAGCTGGAGGAAGTCGAGGGCAACGTGCAGGAAGTTTGCCTGGACTTGCTGCACGCCACAGCCTATCAGGGCACTCCTCTGGGACACAGCGTGCTGGGCCCATCCAGCAGTGCGAGGTGAGAGGAGGGCATGGCGATGCATATGGTTACAATACTGCATTTTAGCTTAAATACTCCTATTTTAAAATCCTCCCAGGAATCTCACCCGGCAGGACTTGGTGGACTACGTCAACAGTCACTATAAAGCCCCTCGCATGGTTCTGTCTGCTGCTGGAGGTATTTACTCCTCACCCCGAAGGTGTCCTCTCGGGTAGCCTGTGGACTTGTGCTGCTTCTGGAATGATCTGGTGTTGGTTGTTCTCAGGTGTGAGCCATGATGAACTGGTTGGTTTGGCTCAAACTCACTTCAGCGGCGTCTCGTTTGAGTATGAAGGTGATGCCGTCCCCTTGCTGTCACCCTGCCGGTTTACGGGAAGTGAGGTGAGAAGGTCTTTAATTTATCAATTTAATAATGACAATTTAATTTATCTGACTGTAGATTTATGTATCGTTACATGAATTCTTAGCTAAAGTTAAACATGAGGATTTTTCTGTTGAAGAGCTTTAAATGAAAGAACATTTGAATATTGGTTTGTTCATTGTGGCGCTTTTATTTGAAGTTGTTCCTGTCCTGCCTCTCTTCAGATCCGCATGCGTGATGACGGTTTGCCTCTGGCACATGTGGCCATTGCTGTGGAGGGTGCTAGTGCTGCCAGCCCAGACATTGTGCCCCTCATGATAGCAAACGCCATCGTCGGCAGCTACGACCTCACGTACGGTGGTGGAAAGGTAGAAACATGTACTTTTTCTTTTTATTAATAATGTGTTTCTGATGTTCCTTCTAGAAAAGAGGACAACATTCAGTTTGATGTTTTAGCAAAGTCCCCTTTAAGCTTTGCCCACTCGAGGTTGATAATGTCTTGAGTGGCCATAATGGAGGGGTAGAACATTCTTCTCTCTGATAAACCTGAGTCAGGGGTCCCATCCCTGTCTCCGGACCTGTCGGGAGGAACACTAATATTCATAAACTATAAATAATAATGCTAGGTTGTTTTTTTTGGGACATTGTTAATTCTAATACTTGATCCACAGATTACATATCAGAATTACTGATAACCCATAATGTTTCAGCTACAGAGGAGTAACTGCCCTTCTTCTGTTTGCTCGCAGCACCTGAGCAGCCGTCTGGCTCGCCTTGCTGTGGAAGACAACCTGTGTCACAGCTTCCAGGCCTTCCACTCCTCCTACAGCGACACGGGCCTGCTGGGTATCCACTTTGTGGCTGATAAGGACCACATCGACGACATGATGCACTGGACCCAGAATGCCTGGTCAGTGGAAGTTGTAGTACAGAGACACATGGACTGAACATGAGACCAGAGCTCTATGACAGTGATTGAAAACGCAGCAAAGCTTCATAGGTCATGAAGACCACTTGATTTTAAAGGGGTTTACTGTTTGTTTGTTTGTTTTTCTATGTCATAAAAATAGGTGAGTCAATGACGCCATAGAACTAAGTTTGCATTAACCTTACCTTAAAAACATGTTCGGACACAAGCTACGACAACATGCCTTGTGGTATAATTCCTTCAGGTATTTTGCTGTTAACAGTGTGTTTATTAACCAGAGGCTATTTGTCTTGATGTGATTTTTCCTGAAACATCTAGTAAACAAACTTGCATCTGGAATGTAAATATTTGAGACTTGATTACTAGGTAGTAGCGTGTTTGCACTTTTTGTGCCCGGTTTGACTATAGCAGAGTGTTTCCTGTTGAAATATAATCTCTGCTTATGCCCGCTGTGAGATTATTTCACAAAATAGAAAATACCTAATATGAATATCTGATGTCATTTATTGATTTAGATTATCACAAAAGTAAATATAGATGTGTCCCTAAGTTGATGCTGTGAACAGTATCAAACCTTAATGTTCACAACTGAACTAGATAACTCAGTTAACTTGCAGGAGATTGTGACCTCATGATTTCTTATTGGGTGTGTTAAATTTGAAAAAGGTAATGTCTCCTAGTCTATGAAGACATTATCTTGGGACAATTGCAAAACATGGACAGATTCACAGGTTTAAAATGTTGACACAATATTTACAAATTCTGGGCTTAATTACTTTGTTCTACCCTTGTTTTACCATATTTCAGAAATCAAGGTTCCCTTTGTGTGCTATCCGCCTGCTATGCTCACTTCTGAGGATTTATTGCCTTCTCTCCCCACAGGATGAACCTGTGCACCACAGTCACAGAGAGCGATGTAGCCAGAGGCAGGAACGCTGTGAAGGCCAGCCTGGTTGGACAACTCAATGGTACGTCAAGTTCCTGCCGATGATCTCCACAAATAAACGCACATTCAGCACGACCGCTAATATACATCCCCAAACTGTTTAGGAACGACGCCCATTTGTGACGACATCGGCAGACAAGTCCTGAATTACGGACGGCGTATTCCTCTGGCGGAGTGGGACGCTCGCATCGACGTAAGCAGGCTGAATACAGGTTTCACAGTCTGGAGAAGCTCCACAGCTTCGTCTCGTGTCTTTCAAAAGCTGAATTTCTTCACATTTCTGCTCTCAGGCTGTGACACCCAGGGTGTTGCGGGACGTCTGCTCCAAATACATCTATGATAAGTGTCCAGCTGTGGCAGCTGTTGGTGAGTTCAGTTGTGCTTCTGCGTTGGTCTCTGCTGCTCCTCTGTCGTTCACTCTGAGGATGTTCTCTAACGTGTGCACACTGCTCTCCTCCCGCAGGCCCCATCGAGCAGCTGCCCGACTACAACAGAATGCGCAGCGCCATGTACTGGCTCAGGTTTTAACAGTCATCGTCTCATCGTTCGGCGTGTTCCACGTTTCGCTCCTCTTCTTCATCCTGGACCACACTTCACTGTCCTCACTGCAGAACTTGATCACCTGAGGATTGCCCACACGTCGTCCTCCATCCATTCTCTCTCCTCTTTTTATCTCCTCCCACCGATTCCTCTTAGTCAGCCATGAGGATTGCGGCCAATCTGCACACATGGAGTCTTGAAATTACTGGTGACACATTGATTGTACTGCAAAAGTACTGGAGAGTAATGGGAGTGAGGGGAGAGAGACTGGATTCAAATATTAGTCCAACTTATATGTGATGTGACAGGAACCGTGCTGAAAATAACTGGTATGGAGCAAGAATATATTTATGATTTCTGTAAAACTTGTTTCTGTCCACTCTTGTACATAACAGAAGCTCTCATTCCGACAAAAATTAAAAATATATAAAACCTTAAAATGCCTCATTTTTTTAAGAAACTCGAAGTATTAAAAACTGGGATGTATTAAGTTGTGAGTTTTAAATGCACTAATCTTTTATTAATTCTATGAGAAATGAGTAAAGACACCAGTAAGCTTCATTGTTCAGTTCAGAGTTTCAATATATTATATATTTGTTTTGGCTTCATATTGTCTGACATAGCACACACACTTTGAAATCATAATTTTTTTTTATTTAATTTGAAATCTGCATTATTTGGAGTTCTGGGCTGCCCAGTGGGGAAGTGGTTAGGTCTCATGCTTCACAATGACAATGTTCCCAGTTTTAGTCCAGGTTGGTCTCGGGGGGGGGGGGACTTGGTGTGAGTTTTCATGTTGTATATATGTGGACTGGCTGATGTTTGTCTTCCACTGTCTGAAGACGGGATCCTGAGGCTAACTTGTGACATGTTGCCCATCTGTCTTTGCTTTGTGATGAACTGGTGACGTGGGATCAGCTCAAGTGCCTCGCAAGCATTCATTTAATAGCGTGATAGAAGATTAATGGACTTGATAGGTTATTTTTTTGTGGTTTTGTTTATGTTACTCTGAGCACAGATTGTGTAGCGATGGCCAAGATGTTTGAGAAGTGGACATGTGATCTGAGGTTCGTAGATTAGAGACTCGTTGCCGCTGTGGGTCCCTGAGTGAAGCACCGTGAATAATTGACTCCAAATAGCTTGGGTTGAATGCAGAGATGTAGTTTACATATGGTGATCAGTGTATGCTTGAAGCTCCTGGATGCTGAAAGTGAACATGAGATGCTGCCTTTCCATGTAACTCCTGTTCTCATCAAGACAAAGTTCCACCATTTGTGTAAGAAAGCACTTTTTGCTTTTCATGTCAACTGTGCACTGTTGACATTTTCTCTTCCTATTGTCTCTTGGTAAAGCTCTCTGCGTCTCTACATCGACTAATATTCAAGGTAAATCAGCAACTATTTGTTGTATTTTTAGGTTAAGTGACAAGTGTGGGTTACCTACTGAAGTTTTGTAACAGTGAAGAAGGTATACTTCGGATTTACTATTGTCCTCTCATGGCCGTTTCAGCGATAACCAACTTCTTGTTTGTGTTTGGAACGGTTCCTTACTGTAGGACTGAAATGGACTACAGACCTCCGTGTGCAGAGGAGTCGGGTTGGCACTTCTCACCGATGATTAAGACGCCCTCAGATACTTTGAGTTCTTTGTATACACGAGGAGGCTGATTTGATGGTAAACTAGGACCTGCTGTGACATCTCTAATATTGTATTATGGGGATGACATCACCTTCCGCACACGTGTTGTCCTGCGTCATATTGTATCTGTGACAGTCCTACTGCTGGTATGACCCAGTACATCTCTACAGCTGCATGCTTGACCCACGTTTGTTTATCTGTGGGTAACTGAGAAAACCCAAGGCCCCTCGGGGCCCAACTATTGTAATCCGGCTCTACTTGTAACATTAACATCATTAGTTAGATGAGAATAAGCTCCTTGATGGGCTGGACTCGGGGTGACTCAGGGAAGAAGGTAGGCTTTGTCCTCTTGAGTCTCCCTCTGGGCGAGATAACTCTGCAGGGCAAGTGTATTGTTCAACCTCTCAATACTTCCCTCTTTTCCTCCTCTGCATTCTTATGTTGTTATACAATATGTTCTTTTAAAAGTCAACAACGCAGTGTCCAATCTTTTGTGTTTTCCTAAAGCTACGAAAGAATACCAAAAAGGCTGGCTGTGCAGAAAAACATAACATTTTTTAGCTCCATCATGAACCATTAAGTTTGTCATTGTAAAATTGACACCCACACAACAGATGTACTTCTTTTTTTGTTCTATGAATAATGGAGAGCTTTCATAGCTTTCGAATATTCACTGTTGAATGTTTACATTAGATAAGGTCACTGTATGTACAAACTGGCTTTTGCGCGAGCTGATTTCTTGATTTCCTTACATTGCTCCCTGCATAGCTCTTGCCACAGAATGACTGAGCCTGGTGTCAAATTACAAGCACCAGATGCTGCGTATGACCAGGTGTGAGACTGCTGAAAGAGCCTCTGTAACAAGTGACAAATCAAATTATTAGAGGAATTATTTAAGTGAGAATTTAGTGAGTTGTTTTGACTGGGAAGCCAATTTTAGTAGTACGACGTCTGCATCGTACAAAAAAAACTCATTAAAATCAAAATACTAGCTCTATTTTAAAAGATAAGAACAAAATGAAAATGTAACTGGTTGTTTCCCTAACGGCACATGATGACACCAGTTTCAATGGCTGCTGACTGATGCCCCCCATAGGTTGGTCTGTTTGACTGTTGTATGTGCATGTCAGATTGAATTTAGTATTATAAACAAAAAAACAAAAAAGCTTGTCAGAACGAACTGCGGACGCTTAACCTTTCAGTTACGACTTGGATCAGGGGGCGGGCACAGCGCTGACTCCAAACTGAGGCAACTATCAAAGCCATTACCGCCAAGTTATTGTGATTGCAATCATGTTATTTTTAGAAAGGGCAAAGACGGCAGCAAGCGCAGAGGAAATGAGATGAAATGAGGGGAGGGCGATGGGGTGTATGGATGTAAAAGATAAAACACGGAGGGGAAGGGGCAGTGACACGGAGAGGGAAGAAGTGTCTGGAGTAGTGGACGAGCAGCCGACTGTCGGGTCCAGTTGAACATCCGACCGCCCGCCGCGCAGGTTGTTCCTCCTGCAGCTCGGAGACAGAAGACAAACTGTTATAGGACATCGGGGAGTCAAAGATCACCACCTGAGCTGCTTGATTCGGAACCAAAGCCTTTTGAACAAGTTACCAACTTTTCACAGTGGTTGCAGTGGGTGAGTATTAATAGAGATTGTGACCTTTGACATTGCTTTCTTAGTTTTGTGTGTGTGTGTCATAGAAAATTAGAATAAGACTTGATTTGACTTGGTAAAGGAAGCTTTTTTTTTTATGCATTCCATCGCTGACTGACCAATGGCTGATCCTCTCTCTGCAGACAGTCTGGAACATGAGAAGTGTGCGTGTCTGTCTCTGCCTGGCTCTGCTTCTGCCTTATTGTGCTCAGAGCCAGAGGAGCAGTCCACCTCCTTCCCGCTTCAATGAAGACACTCAAAAAGACATGCTGGCTGTCGACATCCTCAACCGCGGCGGGGTGCTGAACTCGCTGCTCCGCTCTGAGCATCACTTGGTTCTGCGGCGAGCTCGAGCCCCGCGGCCAGCCTCGCAGGTGCCAAAGAGAGCCCAGCAGGGCTCCCGCTTCGCCCTCTCCCTCGACGTCCCCACCAGCATCCTCAGCGTCCTAATAGACCTGGCCAAGAACCAAGACATGAGGACCAAGGCAGCAGCCAATGCAGAGCTGATGGCACGAATAGGAAAAAGGAAATGACTGAGAGCAATCAGGAGGCTTTGTGAAGAACATCACAACCTGGCAGAAGAGAAGTCACAGTGTCGCACCAACACGTAGAAACAATGTGAGCCCAGGTGGAAGCAGTCTGTTTTTAGTCCTGTAGAGCTTAGATCTGCTTTACTTTTATACTCGTCCTCAGTTATTTTAATAGATTATGCCATTATTCACAGAAACCTCTCCATGGACTTGAAAAAAAAAATTTCAAAAAAGGAACAGATTGAAGGATGTAAAACCTTCACATAAACAGGACTCTGCAAACCACGCCTGCCAGTGTAAGATGGAGCCGGTCTGTTGTCGAAAGATTATTCATCACTGGGTCAGAAAGTGAAATCTGTTTCTTGTGTTTGTCTGTGTAATCTTCAGTTGAAAGAAAAGGCTGTTCAATTAAATCCAATATGATCAACAGATATTTCTCCTCAAGTCTAATTCATTTCCATGCTGTTATCTGACACGTTACAATAATTACAAGCATCAGTGGGCCGTACAACACAAATCAAAGGGTCTGGTCTGATGTGTGATAATGGGACAAAGGGACGTGCAGGATATTGACCTCTGAGACAAAAAGAGATTCTTTCCGTGGACCTTTGTTAATGAATACTTGATAAGATAAGATTAAACTAATACTAGAGGCATGAATCATCTGTGTTCCTACACGGAGCATTGAATGTGAAGCATCAGAGTGAAACAAAATGCTCATCTGATTCATGTTTGTTCTATTTTATGATGCGGTCTTATTAAAAGAGGCAAATACAACTGAGCGTGTGCACAATAAAGACTCTGAAAGTCCACAAACACACCATTTCCAAGCGTAACTGTGAGTGAAGTGAAATGCAGACTAATTACTGACACTACCGATGAATGCACAGAGCAGTCAAAACAATATGAGATGGTTGTTCACATGGGAGTACGAGCAAAATCAGACCGATGCAGGTGCAGCTGCTGACATTGTCTGAAATGAAGATGTTTCTGGTGGCAAAGGCTGCAGTCACTGTCACTTTGTTTGTGTGTGAAGCAGACACGGGCAACAGGAGGACTCTGGGCCACAGGAGGCTCCTGTGTGGACCCTTTGTGGCCTGTCAGCTCATATCTACATGATAATTAATTCATGTTTTTACAGGTAATGGTGCAGTGACGGTCACTGCAAGCACATGTGGACAAGGTATCAGTTGGAATTGCTACAAAATACTTTATTACTGAGGTTATTTCAAGGCAAAAATGTTTTTTTTTTTAATAAAATACATACACGGTATGCAAAGCATGCAGAGAGACCTCTGAGCTCCTACTTCAGTTTTTAAAGAAATCAAAAGATTTAAGTGGGGACATGGGTATTTTTAGTTTCTTTGTATCGTTTTAGGATACTCTTGTATTGTTTACTCAGAATAAAAAAACTGTAAGAAGAATATTTAAAGCTTGATTTTATTAAAACACAACAAAACAGTTAAAACATGATTTTGTGTAATTCATTAATTCGAAAAGTGCTGATTGTTTGTTGTTTTTACCTTCAACACAGAAGAGGAACTATAATTGTTTCATTCCGCACATTTTCCAAGTCTTTTTGGCACCGCTGATTTGAGAGCATGTTGAGTAACCTAAGAGAAGTCTGTCAGTATTTTTCCAGGGAGAGAGATATTATTTGATTCTACGACTTGAATTTCCCACTGACACAACAGAAACACACTTTGAATGCATTGAAATCATAAAGCCTCTTTAGGTAAACTTTGAATATCATGTATCAGGTGTTGGAGCCTCTTCTCTGGGAAGGAAAATATGGTCACCGGCACTCTGTACTAAACTATAGTAAATACCTCTACAGACCATCTTCAATCATGTGTCCTGAAAATATATAGACCAGTTACATGCAGCTTCACTTTCCCTTCTCCTTTATTATCAATTGTAGAGTTCTTTCCTTAAAAAAATTATTTAGGTATGGACATACTTTGTTTATGTAGCTCTGAACACATAGCCTAAGAAATGATCAATATGGCGGCGGGTGCATGCAGCCTTTAATTGTAGAGTAACACAGGTGTGGCTGATGAGCACCAGGCATTCACCACCAGCTCCTCACAGCAGGCGAAGGTCAGTCTGACTGAATGTTCACTTTCACTCTTTAGTTCTCACATTTGTCAATTCTGAATTCCATACCGGGTATATTTGGTTGCTGACAAGAGGAGCAGACATTCCATAGAAAGTAGTTTTACAGTTACATTGCTGAGGGGATTAGTGTCTGAAAAGTGTGTGTCCTAATTTGTGGTTCATTGACATCAGTGGTTCAACATCCCACAGAAGAGGTCGTTTTAGTCTGTTGGTAGTGAATCTTCTTGATGTTGATGTCTTGTGGGAAACATTCCGCAGCATGCATTTTGTGAGGACCTCCTGATTTACCAATAGATTTTATTTCACAAATTAATCTCATTTCAGTTCTCCTTTGAGCTATGGAGGGGTATTTCTTGTGTGATTTTAAAGGAAATCGCATCACAAATGGAGGAAGCTCATAACACAGTATACAAAACACAGTGTCTTTGTATATTTTGTAATGATGCGTTCCTTTTCTCTGAGGATGAACTTTTTGGATATACACTCTGTCTCGGGGTGTTTGGTGGTCTGGTGCTGATTCAGCTTCAAGTTTCAAACTTTCATTCGCCAGTTTGTCATCATGAAACATGCATTCAGCCAAATATGCGTATGTCGCTTTAATTTTTGGACCGATTCATCTTTCGCTTTAGCCTCTGTAATAATAACAACAATAATAATAATACATTGAAATCCAAATGCACTTCATTTAAAGATATCAAAGTGCTACACAAACCCTAAAATTAAGAATTTTAAAAAGAGTCATTAAAGAGGTAAGTCTTCAGATGCTTTTTAAAAGAACCTGAAGACTAATTCTTCCTGTACGTGACTATGCACGGGAATTATGGAGTGACAACTGCTGTGTGCTAACCTTGAAAACTACCAGGGAAGTTTGTTTTCTTGTCTTTTGTGTGTTTATTTTCTTTCAATTGCATGAATTTGAGTTTTCGGTCTTCTCATCATGTGTTTAAGTTACAATGTGTCGGTGTGCACAGATAATGACAGTTTTCCTGTGAACTGAGCTGATGACTTGACACTGGGACACACTTGTCTGCAGCATGAACTATGACCCAATTTTGGAAATATGCAAGATCTGTGCCTTCTGCTGTTCCTCATTCCCATGACATCTGTTATCCTTAAATAATGCAAACAAAGACATTCACCTACAAAACATTGCCATGGCCCCATTAGTAGATTAGAGTTGAGTTGGTACTCATCAGAACAGTTCTGTTATCTGCATGTTTTCACTCCTGGACGTCCCTGTGCTACTAAGATCAACAGTCCTTAAAGGGCCCTAAACACGTTCCTGTAGCTATCAGACTGGAGTCCAGGGTAAGAGGGGCGGGTTCACACAGAGTGACTCAATAGTCTCTCGCAACCAGCTCAGCTGTCAGCACAAAGTTCATCGACCAAGTGGTGCAAGAAACAGTAACAGGACTGCAGTGTTGTCACTGAGGTCGAAGGCTGAAGCCCAACAACGCTTGCCACAGAGAAGACTTTATTCAGATACAGCCAGGACGGCGTCTGGTGAAGTGCCTCTGTCCTAAAACCGTAAGATTTTGTCTTTTAATCAGGGCAGACATGCGACACGTGCTATTTATCTGGGGCGGTAGCAGCTTTTATTTTGCTACCTGTAGCAGAGATGGAGGTCTGAATATCAATTGCATGATGCAATGGGTTCTATGGACATGAACTTTAATTCCTCTTCAAGATCTGTGCTTGTAATTTGAGGTGTACGCTTGAGTTGTTTCCTTTTTCTTATTTGGTGCTTTTAGTCGCATTGAATCTAGTGTCAGAATTCGGTTCAGATTGTTTCATTTATTGTTGAGGTGTTGCAGTTCATGTGGCCCAATCAAAATGAGTCTCTTATCTTTCAGGGAAGTCTCCCGTAGTGTTAATGTGTTTCATGGTCATCAACGTGGTCCTAAACTGATGTTCTTTCCAGCAGCGAGTCGAGGTTTTCTCTGATGGATTATGCGATGAAGTCTCTCAGCCTCCTGGCCCCGTCCACCGTCTCCAAGTAAGAGCAGAGCTTCCTGACGTGGATAATGCAGTCACTTTTGTTTCCAGCTCCTCCAACACAAGATCTCTGTTGTTTCTTGTCCCAGGTGTGTCTCGGCTAGCGCCTCCATGACCCATCAGCTCCTGTCACGCCGAGTCACTCGACCAAAGCCCTTCAGAGTCACAAACGCAGAGCGCAGTGTGAAGAAAGGAATAATGGCAGACTCACTGGAAGACCTGATGAGTAAGGTAAGGGAGTAGTGTGAGGTTTTGAAAGAGCTCAGGCATAGTATGGAGATGAGTAATGTGTTGGAGCACTTGAAGTTGTAGTGGGAAAATTTGGAGAGAAAACAATCAGGTGGTGGAGTGTACCAACAGCATTCGGAGCAAATCAGGATCTTCTGGACTCGCCATCAAACTTATATTAAGGGCCAGAAATCATAGCCGGGTTAGATATGTTCAATCCTATGATGTCATGACACTTTCAGTTCTTATCTGATTGGACAGATAAAGGTGGAACCCCCCCCCCCCCCCCCCCCCCCCCCAGTGTCTGATAAATGACTCAAGCGTGTGGTGGTTGTGAATAATCATGATTATTACGATTAAAATACTCTGGGATGACTGGTGTGTTGCTGGCATGACACTTGTGCATATTTTGAGCGCATGTGGGTGAAAGTTAACAGGACTGTCGTCACTTCTGACTCGTGCTCATGTTCATGCTAGAATGAACCCCAAACGGCTTTTGCATGGATAAATATGTCTGAACAGTTTTAAAGAAATTCTGTGTATTAAATTGTGACCTGTGTTTGATGGTCCATAGACCACATGAATCACTGTGGTTCTTCCTTCGTGACCAGCGGTGCTCATTGACGATGAATAAATTTACATACAGAAAACTCTATATCAGTGGGTCTAAAACATCTTTCCACCAGACCTTTTAAGAAAAACCAACATTTCCATGGCTGCTCATCAGGACATACAATTACCCATTTTTACATTCAAACTCTGCTGCAGTTTTAATTATTATTATTATTATTTTTTAACTTTGTTTATTGGGTTTTCTAACAGACCATGTTCGCATGCATGTTGTCTGTCAATTATGATCATAATACAAGAACCCCCCCCCCATTTTTTTTTCTACCATTTATTTATGAAAATACATGTATGTTTTTGGAGTGTGGGCGAACCGGAATATCTGGAAGAAAACCCATTTCTGTACGACAACATACAAACTGCCCTCAGAATGACTGGGCAAGTATTTGTCCCTGAAAGTTTTTTTTTTTTAAAACAGAGAAATCCCTTGCATGTTGTTGGAGTGTGGGAGAAAACAGAGCAAACAGGGGCAACCCATGGCTCCACAGGGAGAACATTCAAACTCCCCTCAGAATGGCCAGGCCAGTAGTTGCCCATTACAATGTCTTATAGTGTAAACATTTGTAGTAAAAAGAGCTTATCCTGTAGTAAACAGTTTTCATCTTCGCGTGATTCTTCCTGATCTTCTCAAGCTCATCGTCAGAGGGGGAATCAAACTCCCAATATCAGACCGTACTGGTTCCTTTTTCCACAACCATTTCCACAATCTTCTCTGAAGACTAACAGGAGATCCAACTAGGACAGAGTTTATTCATAACCACATAATCGGTCACAAGAAAAGTTATCAAAACAAAGCTAAAGGCACAAGCGATCTTAAAATATAGCAATTTCCATCGAAAATAGTAGGGATGTCCGCCATGTGTTTTCTTAATTGCCGGAGAGAAACTCAGCAGTTACGTGAACTGAAGTATACCGGCAGAATAGACGAGGCAGGTAGAAACATCACTGTGTGAAACACTGAGCAGGGAGCATCTCCATGGCAACAGACGCTGATCTCCTTCGATATTCTTTGATCTTCTTCGTGAGGCGCCTCTACCATCCGCTTGGTAGGGGACATTTTTCCGCAGTTTTGAGGGGATTCATTCTGAAACGGTTTGCCGTTAACGTCCCAAAATCTACTCCACTGGTCCTTGGATGATGACAAATCATCCCTGAAAATTTCATGCAATTCAGGTTAATAATTTTTGCAAAAAGTTGTTAAAATACAAAAATAAAGAAGTACACACAGACAAAGACATAACCTTCTCAGCCAACGTTGGTCAATCAACTCTGGTTGGTAAAGGTAGAAAAGTTAAAATCATATCAGCTGAAGAATGTTTTTTAATTGGACATGTACATAGAAGTACTTATCTCCCATCAAAAACTGTCAGTTTATGGGCCAGTGCTCTCCAGGCATTATAGTTTTTCATGTGGCATCTTGGGAAAAACAATAGCCCACAACAAAACTTCCAAACCCCCCCCCCGCCTCTGCTTCCTCAGGTGTGCGACTCATTGAGTTCACCGTGTGTGAGTGTGTTGGTGCTGGATGAAGACGGCACTGGTATCGACACGGAGGGGTTCTTCCAGACCCTCCCTGACAATGCGGTTCTCATGATCTTGGAGGAGGGACAGAAGTGGACCCCACATCCTGTATGTGTTTGTCTTTTCACCTGAACCACTAGGTGGCACTCTTGATCAGCTGCCTCACCATCACAGCTTGTTGACAGTATGCTGACATATTTCTGCAGCACTAGTTACCCCAGTGTTTCTTTGAAGTAGACAGTGAAACATGTTTCTTCAATGCAGCAGACAGGAACATGAACTAATCTGGGGTCTTAACGATATGAATACATCTGCTACTCTACAATGAGGTGTTTTATCCTTCAGATTGAATAGCACAGTTGTCGGAGGCAAAACCCAGCGTGAACACAACAGATTAGTTTCTCCCTTCATGATTTCTTTCTCAGAAAAATGAATAGCAGGGGGTGAATATTAATCAGACATGTGGGTGTCATCACATTTGAATTGCGTTCACCCAAAAGCAATTAATTTACATAGAAAGTGGCACGAGGGATACTTTTCAACACCCCTCCCCAAATGTTTACCACATTGACCTTGTCTCATTGTCGCCAGCCTCTCGTATCATGACTGGCAGATGCCGCTTCAGTGTGTGGTGCAGGTGTGTGTGTGTGTGTGTGTGTCTGTGGAGCCAGGCGGCCTCATTTAGTCCAGTCAGCTGACTGCAAACAAAGTGCGTCTGCACCCATGCGCCCAGCCTTATGGTTCTTTTCTCATCACTTCATAGAACAGCCTCTCCAGAGACCAGCTCATCCAGAGCCAGATGCAGCAGCGGACAGATGTGGTCAAAGTGACCTTTGACCTCTATAAGAACAACCCCAAAGATTTCATCGGCTGCTTGAATGTGAAGGCAACCCTGTACGGTGCATACACATTGTCCTACGACCTGCGCTGCTATGCTGCCAAGAAAATGCTAAAGTGAGTGATGAAATCTTGTCCAATGTCTCATTCAAATGATTTTATACTTTGCTTTTTTTTCTTTAGTTGAACTGTTTTTTTTGTTTGTTTTTTATGGTATAGTTGGTCTATATATAAAGTATAAATGCCTTTTAATTTTTAGAGCAACTGCACTGATGTGTTTTTAGTTGGTGAGCACTTGTTGCTTTCCAAACAATGTTTTGTTTTTCTTTCTCAGCTCTCATGCAGTTTTTGAAGGAACTCTGCAAAGATCTTTGGGGAAAAAAAATCCCAAACCACAACCCCTCTGTGGACATAGGCTTGATGACATCCCTCCGTCTCTTCCTTCTTTTCCATACAGACTCCACACTGCTGTTCTTCTTGATACTAGACAATGTTCTTGATGACCTGAGCTATATGTTGCAGGCCAGTGTCTACAGAACAAATTTCAAGCATGTCAGAAACCCTCTTGATTGTAATGCTGAAAAGCTCACTGGCAGATTTCGTTTATCCCATGACAGCCACAACGTTTCACAAAGTCCCGTAATTTTACTTTGCTGAAACTCCGCCTGGACCTTTTTATTAGTTCAGTTTTCATACCAGCTGCTTTTATAACATCCGATGAAGTATTGTGATCAGACATGTTAAATCAGAAAAGCGTACTTTATCATGTACACCTGTGTGGGTGGTAAAATAGTGAGTTCACCAGAGGAAAAAATGGTTAGGTTTTTATTGAGATTAACTTTGAGAGGAGTTATGTCATCGCTGATGAGATCTGCTGCTTTTCAGCTTTTGCACGGAGCCCCATTCAGAGAGGATTACATTTTGCAGACCTGTCAGATCTGATGCTTTCACTGCAGAGTGAGAGGCGTGAGAGGTCTCGGGCTTCAAGTTTATGAAACACAACTGTCATCAGAAATAGACATGGCAGTATTTTAGTTTTTAAAAATTTCTTTATTTACTGCATGTCATGAAATTGCATGGCATATTTCCATATTACATCACACCACAAGGATCATGATTTACTGTATATTACATAAAAGCTGTGTTTGCCTTAGTATTTAGTGACGTCTCTCCACATGGGAATGAGCTGTTTATAACTGGTCTCTTTCTTGTCTTTCCTCAGGGAGGCCCTGCGATGGACCATCTTCTCCATGCAGGCCACAGGCCACATCCTGCTGGGCTCCTCCTGCTACATCGAGCAGCTGCTGGACGAGGAAGAGCGAGTGGAGAGGAGCCTGGTGATGCCACCGGAGGGCAGGATCAGGCAGCTGCAGAGCATGCTGCGGGGAAAGATCTCCTACTGACGACAACAAACTGCTAATGGACACAGTGACCATACGTTGAGCTCACGGAAGCAACACTTGCTCCTTGTCGGTCTGTGTCAACGCAGACAACACTTTGTCCTCACAGACACTTTTGTCCGCCTCTTTTCTTTTTCTTTTAGCCCTGTTACATTGTCTGAATGTGTGTAGAGCATAGCTATACGTCTTCACCAGAAAGCACCTTCACTCACCACTGACTTTTCCCTGTTGGGACGACAAAGATTTAATAAATAAATGCAAAACTTTTATTTTCTCATTCATGAAAGCCCACATAGCTCTCAGAATCACAAGTGAGTTTCGATGGGGTAGTGTGAGCCCATTAAGCTTGGTTGTGTGTGTGTTCGTGTGTGTGTTCTTGATCACAGTCAGTGTAATTGGCAACAGGTCCAGCTGTCTCTCCCACGCTTCCCTAATTGTCCCCTGGCCTGCACTGTCCTGTCAGCTGCAGAAAACCAGAGGAGGAGCGAGCAGCTGCCGGGGAGGGGGGCGGAAGAAGACCATTATACCGAGAGAGATGATGGTTTCAGCTGCCGAAAGAAGTACCACTTTGGGCATCCTGTCGAGGAAGGTGGCAGCAAAAGCAGGGCCGAATTTGATCCAAATTGGCCGTCTGATACAACTCAAAGAAGATAAATGTCAGAGGTTTGGATTCAGTGTGACTCGGTCCGCTTTCTGTCTGCCTCATCCTCGAGTCACCTTGTGCTTTGTTCCTGTTCCAGTTGATTCATATCAATACAAAATACAAGGAAAAAAACCCATTTTAACTTTAATATATCAAGAAATGTAGGCGTTTAAAGTGCAATGCGCATCAATAATGAATTTGTGAACTCGAGTTGCACACCCACATACAAAGTACAACACGAATACTGGCCACGTCCCATTCTGTGGTAAGCAGTGAAATGAGTCACAGGGTTCATGCTGGCTATCTGTTGTGCTTTAAGCCATATATACTGTGTTTCACTGTACAAGTGGCGGCATTCAAGTTTATAATTGTAGCAGCTTTACACAATGTGACTGGTTTCTTTTGAATCGGTTCACGTCATTTGTGTTTATTCAAACTGGTTTGAAGTTCTACTCAGATGGTCCACCCAGAATAAGAACTGTCTTGTTAACTCTGGTGGCCTTAAGGTTTGTAAAATTCTACCTGTGCTGCAAATGAGGAACAAAAAATAAATTTTGATTGGTACGGGCAGGAAATTAACCTTGGGAGAATGAACAATCTCTCAAAATGTGGATCTTCACTCTGACTTTGAGGAACACAAGAGTATTAAAAGTTCAGACGTGGGTTTTTGTTTGTTTTTCTATGAAAGACAAAGACAAATCAGAGGCATCTCAACCAGAATACAGTAGAATAATTTTTTTACCACAAGTTATATCCAAATGATGTGTCATCCACATAAAATGTGACCAATCACATATAAAATGAAAAGATTTCCTTCAGTTTCATCATTCCTTATTTTAGGTTTACTCAAGACTTTTCCATCTGCCCATCTTCTGAACAGCTTTATCCACTTCAGGGTCATTCGCAGAGCTGATCCCAGTTGACTATGAGCGTTGATATAAGATATCTGGTTACTAACAGAGAAACCAATAATACCATAAACATTCAACTTGATTCACCAAGAAGCCTCAGACATGTTTTCTGAACTGTAGGAGGAAAATGGAATACAAAGAAAAGTTGAGCACTTCAGAGAGAACATGCAAACTCTACATAGACGGGCCATTAACCTGCAGTCAAACCTGGAACCGTCTTGGCTGTTTTTACCAATGCACCGCTGTGTGGCCCCTTCACTCAAAAATCTCATTTCATAATATCTGATTTGGTTTTTTTCTATTTCTTTAAAGACATGATGACAGAAAAAAAATTTTGTGTGAAGAATATGCTGAAAGTTCCATTTCAAATGTGCAAAATCAAAAAGCAATTATGTTCAAAGTTCAATTAGAGAAAGTAATCCAATACGGCTGCCCTCGTGTGACTTCATTTGATGCAAATTTGATGAGAAAAACTACTATCACCGTAAACTTTGGATCACCCTGAATGTTTTCCTCTTTTACAGTATGCATCTATCCTAAACTACCTTCAAGATATAGCCCTTTGAGATGTGTTGCCAACAT
The DNA here is from genome assembly GCF_963383615.2 of Lipophrys pholis. NCBI lineage: Eukaryota > Metazoa > Chordata > Actinopteri > Blenniiformes > Blenniidae > Lipophrys > Lipophrys pholis. The sequence goes on from NC_137637.1 coordinate 14,443,848, forward strand.
TGAGGAAGAGAAAAAAAAATCATCTGGCACCTCAAGAATTAAAATGGAGGCTATGATAGTCACAGTGGAAATAAATGGAATTTATCTAATAAAACAATAGAAAAACGTCATTATTCTCAGAGGGAAATTCTTGCATGACATGATTCAATTTATATTTTAGGGCTGGAGGAATGCCTGGCATAACAACTTTTTCTACATGTTAGAGTTCATGGGCCACATTCAGCCCAATTTGATCTTGAATGGGCCAGACAGGTAAAATAGTGCCAGAATAACCTTTAAATATAAACTTTAAGTTTTTTATTTGTTGTAGCACAGAGCGTACGTGATGAAAATGTATATATTTGTGCAAAACCAAACTATCACAACAGAAAATTACTACAATCTCAACATAAAATCAATTTCAGTGATACTGTCTGGTGCAAAATACAGTGAAATGTCCAATAAAAAAACCATCTTCTACAACTGCTGCATTATGCATGATTTTTACAAATTGACCTTGACAGCATGGCTTTGGGGCTAATACTAGTTTGTAATCTTTCAGGGCAGCATCACCAATATCTCCGCTTGGGTTGCATTGTTGTGTTGTGTTTGCTACTCTTAAGAAATTTGTATTAAAAAAAAATCTGATTTCTTTTCTCGAAATTTTTGCTATTTGCTTAGTGGATTGACGGGCCGGATTGGAGCCTGTTGCGGGCCTGTTTGGGCCCATGGGCCTTATGTTTGACATCCCTGAGTTGAATGCACCTGTACATGTGTTTTAATCTGAGCGACCTTGATAGACGATTTGGCACCTCCTTCCCTCCTCCTCCTCCTCTTCGTTATTCAGACGGAGTTATCCTGACAGGAGCTTCTTCAGTGGATGCAGCGGCAGCCTGCTCTCTCTCTCTCTCTCTCTCTCTCTCTCTCTCTCTCTCTCTCTCTCTCTCTCTCTCTCTCTCTCTCTCTCTCTCTCTCTCTCTCTCTCTCTCTCTCTCCATCCATCCCTCTGAGCTGGTGCTGGAGCTGCTGCCGTTGAGCATGTACGCGCCGCGGACCGGAGGGACTCATCTCATCGACACGCGCAGGCTGCGCACATGGATCACCGAGTGCGCTCTTACGAAACTAAGGTATGTTTCGCTCAAAAGGTATGCAGTAATATGTTAAATTTTTCAAAAACTTCTTTACTTCTGCACGGGGGGGGGATTTTGTTTCATGTACAAATTCACAACCCAGGCTCTCATTAGTCCCTGCAGTCCACTAATACACTTACAACAACGATGCTTATTTGTCTGTGATGAGAGCGCATGCTTTCTCTATAAAACACTTGCGCAACTTTTGAAATCGGTTTTGGCTGAACTTTTCCGCAGCTTGATGTCATCCCGAATCCTGCCTCTGTTCAGCTCTCTCTAAAATTCAATCACGTGCATACTTTGTATAACCTTTTTATTTTGTTGGGTGCTTGGAGCTTTTCAGCGCATCGCTCTGCGTGTTGTTGTTCGGCACAAAGAGCTCCACGAAATATCGATTTAGGAGCGGAATCAGGGTTTTATTAGAAACCTCGGGCTTTGTGTGGGAGTGGGCGCTTGACACAGTTACGGGCTGTGAGGCTGTGTGTTTCTCCCACGCTCCCCGAGGAGTCCTCCCTGCGGTCCGCTGGAAACATCTCACCATGCTCATCAAAGTGCGGCTGTGTGTTTGGATGCTCTGGATTATCCATCGCCAACAACTTTAGGAACAATCAGATCCTCACACATATTTTAAATGCCCTAAACACGAAGTTTCACCTGCCTGTAAGGAGTTTTTTCTGCCTGAATGTGGCTCAGATTTCTATTTCTTTTTTGCGTGTATTGTGTATTTATTGCGGATAAATGACGATCAGAGGTTTTAATCATAAAACATCTTCAGTCAAACAAACATGGTTTCAGATTCTCAGAATATTTGGTGGTTTTCTTTGCTTTTTCCATTCTTTGTCTGCTTTAATTTACGAGCTCTGGGACAAATTTGAACCCAGTTGTTTCTCTTCAAAAGTGACAAATGTACCTGATTGAATATTTTAAAGGACAACAATTTATCCAATAAGTAGTTATGTTGTATTTGAACCAATTCACTTAAACTAATGGGCAGTATTTAACAGTTGGTCAGTTTTCTTAAAATAGCCCTGGCTTGTTCATTCTGGATACAATACAGATGAAAAAAGAAATAGTGCACTGCATCAACAGCAAATCCAATCAAATTTTAGAGACATATATCCGACACACTCAGTGGACAGCAAAGCCAATGAAATGCACGAGTCAAATCAAACAGTTTATTGTGGATTTCACTGGGAAGCATTGTTCAGTTCACAGGCATTCAGGTTTGGGATCAGAAAGCGAAGACTTGAACCCAACATGATCAAACGTGAGGGACCACTGAAGATGACTTGAAACACGAGTTACTGAAGAGCTCAGCAAGCCACAACATGAAACAAGAATCTCTACATGAACATGACATGAATCCAGATTCATCACGAAACCAGAGTCATAAATAATAACCAGACAGGGGATCTATAAATTATGATATTGAGATTGCAGTACAAATAAATGGAGATAGGCTTAAACAGTTATATAAAAAGAAAATGCTACTAACAGCTTTCAATGCTGCTCTTGAGTGGAAATATTGCATTTCCATGTATTTCAATAAATGCCCTAAAAGGGTTCATGAGAAGGGAATAATAAACATAAATCCAGATCTATTAGTCAAGTAATTTTTCAGTTATCAAAAGTATGTCTCTGCAGTTGGACAGGCGGATTAGACGCAGGATTACTGTCAGTTTGGCCCGATGTGTTGCTCAGCATCTGAGCTGCAGCCATATATTTCTCCACGCTCTCATGCTATCCACACATCAGCTGCTCATCACAGGCCAACATTTGTCAAAGAGCACAAAACCCCCTAAAAAGATCAAAGTACAGACGAAAAATACAGGGGAAGTGAAGCTGAACAAGTAAGACGCAGCAGGCGAGATGGGGAGGAAGAGAGACGGGAGGGGCTGGTGGCAACAGTGTGGAGGTGGAAGAAAGCAGAGAGAAAAAGCGAAGTCTTGATGAAAGCGTTCGGACTGAGCTGTGTCTCTGCCATGTGGTCTGCTGTGGACGGCTTTGATTGTGAACATGAAGGATGGAAACCAAATCCTGCAGGACACATGTAGACAGCAAGCCTGGCCGTGTTTGCGTGTGTGTGTGTGTGTGTGGGTGTGTGTGTGTGTGTGTGTGTGTGTGTGTGTGTGTGTGTGTGTGTGTGTGTGTGTGTGTGTGTGTGTGTGTGTGTGTGTGTGTATCTTCTTGCTGCCTGTCTCTCATATAGATGAACCTTCTTCTAATTGCTTCCTTGTGCAGTTAAGTAACCTCATCAGTTTTCACCTTTGCATTTCACAACTGTCATCAAGAACACACATCCTTTAGTTTTTGCTCCTTCTTCTCTCCCCACCCGTTTCTGCCGCTACACCTAGCTCAGGGTTTTCAACAGCTGGCTATTTCAGGTTCATATTTCTGCTCTGCTATGAATAATTCAGGTAACAGGACAACATAAAGGCCCTCAGTGAGAGCCTGGATGATTTGCTCAAACCTGAATTGCCCATCTACCACTTGAAAAGTCGGCCTGAATAATGGATTTATTTCTCAGCACCCAGTGGATTCTGGTCGGGGGCAAAAATGGCAATAAGTGCATTTAATGGGTGTCTGCGAAGTATTCATTTTTTTCTCCTCTGGGCGCCATGCGGATGTAAAAACACTTTAAAGATGAGTCTTCTGATGAAGTTATTTTGAAAATGAGTTTTTCTTGATTTTACCTGTTTTTTTCCTCCCTCTTCTCAGTCAGTGGAGTTATCTATATTTCATGGTCTCGTGATCATTTCCCCCCTCCCAAGCTTCTGTGCTGTTGCTTTAAGAAACGAGCCAAAAATATTTAGAACTTTATCTGAAAGGATCATTGGAGCACAGTATACACACCTGTGCAATAATACTGCTGTCTACTCAGCATGTTGATATTCCACACCTGTGTGGTGGATAGACTATCTCGACAAAGTGCTCACGAACATAGATTCAGACAAATGTCTGAACATTATTTCACAGAAATAGGCCTTTTGTGTATATAGCAAAACTTTTAGCTGTTTGAGTTCAGCTCATGAGAAATGAGAGCCAAAGTGTTGCGTTTATATTTTTGTTTGTTGTGGCTTGAAAAACTGACACAATTACCGGCTGTACGCACACTGAACGACGAGACTGTCTGGACTCATGAGTGTGCATTTGTTTGTGTAGATCATGTGATTTCCTGTATTGTACATGCCAAGTTTATTCTTGTCCCTTTTAATGCAGTATTACTACTTTTCAAGAAGTTCAGCTAGATTTGGCACATTGTTTTATTGTTATTTAGCATGATGAGGCATCTGTCCATCTGGGGGATCAAGAATGCAAGAACATCATAAGTTGTTTTTTAAAATGAACCTTGATTTGAATTGATTTTTAATTTTCCAACCTGATCTCAGTATGACGAGACTTGAATCAGAAGACCCAAACTGTGAACACAGCAGCAGCTCTATGTCAGAGTGATAAACTACCAACATGGGAATGATACAGCACAATCCTTTAAATGTTTAAAGACTGAAACACCCAGAGTAGTACACAGTGGTGTGAAAACAAACATCATCTATTACGGTCACCAATTAACCTGAAACAAATGTTTTTGAACCGTGAGAGGAAACTTAAAAGAAAAAGCCAACCGGGGATAATCTGTGAGGAGAGAGTATTAACTCTACACCACCCTGCAATCACAAACTTTGAGATCACATGGCTATCTACAATCACAGATATGAAAGTGTATTCTTAACTTTGGAATTAATACAATCACCTGTCAATGTCATTTATTGGCTGTCCTGTACTTTTATTGATTAGACTGTGTTTGTCAGTGGAGGCTGTTGGCTCAGCTGTCCTGAAGATGCATCAGTCTGACGTGAAAACAATGGGGTGCCGTTTAACCGGGGACGAAGTCGAGTGCAAATAGATTGTTTCATGTATGGGCTCCTAATGGGGACATATGCTTACTCACAGACATCTGAATGTGTTCAACATTGTAGATAATTGTGACTACAACAATTCACTTGTACCTCTGGCAACATAGAACCAATTTTATACATTCATACATTTACGAGTACCTGAATGCGGTGAGCGTAGTAAGGATAATATGAATACCGGACCTAGTCAATAGTAATTGTAGCCTTAATGTCATGAGAAGTTCAAAGTCATGATGTGTAGAAAGCAGTGAAAAGACAAATTCACACGAGGACGGTGCAGTTAGTTTTGCATTTGTAATGCCTTTAATCTTCCAGCATTAAAATAATCCCTAACATTCACAACGCCGCGCTTTGCCCCCGACTTTCTTCCTCGCTGCGTTCACCTATATGCACAAAGCCACTTACTGCCTGCGTGGCTGCGCGTGTGCGTGTGCAGTGACACAGACGTGTGCTTCGCTCTCTCCCGGGTCAATTGTGCCGAGGATGAGCAGCGGCCAGCAAATGTTTTGCTCTGACATGACATTTTGTCTTCGTCGTGGCGTGGTGACTTGAGAGAACGCTCAAATAACAGCTTGATGTCTCAATGGGAGGTCTATACACACACACACACACACACACACACACACACACACACACACACACACACACACACACACACACACTGGTGGGTGTTTATTGTACAGACTGAATGTACATGTTCCCGGTCCTCGTGTTCGCTCCAGCCTCCTCCCCTAACACTGCGGACTATTAGGCTCCAAAGATATCATTTCCATTTCCCCTTGATCTTTTGCTGCGCTGGTTCATCTGAAGAAATGTTCAATGAGAATGGGTCTGATTTGTGGTGGTATTTTGTGGAGCAGCCTTGTTTTGTTTTTTTTTCACAAAAGTGACAGATAAGACTGTAAATGGGGAGAAAAAGTCATTTTAATGACTTTATCAAAAAAAACAAAAAAGAAGTTAAATCACCTGCAAGTATGAGTATCGTTGTCTCTCATGGCATCAAAAGGAAAATTGATCATCAAACGGTCGTCCTGATCTTTTTTTTGTGTTTTCTGTCCAGCCATCACAGTGTCATGCGACTCTCAGAACAACAGTTAATGACTGGAGCTCTCTACTTTCCCAACAGCTTCCTTCGGTTGGCTTGACGGTCTGATTAGATTTTCAGGCACCTTGCTGCATAACTTTGCATCCTAATGAAGGAGCACAGGTTTCCTCTTAAACTGGTATAAGACAGTGATTCTTTGAAGAATGGAGTACGTCAGACAGCTTGGTTAATGGAGAGGAACGTGGATGTGTTTAGAGAACTTCACTGTGTTGGTGCAACATTTCAGAATTACAAGAGAAACGAAGCAGATTGATGCTGCCTATCAATATGTGACCATCCTCTAATAGATGTACTATTGTTTTGAAACTCAAATGAAATACTAAATCAAGTCTGACTTGATGTTACTAACAACATGGATGCTCACTAATTAGGGCACGGTAGCTGGTGTCACTCAATCCTGCTGACATGGAGCCTTCAGCTGCATGTTCTACATCAGTGTAATGACATTAGGTGTGTTGGAGCCGGTTTTTATCCCAGAAGCCTTCTTCATTACTTGAAGCCCTCACTTCCTTTATAAGGGGAGGCTTTGGACCCCGTCTCCGATCTTCCATGTGCTAAAACATACCCGCTCTCATGATCACATAAAAGCCGGAGCCTTCAAAATAAAATACTCCACAGTTTCCTATCCAGGTCTGCTCTATATTCCAGAAAGTGTGCTATTATAGTTTCCTGTGACATGCGCAAATCAGATTATGACAAACAGAGCAGACAAAGCCTGCTTCAGAGCAGGAAGTGGCTCAGGGCTAACACTGGGAACTACTGTGCCAACACACCTCGGTCAAATAGTGAAGAGAGTGAATATGATACATATTCATACAGTACTTGTACCAGAGCACAATAAGGAGAACTTCACTCTGATGACACAATAATCCCTCATATTTTATTTTTTTCAAATTTAGAGTTTCTTGTTCTGCGGCGTGATCTTTTTCAGAAGGAATTAATTATTTGATCAGTCACGTAATCCATTTTATTGTATGAAAATAAAAATTCCATTCAATAAAATGCATCTCTAAGTTCCCATTCTCCTCTCAGCCCACAAACCCTCAGCCCTCTATAAGCAGTTTGAGAATAAAGAGATTTCTCTCCAAACACATAAATGCCACAAGGGCGAAGGCTCCGTTTATGCTTTGCTAGTTTCTTTGTCGTAAATGGATGCAATCACTTTGACTCTCGTGTATTGTAGGCTGCGATTCGGCTTGCCTTTTCATCGTGCGATCTGCTAACCTCATGTTGTGCCCAAAGTTCATTAGATTCACGTTGTACAGCGTGGCTGGCTGACAACTTAGAAGATTATTAACATCGCACAGTGTGTAGCGGGATTGAGGCTTACACGGCTGCTTGATTTCATGAGGCTCTGCTTTACAGGAGAAACAAAGTGTTAAATCGCACTTTGTTTTAAAGTTTTGGGATTTCAAACCCACAGGCACAAAAGATTTTTCACCCATCACCTTCGATCATGCTCGTCTCATAGACCTCACGCTGTGGTGACATAACAGTGGAATCTTTTTCTTTTAGAAAAATGTCTCAAATATAAAAGTCGTTCATGGGGTGGAGTTGTGCCGCTGAACTTTTATGTTATCGAGGCTCTTTTGTCGAGTCTAGATTTTTCCATGACGGATCACGTAGAAAAATTGACAACAAAGCAGAGGTGGTGTTGTATCTGCAAAAAGTCTCTATGGTTGTTACTCGGTGGTGCCTGATTCTGCTCAGTACATGTCCAGAGCTGCCAAAAGTCTTATTTAACTACAATCATTTCATAGTGTGGATCATGGAAGTCACTTTAAAAAAAAAAAAGAAAGATTTTTATGCAGCCGTCCAATAAAAATCCCACATTAAGATGTAATACTTTTTCCTTTCTTCTCATGAACCGTGTCATTTTGACAACCTGTTACATCAGCTTGTCTCACAGGAATAGTGAGATTATCTCCGCTGCCATTCATCTTTTTAATCTTTGAGCTGCTGCTTCTGGGATACACTGATGTGACTATAGCTGTTCAATTATACATGCTATATACAGTCTCCTGTCACACACGTCCAGGGGGGGGTTGCAGAGTTTCATTCAGATCTGTGCGGAAAGCAGCAGCTCTGTATGTGCTGCTTTGTGAATTCACCTCCCTGCCGAGGCTTTGATGCACCGTTAAAGTGGAAATATATCCAATATATTGTCAGATTACACTCTGGTATTCAGGAGTTGTACTGTGGTGAAGTGTTCCTCAACATGCATGGATTTTCTCCATCTCCCAAAATTACTTTCTGCACCTCGAGGGAACAGATCTATTTTATTGCAACAGTTTAGATTCAGTGATCAGCTTTACAGAGTTTTCGTGGAAATAAGACTCAACTAGCAGGAAGTTATGTGGTCTATCGGGACTACTGTTCTTAAAAGCATGATTGTGGGCAGATTTAGAATGTTTATATAGAATATAATGAGACTACGAGAGTAAGAAAGCAAGTATTGAATGGTTCATTTTGAAATGTCCAATGTTTTAGTTTTTCCACTGAATGGCATCCAACACATCAGAAACCTTAACATCCAAGCCCAAGCACTACAAACAAGTAACTTAAAAAAAAATAATTCCTGTTTAACTAGAATTTCAAATATAAATAGGGATCAGAACAAAGAGAAACACACTGCCTGTTGGAATCAAAAACACAATATTAGAGTTTAGGAATCAGATTTGATATCAAGTGTTGTGCAGAATGAAATGAATGTGTTTACATTTTGCACAAAGTTAAATGTCAATTTCAGCGCTAGAAATATCAAACCTCAGACAACATTTTATGGTTGGGACAAAAAGAATTGTTCTGTAGCAAATTTTCCTGAGTTGTGTGTTTTAGAGGGACGTTATTTTGGAAACCCCTTTTGATTCGGATAACGAGAGTCAGATGGAGAACATGAGTGCATTCCCAAGTGATTGCTCTTGCCAACGTTGAGTCTATACTCCACAGGTATCAAACATATGACCCACTGGCCAGAATTGGCCTCCAGAAGGTCCCATCTGGCCGCACAATGACCTTCACAAACTAACACCTACAAACAAGACACAAAAAATGAAAGTTATTATTATTCCTAATTTGTCGAAGCTCAATTTCAGGCTGTTCACAATATAGTTTGTAAAAATGCATTACATGTTAACGTTCAAAAATGTAATGTACTTATTTGCACCAAAACAAAGGAGGATTTGCTGTCAATTGTAGGTCATTTAGCTCAAACGGGTATTTATGTTTCCCCTGAATGAGTTTAACAACTTTGCTATACCCACAGAAAAATAGCAAATTAATTAAACCCACACCTCACCAAATCTCAGTTTATGTTGTTTGTATAGTTTGCACATGAACCAAAGTGCAGAAGCACTTTGAAAGTTAAATGCTGGAACTTGTCCTTGGCCGACATAGGGACTTTCTCAGCCAGCAGATGAAGCACAGAAAGTTACAGCTTCCTTCTAGCCAAGAAATAGCTGGGCACGTAACCTCCCTGCAACACACAACCTGTCTTTTTATGCTTTTTTTTTTTTTTTTTTGTTATGCATTTGTTCAGGAGAACAAGTCTGTTAATTTGCAAGGATCAGAAAAACACTTGTTAGCAGTGTTATTACTTTTGGCCAGAGCATTTTGTCTCTGTTTACAGTCTTTACTGAGGTAAGTGGGATTAATCTAACCTTGCAGTAACATGATCAAGCATATTCCCCTCAACATATTCCTCTTAGGCAATCAAGCTTGAAAATTATATTTCGGTATTATCAAGGTCAGATTTGTCTAAATTGTCTCCAGGGTGCAAACAAAAAAACATTTGATTGCTCTCGATTCGAACTCCATTGTCGGAGTCTTTTCCTTTAACCTTGCTCCAACCTTTTTGGTCCTCTGCAGGGCTGAAAGTCCACAGTCACCTGGAGCGCTCCCTGCTGAGCACCCGCCGCTCTCGGGCGACTTAATTAGCGAACCGTCTTAAGAAATGCACCTGCTTTCACACTCGCCTGCCTTTGACTCGCAGCTAGTTAGAGAGAGTGGAGGTGGGGCTTTCTGTGGAGCGAGGAAATGAGCAGTGTCCTACAAGCCCCATCTGCAACCCCCCACCTTTTTTGATTTGAGATTGTACAGAGAGGAAGAGAATTCCTAATAAGCAGTTTGAGAATAAAGAGAAAGCGTGAAAAACAGCGTGAAATGGCACACTGCTCTTCGGGGTCAGGCTGCAGGCACTCTAGCTCAAGCGGGGTCACACTGATTGATTTTTCACACATCTGCCTCACATGAGAGCCCTCTGGGACCAGGGCTTTTATTCTAAAGAGAGGCTAAACTGTGTTGCATCTACAAATCTCATGTTAATTAACTGTTTCAAGTAGGAAATCCACTCCAGTGCTATCAAAACAAGGTTACATTATGAATCGTTACATGTATGTGTTGATGGAGGTTCTGTGGCCTCATTTTACACCACATTGCTTTTCGCCTGGGACTCTCACGTTGTATCCACCTTTTCCGTTCTAAACATCCACACTGCAGTCATCATGCAGCTTTTCACACAGGCAATCATGAGTATAGTCTATTGGGACTGAAGCAGTCTTTGGGGGACTGAAGGCAACCAGGAAACCAGAAGCTGTTAGAGGCAGGCTGATGTAAGTCTGCAGAGTGGAAAAAAAGAAAAAAAGAGAAGCCCCTGCCACCTGTGCTCCCTGGGACATCTTGTTTACCAGCGGGTCTGGTTCGCCCTTTTCTTTTACTGGGAATTTTCTACAATCGCCCTCGGATCTGCTGCAAGGCCTTTCAGATGCCCTGTGTCCGTGTGATGCGCACGCACTTTTAAACAAAAATCCACTACTTCTTCCAGAGATCACCAGTTCCATTCCTCTCCAGGCCCCATCCAAAATCCCTTCTACCCTCTGATGGCAATCACACAGTCCGATCACGACTGGACCAGCTGGAAACCTCCAACATGAGTCGAGCGTAGTGGCTGCAGGGCTGCACTCATAAGCCCCATCAATTCTCCACTCAGTTTTTCCTCACCCCATGCTTTTTCCACTTATTTTTTTTTTTTGGCTGTACCTACTTTCATTTTTCTTTACATCCCCTGAAGAAACAGCTAAGAATTAAAAACACAGCTCATTATTCTGACTTAGTAATGAAATGGGGAACTTATCTATTGTCATCGAAGTCTAGAATTAGCTTGTACTACTGAAACTAGTTTACTGATGAGGTCTCTTGCTCTCAGGGGGCTTCCATGTCCTCCCACTCTGGTGTTTACAATGCCAAGGAGAAGGGAACTACGTGAATGTCAACAGAGAAGTTATTATTGTCAGGAAGAGCGCCAGTAATACATCTTTACAAACGCATCAGAGCGCACGTCACAATCCTTCTTATTTATTTATTTTTAATAGGAATGTTAAAGGACAGCATCAAGGTAAAAGGAGTTACTTTCTTAAAAAATGAATATACCTTGCATTATGGAGATTAAATATATCATGTGTATTCAATTCAACCCAAATATTTTGATTTAATTTTGACTGTTTTTCCTAAAACTCTGGCTTTAATCTGCAACTGAAAAACAACAGCTGTCATCCTTTAACAATATGATATTACGATGTAATGCTTTACAAGCACTTTGTTATGATTCCGGAAGGATTTTCCTTTAACTCCACTACATCGCTCCCTCATCGCCACCATACGTGTTGTAACCAAAGAACTCCGTGTCCCACACTTCAGTGCTGTAGCACCGGTGCCCTCGTTAATCTCGTCCCCTTGTAGTATGGTTGCTGTGGCAACAGAAACTGAGAGAAAATGAGTCCATCACTCAACTGCATGTTGTGTCGCCAGAGTTGAGTTGTGCAGAGGTTGATATGTGAGAGTTGATTTGTTGTTTTCGTGCACCCTCAACTCACGCACATCAAACGTATTAGAAGCACGAGGTGCAGAAATGTTTTACAGGAGAACAATCTGTGGTAATGAATTTATCAATCGATTTCTCACTGCTGCAATTAGATGCCGCTCACTAATCAATGAGGGGCTGCAGTGTTTTACACTTTGACTCTTGTACCTCTCAACAAGCGGATGCCTGTTTAAAACGAGCACAAACAGTGTTCAGGATAAAAAGAAAAAAGAAAAATATCAATAGAAAAATGTAAAAATATTCCGTTGCAGTTTTTCATGCCCGGCACCAGAATGTAAGCTATTTCTGTAATCACTAGTGAATTTGTCTACGTCACTTTACTGTACTTGAGTTTTTTTCAAGCTTATTTATAAATGGTTTCATATAGAGATTCTCCAATGGGTTGTGAGATCTCAAGTGCACAGGGGAAGCATTAAAACAAATCGGATAGACAAGGTTTCAGACATCTTTTCTCTGGACTGACTGTTGTGACACACGGCATTGTAGTATGCGTCACCTCTGTGTGTGGAATTTGCATATTAATCAAGTGCAGGCATGTGTTTTTTTAGGGGGCTCTTATTTCACAGTCCAAAAATGCATTTGAGGCTTAATTGCTGGTGCTAAATTGCCAATAAGTGAGAATTTAAGTGTCTTCACCCAGAATCAGCTGTGATCAACTCCAGTGTCCCTCGAGCCAAAGTTGATTAAAGCATTTCAGAAGGACTGAATAATTTAAACAATTACTGAACCATGTGAGAAGTTTCGGTGAGCGAAATGTCAGTATTTAGTGGAGGGTTTGTGAACTCCAAAACATCTGTAACGAAACCCTGACCGCACTCCTTCATGGCATTAAAAGTCAAAATCATCAGGAATTGATTCTTTCGTTGTCGTATTGTGCTCAATTTTATCGTCAAATCTTATTGTGATAAAACTGCATTGTTTAACATGACACATTGTAGTTCCGATAAAGTCGTAGTGGTTTTTTGAGCAATGTACAAATCCATAAAAAAACAAAACAATAAATAACAAACTGTACTTAAGTACAGTATGTAGGTGAAAATACTCAGTTACTTTTTGGTGCTGTAATCACAAGGTTGACCCCAAATGTGGATATTCTATCAGTGCTTTTGTTCTCTTTGTAATGTCTGTTAAAGTGAGGGTTGGATCATCTCTGTGTTAAAAACCTATGCGGTCCTGCACTGAGTAAACAAAAGTTAAATTTATCTTGCTGTTTTCAAAAGCTATTTAAAGGTATGACTGTGTTGTACGGTGATGATACCTGCAAATCAAATCAAAAATAGCAAAACCACAATTAATTCACTGTACATGTTTACACAGCACCAAACACACGGCGCTCTGGTTCGAATACATTTGTCATCCATCTTTTATTGCCCACACACAACAAACTCAGCAGCACCTTAGACGTTTGCACAAAAGATGCCATGAGCACCCACAGCAACGTCCTTCTTCCCCGCTTCTGCTTTGGTTGCAAAGCATCATTCAGATGCCGGTTTATCTTCACACTCCAACAAAAGCACCTAGTGTAGAATAAACAGTATTCGACAGGCACCCTCCACAGATCAGTAACCCACACACTCCTGACCTCTGTCAGTTTATCAACACAACATTGATCTGACACGTGTCTGTGGACAAAGGAGTGGATGTATCGTATGTCTGCCTCCTGTACGTCTACATTATGTGTTCTGGGATCTTTTATGTTTCACTGGTTTTGTCCGTCTACCAATGAGATAAAGAAAAACAAATGCAGATTGTGACACCTATTCTCAATCTCAGGTAATTAAGCCTTATTCAGGGTGAACTAGCATTTCGGTTTCACATAAAGAGCTAAGACAAAATCTTGAAAGGTAAACTTAACCTGCTCGTTGGTTTTCTTGAATAACTTTCAAGTAATCCTTAGCATAAAACTGCAAAACATGGGCAGTTTTCACTTATTTAACTGATGACTGCTGATGCTAAATTTGTTGAATTCAGCCTGAGCAGATTAATTTACTGTATTGACACATAATCTGAGCTGATAGTTTTGTCACAGTGGTGAGAGCAATGTGGTGTGTGGATTGGAAGGCCTGCAATTGTCTGAATGACTAGCAGTTGATGCTAAGAGCTGAAAAAAATTTATAAAGACTATGAATATAATATCAAATGCATCTACATAGAGGTTTGAGAAGGAATGAGACAATAAAAGGTAAGAGTAAAAAACTAGTGAATGAAACTGAAGCAGTGAGCATTCAAAGCTTCCATCTGCCTTCAATAATGAAAAAAGAAGTCCTTGTGAGTGGCACAAAAAGAGGTGAACCCAGATGCAGACTCAGACTCATAATGGAAGTTCACAGAGTATTATTTCTGAATCAGGGTGTACAAAACCAGAGGGAAGATCCAGAGGCGAGCAGTCATAAACAGGCAGAGGTCAGGAACATGAATAATTCCAAAGAAGACACGAGGGAAGGGCTGGAGTTACTAGACAAACTACAAATGACGACCGAGCCACGAGACAACTGGAAACGCACTTTAAATACACACGGGGAGGGGAAGACACAGGCGACACAAATCAAACAGTAATCACACAGAGTGAAGGTGAACCGGAAGGGTAAGTGAAGAAAAACACAGACCAGAAGGAGACTACAAAATAAAACAGGAAAGGATAAACAGGTAAGAGATGCAGACTTGACAAAAACACACAAGGGACCCTTAAAGGCTGTTTTATGCTTGACGCACGGGCGTGACGTACAGAACTTTGACGTGTAGAATCAGCATGAGAGAACGTGTGTGCCATTTATTCTACAAGCGGCTCCGGCTCCCAAACTGCAGGGGGCAGTGCATCGCAAACACACTTCCACCGCAGTATGAAGTGAGAGCTGAAGAAGTTTACCATTGTTTACAACATGGTAACATATGCGCGTCTCTATCTTGACGAAGAGGAACTGTCCTGTGTTTTATTATTGCTCAGGGAAAAAAGGAAGAGAAGGTGGTCGACTTTAAACCGCAGGAGACGAGATGAGGACGAGTACAATGTGCTTGTGAGGCCGATGCGGGGAATGGACGAAGAGATCCACTTCAAATATTTCCGCGTGTCGGCGCATAGAGGCAGTAATGATATAAGTATTATAATATAAACTCTATGAACACATACAATCTGCAAAATGCCATTAGGGCACCTCTCTTCCACATTTCTGTGAGGCGTATTCTCCAGGCTCATCTCTGAAGATGTGGATGGTCAAGGTGCAGGTGCAGGTGAGGGTGGTGTGCTTTGCATTTCCACATTGGAGGTGCCCATCTCGGATGAAGTTGTGGTGGATTCGAGGACATTCTTTTCAAACACCTCCAAAACAACATTCAAACATAGAAATGTAAATGAGTCTTTAAATGATAGTTCTCATTTGAGCTGGTAGTTTTCTATAGTGACATAATAGTTAATAAAAGAATCAAAAAATCCCCATCGGGAATAATAAAGTTATTCTGATTCTGAAAAAAAAACCAAAATAGACTTTTACCTCTATTGGAGGGACATTTGGCCTTCACGTGTCTCGCAGGTTCTTCCAGGTTGTTTTTTTAACCCACTCTTCTCCCTTTCCAAGTGTGGCCGCAATTTCTTTCCACAAATTATTTCTAAGTTGGCTGTCACGATGATCTCCTCTGGAAGAATCATATACATGGCTATATTTTTGAACCTCTGCTGCAACAAGCTCCTGGTCGTCTGCCCTTGTTTCCGCACATCTCTGTCCGTGTGGTCACAAAAGTTTAGAGGCGCAAGGAGCGGTGACTTTCTGCATGCAAAGGGCCATGCGGGGGGGCGTGGCTGCTGGAATGACGGAATTCGTGCGGAGCTCACGGACGCGTCAAGCATTAAACAACCTTTAGAATGAGCACGCATGTCTGACTGAGATATAATGTTTTTTTTTTTCTTTTTTTCAATTTCAGATGCTACCAACTGTGTTTTATTATTATGTCTTATCCGACTAAATGAAAGGGTAAAAAGAATGGCGTTCCTTCCACTTATCAACTTGTATTTTTATAGACTGGACTCAATTGTATGCTGCAATCAAAGTGACACGATGACTCACGCTGAAATCCTCTCTCACATCTTTTTGTCTTTTCTTCGTCTCTGCAGCAGATTGTATTCTGAAAATGTGCTCATTGTAGCAGGATGAACTAGATATTGACTGTTTTTTTTTTTTCTCCTGTGGTTGCCATGGGGAGCCACTGCATTGGAGGTTTATCACAATTTCCATGTGTTCAACTTAAAGTGAACAAACTAAGAATGGCTCATGAAGAGATCATTACTGTCACACTTTGATTTGTGACACACATTTCTTCAAGCTCAGAGATATTTATTTCTGTACCTCGACACATTTCTCTTGTAGTGCTTCATTAAGTCCTCTGAAACATCCTCTTATATAAAACAATGGAAGAATAATTTTTTTTTTATTAAAGACACACTCTTGAAAGCAGACTTTCTAAACCAGAGCATGACTCTTGTAAAGTTACACCTGAACATTTGACAAACTCTTCAAAAATTCCATTGGCTCCTTTTTTGTAATCCAACCTTGTACTCCTGAGAGTAAACTGTTCACATATAAAGTTGGATTGAGATTAGTGTGGACTGGCAGTCTGGACGGAGATGGACACTAAGCGTGTTATTGTTTAAAAAAGAAGTGTTTTCCTCCTGTTTCCACAGGGACGGGTTTGAAGCGCTTTCAAAAGGTTCCACCTTTGGAAGCCATTTTCAGAAAGTTGCTTAGTCAGTGGCTCCGAGCACCCGCAAACACACACCCAAAATGCAACAAAAGTTTTGTGTTTCCGCTTGAAACCGTTGTCGCGTAAACAAGGCCTAAAACTCACCCACATTAATTTTTTCCACTTGACATGGCAAGTACACCAGGACTTATATTATTTACATTTGACCGGGAATATAAGTCCTTGTTTTGGGTACACCTGGACTCTTTAAATGGGCCTCATACTCTTTAAGATAAGGTCTGATATTTTTGGAACTTGTTATCTTAATTTCTTTTTTTTTTTTCATAGCATTGGATTAATCCTGCAACCAGTGCTGGTCAAATCAATTTTTTTTGTTATTACTGTACAATCATAAAATTAAAATGAATAAATGGAGCAAAATACAGTCAAACGTAAAAAAAAAAAAACTACCTCCTATAAATCCTATATAACCAACTTGCATGGTATTTGTGGGGCCAGATTGGAGCCTTGAACCGTCAGTTTTTGGTCCACCTGTCTTACGTTTGACTGAAGTGAAACAGCGCAGCACTGTGCTGCGGGAGGCTGTCGGCTCATTAAGGTGCGTTAACAGTTAAAACCTCTCCGTGCTCGACCATGTGTCCGCTCTTATCGGGTCTCCTCGGCCGAGGTTCGACTGTACACATATTTTTTTAAGGCTTTGAGCAAGCTGTGTGCTATTTTTACGGCAGTCTTTTTTTGAAAATTTACCGTCCAGATGACGGCTTGAGGCTCGCTGCTTAAAACACTCACTGAAATAGAGCTGCTGCTACTTAAACTGCCTGTGTTCAGGCTGTTCCACCGAGCGCTCCCCGTCTCCTTTTCGGAGGATAAGCTCACCAGTACCTGGCCCAGTGCAGGACTCTGTTATGAAGATGGAGACTTGCGGCGGTGGTGTATTTGCATCAATTATATATAAAAAAGAGAGAAATTTGAAGGAGCGGCAGCGAGGATTTAGGAATGGCGGCCTGCCACTACTAAATGAATGTAGAGGAAACCCTGTTAAATATTGCAGACCTGTCCTAAAACACTGACCAACCAGCAGATGGCTCCTCAAAATCGGACCAGTTCAGTTGTGCTGGGTACTCCAAAGGAAGGGTGACGAAAAAGCATTAACCTTTGGAGCGGTTATTTCGGTACCATCCACAATTCTTGCTGTGGAAATGCACATAAACCTGAACCATACCGAACCATACCGTTTCATACCGGCACGTTTTGTGCAGTGGAGACGGGGCTTAAGAAACACTTTTAAATCGGGTAAAAACACATTCCACAACCATTTTTTTTTAATATGTGTGTTTTGTTTGCACTTAGAAAGTCTTTTATTGTCGATTCAGCTCTGATGTTGAAATCTTTTTATTATATGTACCTGTGTTTAATCACATTCAAATCCTGACTGACATTTGGTGTTTTGACGTACTCTGGGTTTTTCCACAGTAGTTTCAGTGTTTTAACTTTTCAGTACGGCTAAAGTGGATCTGTTCAAGTGGTCGTCAGTGTGGCTAAGACTGCACTGCACCTAATAAATGTGCTCCTTTGGTATTAGAAAATTCAAAGAAAACCACATATTCTGGAACTCCTGACTGAGACAGAGGCTATGACCATTTTGTGTATAACTTGCTCAATGTAGTTTTTCTTGCTGATCCGCTGTGGTCAAGTTGATTGCTTCTGGGTCTGATTACTTAAGAGTCATTAAATCTACCCATTCCTCGAGCTCCAGTACACATTAGTGATGGCCTATTGTGGTGGCCCTCACTTCTGACAGCTTGTGAGCACGTCTCAGACTGCGGCTGAGCCAAAATGTTAATCAGGGCTATTGATACGAGACGGAGTAAAGGATGGTATAATGCATAATGCATAATCCATCCTTTATCCTCCACGTTCAATCCACTGATGCTGGAGCTAGCGTATGCCTAATGGATGAATAGAAGGATGGATAACTTTAACTTCATTTAAAATGTGTTATGATCTCTGTGTTTTGATTTTTCTATCCAAACTTGTGTTGAGAGCACTGACATGCAATGAGAGAGAATAACGTGTTTTGATTCCCCTCCCCAAAGTTCATTTCTCATCTGTCTACATTGTGTTCTCGTCTCTCCAGCTCTGTCACCAACCTGTTATTCATCCCGGCATCATGGAAGCTCGGCCTGGTGCACCATGGGAGCTCATCAGCAGTGTGACAGGTACAATATATGAGGACTGAGAGGTCGTCATGGAGACTGGCAGCTACACCTCAGGCCCAGCCACCACAGCCTGGGTTGGGACGGTGGCCGCCGGTCTGGGAGGGATGGGAGCGCTTCAGGAGCAGGGAGGAGGAGGTGGAGGAGACGGCCTGTCCAACACTCCCGCCTCCTGGTACATGCCGTACTCGCTCAGCTTCCAGGTGTCGCTCACTGCCTTCCTCATGCTGGAGCTGGTGTTGGGTTTCAGCAGCAACTTGACCGTGCTTGTGCTCTACTGCTCTCAGTCCAACCTTGTGGACTCGGTGAGCAACACGGTGACGGTCAACCTGCATGTACTGGATGTGGTGGTGTGCGTGCTGTGCATGCCCCTCACTCTAGTTGTTGTGCTTCTGCCTCCTGGACCGAACCTGGCCTTGCTCTGCTGCTTCCACGAGGCCTGCGTCACCTTCGCCAGCATAGCCACAGCCATCAACATCCTTGTCATCAGCCTGGATCGGTATGACATTTCCGTGCGTCCGGCCAACAGGCTGCTCACCACACGCAGAGCGGCTCTTCTCCTGGCTGCAGTGTGGGTCACGTCAGTCGCCGTGTTTTTTATCCCATTCTTGGAGGTGCAGTGGTTCGATGATGAAGGACCAGAGGAGACAGGACAGGTGACACTCCTGTCATCACCCTCCCATGGCGTTGGTGCCACAGTGATGCCAGCATGGCGTAACCGGACCCTTCTGTGTGTAGGTGGGCAGGGCTATCACACAGGCCTGGGAGTGTATTACCATCTCATCCTGCAGGTACCTATCTTCTTCACCACTGTGGCAGTCATGTTGTTCACCTACTCCAAAATACTGAGAGCTTTAAACATTCGCATTGGCTCCCACATGAAGAAGAACCAGCGGTTGAGGGGCCCCACCTGCAGGGGGCGCCACAAAAGAGAGAAAAAGAGGAGGGCAGATCTTAGGATGACTGAAAGTGGAGAAGCGGGAGGGGAGCAGTGTACTATAGATGGTACTAAACAGCTCAGCCATCCTCCCCTCATTCCTTCCCCGACCCCTACCCCAACTGCTACCTCCCCCCCTGCCCTTTCCTCGTCTGCCCCCCTTGTCACCGCTGATCTTGGTGCTGCGACACCCATGCCGGCCACAATGGGAGTCCATGCATCTGTGTCAGCCATCATAGCCCTGCGGCGGGCAGTGAGACGGCACCGAGATCGCCGTGAGCGTCAGAGGCGGGTGTTCAGGATGTCCCTCATCATCATCACAACTTTCCTGGGCTGCTGGGCTCCACTCTCTGTAACGAATGTGCTCATCCTGAGCATCGGCCCCAGTGACATCCTGGTCAGCCTGCGGCTCTGGTTCCTTGCCTTGGCTTACGGTACCACCGTCTCCCACCCCCTGCTCTACGCTTTTACCCGACAGAAACTGCGACGTGCACTCCGTGCCAAGGTCAAGAAGAGGGTGGTGTCCCTGCTCCAGGTGGACCCCTCTCCAGGAGGCACTGTAATACACAACTCTTGGGTGGAGAACAGAAAGACCAGCCGGCAGGTGAGACTAGAGGCGAGCGAAGGTACTGACCGCTGCCTGGCTGAGGCCCTGTGAGACTGAAACACATGGGTCAGGCCCAGATCATTAAAAAACAAAGCGGAGTCACAGGTGTGTTCCATTATAAAACTCATCGATGCGAGTCACCAGGGTAAGAAAGGTGAAAAACACATTTCCACCTCTGGGAGATGTTTTAAGTTAACCACCAGCAGCCAGCTAACATTCACCTCAGGCAGCAGCAGAGGTGGGAGTGCTGCGCTCACCGTGGTGTAAGCACTTCCTCTGCAGCTGAACTATATCACACAATATGTAAGCAGATGTATGTTGTTTGCACTCTGTGAAATGCTCAAGTCTATTTACATATGGAGTCACACGATAGAGCATTCTCATAGTGGTGCTTACATAACGGGTACAAAGAATGTGTTTAGCCAGCAGAAGATTTGATCTGCCTCCCACTCCAATGCTCCAGGGCAGCTTAAAAAAAAAAGGAAAAAAAAAGACATTGATAAACTTCTAACAAATGAAACTCTTTGAATGTATTCAATGTTATCTCAGTCTAATTTCTGCTTTGGACGTTCACAGTGTATTCAGAACAAAAAGGGGGACATGTTGGATGTTTGCTATAGGATTTTTACTGGTGAATTGTAAACCCAGTTTTACAAGGGTCAGACTACACACAACATGTGAGGAGCACGTCGGAGGACAAATTGTCACTTATTGAAAAGTTTTTCTATTGCATACATTGTTATTATAAAGTCAAATGTTACAGTGTTTACGTGAGATTTCCTGCAACGCTCTGTAAAATAGGTGCAACTCTCTATTCCCGGCTCATGGTGTAATATCTTCTGTGGTATTACAGGCCGACTGTTTGAGAAGACAGTTGAGAGCATATTTCCATCTTCGCTTTTCCATTAAATAATTTGAAGAAAATCTACTGACAGGTGAAAAATTCAAGATAAACCTTGAGGAATTGGCTCCCTGCAGTAAGGACATGCAGCAGCTTTCTTTCGGTATACGGGGCTTTTTGCTGGCTTGATGAGGTCCCACTGCTCACTTCTAATCCATACAAAAACTTCTGAGTGATCACCATCATCTTTTTTAATGAAGCAGCTTAATCCTGATGGGAGTGCTCTTCACTACAACAGCAATGTGTCAATCAATAGAGCACAATGTGTCAATGGATGTTTCAATGAGCACAAATGTGTTGTGAATTATTTGATACGGCCTTTATAGCCTTTCCAGATCGGTTGGGAAAGTCCTATTTCTGATTTGGGAGGCTTTCATTCACAATGAGAAACAAGTCAGCGCCACAAAAATATGCAGATAAACGTTGTCTTTATATATATATATATATACACAGTAAAACCTCTGATGTAGGGACGCCCTAAAATCCGAGGGCAAGTCTCCCCTGAAGACAGGTGTCCTCTCTTCGGAAGGATCGGTCATGGGGACAAATTGTAGAACCAGTTGATATTGAGCGAGCCAAACATCAAATATATTATGATTATATAAAAGCACATAACTGAACCAATACAAAGATGTATATATATATATATATACTGCAAAACTAATCTCCTGACACCACCACAACGTCAACGTCGAAATCTTGGCCATTTTAGTGTCGCTCAGCTAGAACTTTGCCAGAAAAACCTGTCTGTTGTCCACGTCAGGCAGGTTGTCCTAAGGTGTGTTAAATATGTGTGCACCACTTATCAGAGGTTCTACTGCATATATATGACTTCCCATCTATTTTTGTAGCATAGTTAGTTAGTACATGATTTCAGCCAGTGTATGGTAAACAAAGTGCTTTACATTGCTCATCACATTCACCCATTCACACCCCAATGGAGGCTATGGCCATGCAAGGCACTACAAGGAGAGCAGTTTGGGGTTCAGTGTCTTTCTTTGACATGCAGGCAGGTGGAGATGGGAATCAAACCTGCAACCTTTTGATTGGGAGACTTAGACTCTACCAACTGAGCCATGTCGCCCCGTGTGGTATGGATATCCTGCAAAAGAGCACAGGACACAGCAGCAGGAAAATTGGGGATGCCTTTACCCCGCATGATTCCTCCCTTTTAATTTCTGAAAATGTAGCATGATAAAAATGAAATAAAGTGAAGTTTAAAGCTAATTATTTCCTCAAAACACACATCTTAGAGCTGAGTTAAGTGTATATGTAATGGAGACAAATCGAATGATGAAAAACACTTTAGTGCAAAACTATAAGTGTAATAGTTATGAAAGATGTAGACTATACCGTTATCAGCCAATACAAATTAAAATCATATATCAGGGAAGAAAAGAGTTCTGAGTTTTATAGCCTATGGAGCCCAGCTGGTAACAGCAACATGTGAGTGAGAGTGCAGAGACGTTCTTATATGTTCATTATAGATGAAGGCTTGATTGGGGAGATAATTATGTTTCACAGTTTGAAACCACCTGCTGGACTAATCAAATGAAGTTGTGCTATTTTCTCACATTGATTGCAGGAATGTTGACGTATTAAAAAGTACATCCATCAATACTTTTTCTCATGTAGATGCTCAAATGTTGTCATGTTGACCAACGTCAAATGAAAAGACTTACCACCATCCCAAAGTCCAGAGTTGATGACAGCATTGCGGTTGGTTTTTCCCAGTTGGAAGTGCGACTTTTCCCATTTCCTCATGAATGCACCATTAAGCCTCTTCTTCCCTTATTATCAGTGCATGTGATGAGGGAAACCCGTGAGGGGAAATTGTCTTTATCCATCCAGTTGTTTTCTAAAGACATGAAGGTTATTTTGGTGTTACTTGACCCATCATCTTTCTCGGCTTTTTCTTTTTCTTTTTTTGGCTGTTTCTTTGATTTCTTCCCCTCTGAGTCTCACTAAAGGTTCTTCGGAAGAAAAAATAACTTTCAATCCAGCAGAGGACCACTAAAAATAACAAACCTCAGCATTAACTTTGAAGTTCAATCTGCACCTCTGTGACACGTCCTCAACAATAAATAGTATTCATGACAGGTCTGTTGTTTCAGATTGCATTACACCTACAGTTTCTCATTCAGGAGTCTGGGCTTGTGAAAAGCTCGTAATGCTCTTTTTGAACGGATGCACATGTACATGATGTAAATACAAAGCAGGTCTGAAATAATTACATGTGAAACGTGGTGTTTGAGTCCTTTTGGCCTGCCTGTGAGTTTTAGCCATAGACTAGAGGAGCCGTCCAGTTGCAGCTGCCTCGTCTCCACGTCGGCTCCCTGACACGTGGTCCCCTGGGTCAACTCAGCCTCAGAGTTGTCCAACAAACGCTAGAGAGTTATTGCTGTTAGAGGTGAGCACTGTCCGCCTTGGTGGGATTTGTCATTAGGACTCGTGTTTGCCGTCGACTTTGATCTACTTGCTGGTTGTGTTCACTCCTCCTCGTGGTGTACGCACATCGGGGGCTTGTTGCAAAGGTCACGTGATTTTTTTTTTCTCTCCATACACTCAATAAATTTCTGAATGTAAACATGTTGAAATATATATTATATGTACACCAAAAATATGCTATCTTTATAGGTTTTCTTCATGGTTGTTGTTTTTACCGGAATGTATCACAAAACCAAACAACAATAAATATGAAATACCAAGCTCTGCTTTCGTTCTGTCATGTGTTCATTCTTGAGCTTGAAAATGTATTTGGTTTGAGCATTTATAATGGCAGGGTAAAAAAATTAAAAATTAAAAAAATAACCCCCTGGCCTCAAGTAACTGGTACAAAAGTAGTTTTTTTCTCCCTTAGTGTGCAGAAACTCTCTAAATGACAGTTTAAGTAAAATTTTTAGCTTTGTCCATGTCGCTCGCATGGTTATAACCGAAGCGCCTGGAGGGACTCCCATGTATTATTGCAATGAATAAGAACACATTTGTTTGACGTTTACCATGCGTGTTCTGTTAAAGAGTGCCTGCATTTTGCACAATGCATTGTTTGTGGATGTGTTCGGTTATTACCGTCAGAGAGAAGCCAATAATAAAGTCTGTGGGTGGTGTGAAGTGAATGTGTTCATTTTAGTCTCGCTGCGTTTGGGATGATAAAAAATCTAACTTTTACTTGCTCAACTTGTTTGTGTGTGTGTGTGTGTGTGTGTGTGTGTGTGTGTGTGTGTGTGTGTGTGTGTGTGTGTGTGTGTGTGTGTGTGTGTGTGTGTGTGTGTGTGTGTGTGTGTGTGTGTGTGTGTGTGTGTGTGTCTGTGTGTGTCTGTGTGTGCGTTCTCCTACGAAGGCTTTTTCATGTTTGGGCAGGCGCACCCATGTTCGATATGGATGCCCCGTGTAGGTACTGAGTACACCTACCTGGCCGTGTTCAACGTGCTCCTCCCAGCGTGCATTCCTCTACACACGGCCTCAAAAGCTTCCTCTGCGTGCTGCTGAAAACGTTGCGTGGGTTTTGTGTTGCGTGGGAGGGTGGTGCTGCAGACCTCTGCAGTATAGGAAGAAAAAAAAAAAAAAGAAAAAAAAGGTCACGGATGTGGGATGAAGCCTGCAGGGCAAAGTTGGGCTAAATCAGCAGCACTTAATTCTCCAGAGAACGTTCAGGCTGTTGCTGAAATCGGTTCCAATTTGTTTTTCCAACATAAGTCTGATTAAATATGTTTAAAAAAAAAAAGAATGTGACCTTTGAAAACATTGCTTGAGGTAATGAATCAACAGAGTGTAAAATACAAGCAAGTCGAAATACAGTGACTGTCGTTTGGCAGGATTAAATTCTATGTCTTGTACGTGTTAATTATGAAATAATCTAAATCTAAGACTCAAAAATCAATATGGGCACTGAGACTTGTTTCATAGCTTTTCTTGAGCTGTATTTAAGGTTTCTACATCTCGGGATGAATGGAAACCCCAGAGGTACACAGTGGACGTACATAAAACCTGAGGAAAACTATAAATTTAAACAAATTTTAAATTTAAATTTACACGCTCAAGTTTCCTCATTGATTCCAGACCTTAGATTTCTACTGATGTATTTATTCCTCTTTTCACGGATGCATATTGTCTGCATGATTCATGTGAACAGTTTTCAGCGTGCCCACATTAGCCTTAATATAGTGGGAAGAGGAGGGTGAAGGAATGAGCGATCGGGAGTGGGAGATCTTGCTGTTAGATGCCACCAAATCCTACAAGCGGTTCTTTAATCATGAAAAATAATGTCCCTCTCTTCACAAGATGTTTTTCTTCGGTACAACTTGTGTCCAAAAAAAAAAAAAAAAAAAAAGCTCATGACCGAATTGCCACAATAAGAGCAGAGGACAGCACATTAAGCAGTGGGGAAATATTTCCAGAGAGGATTTCTATGCAGAGGCTCGGCACCAGCATCCTGCCATGAACAATAGAAGCACGAGCTCTGAGGAAGAGTTTAAGTCGGGCTTCCACTGAAAGAAAAATGGTTTTACAGGGAGTTCATGGAACTGATGCACTCAGCAAAAATTGCCTTCAGGCCGACGAGCTTCACTCTAAAGGTCACAACTCCGAACGCGGTGCTTCGTGGGGTTTTGATGTTTGGGAAACAAAAATGGAAAGCAAACACATCTGGATACAGAGCAATGTCTCTGTTATATGTAACCTCGGTCTGCACTGAAACATCAGGGACGAGAGTGCCAAGGTGTGTTTGTTGCTCCAGCATCATCGTTGCTACTCAAACACCAAGTCAGAGGAGCACAAAAGAAAGATTCTGATTGGTATTCTGGAAGGATTCCATGAAAAGCCACACATTTCAGAAAGTTTTTTTTTTGATCAAAGCTATATCTTTGCTGCAGATGAACTACTTTGAAAAGAGCAAGTGTTCTATTTAATGGTTTTATTGCATTTTCCAGTATTTCTATGAGAACCCGACAATGCCAAAACCATATGAAATGGTACATGTTGTCCTGACCAGTACCAGGAAACCCAGCGGTGAGGCACACAGCATGATCATAGTGCAACACACTGTGCATTAGAACCTCATATGATGATGGTGCATTAGCTGAGGGGACATTGACCCGATCTCTCTGCTTTTCACTGAGTCCTCCTCGCCACGATCAGACATTGCTTGATTGATTTTATTTTATACCGTACATATTAAAATTGGGATTACATAAAATCAAATGGCAAGGTTTTTCACAGGATAATTGAAATTTCCCAAAAATATAATTAGTCTTCTGTATCTGTAGTGACTCGACCATGACTGACCTCCTCGATCGCATTTTCTAATCTCTTGCCATCTGGCAGAACGCATGTTGGCATCTGGACCAGAGTCTACACAGTTTCTGCCTCCACTCATCCCGAGCACAGAGGTTTGAACTTCACACGATCTAAACATCATACATTGCATGAGGACAATTCAAGGTCAGAGTTGATCTCATGAATGTTTACAAGAGATGTTTTTGACCTTCAGGACTGCACTATAGAGCTGCTGCATTATCATGTAACCGCTGGGTACTCTAAGATGGCTAATGGACAGAAGCCTTTGAATACCAATTCAAAACATATCAACTCTGTTTGGATATAGTATCTACTACACAGTTGCCTTACTGTGTAAGAGCATGCATACTTATGCCATACATGAATTCACAATGATTAAAAAAGGTACATTGTGACAGTTGTATTACAGGACACCAACATGCGTTAATGCAATAAATTGTTTGATTTGATTTACATGTGTCTGTGTTTTATTGTCTCAACCTTATGACATCATACAATATCATTAGATAGATAGATAGATAGATAGATAGATAGATAGATAGATAGATAGATAGATAGATAGATAGATAGATAGATAGATAGATAGATAGATAGATAGATAGATACGTTGTTCAAAACTGTGGGAAAATTCACAGTTTGTGCAGCATCAGCACACAACAGAATGATTTTATACCTGGAATAAAGAATTACTATACATATCTCTAAAATTTTTTTTTTTACAACGAGCACTCAATATACGGTATCTTCTATGTGACACTGACCGCTGGTGGTCATAGTGTTGAACTACACATGAAATACAAAAAAAGAAAGAAAAAAAAAAGGTACTGTAGTACTTGTAACCGCCAGAAGATGGCAATATTCTACCAGTAATAATAACCGCGTCTGAAAACCGGAATTCAAAGCAGGCATTACATCAGCGAGATTCACGACAGCCGAAATAGCTCAGTTGGGAGAGCGTTAGACTGAAGATCTAAAGGTCCCTGGTTCGATCCCGGGTTTCGGCAGACGTAGGGGTACAACTTTTTAAATGTTTTCATCTTCCATACAAGACCTTTTAAAACTGCTAATTATTTGTTTTATGTGATTTGACGCAAAATCTACCTTGAATGTTTCTAACCAAAGTACAGTTTAACAACCTAAACTCCTGTACCTCAGAGGACAACAAAAAATAATTAAATAAAATAGACAAAAATAGAGTAGTAATGGATATATTTTGCTCGCGAAAATGTTTCTTAGGTTTAATTTTATCAAATGATACATTATGTAAGGCCATGTGTTACACATTTAGGTCACATCATCCATCAGACTGTGCTAAACAGGTTCGTGAGACCTTCTATGGTACATTTGGACATTCTGGCAGTGGGTCAGCGGCTTGAGTGCCAGCCGAGGCGTGTCGAGGCAAGAAGGCCTCATTCCAAGAGAGTGGGTCCAGGCCGCAGGGCACCAAGCAGGTCAGGGGATTTGCGTCATTCCTATTGAAACCTGAATGAATGGCCAAATGGCTCTCAGTGGGGATGTTCTAATCAGCAGTGCATTGATGATGAAGAGACAGGAAAGTGGTGCAGAGAACTACCAACGCAGGAGAAAGTGAAGAACAGAAAATGTGCTAAATGTTCTGAGGGATATAGTGTGAATATAATGTCTGCAGAAGCATGCAACAATGGACTGAGGAGGGAAAACAAATGTGGAAGGCAAATGGAAAATGTAGTAGAATAAATTAAACAGCACAGCTTAGGGTTGATGTCAGTATGTCAAAGTAAACATCTTTGTTTTTGTTGGATAAACTAAGATAACTATGGAATATTATTGGGTGAAATTAAAGTAACTCAAGACATAAAGTAGGAAGTCGAGGTAATGAGCTAAACAGGGCACAAATTAATCTTAAGTGAGCACAAATTATATATATATATATATATATATATATATATATATATATATATATATATATATATATATATAGCCACGTCCCTACGCCTGAGACAAGGTTGTTTGAAACCTGTTAGCTGTCAGAGATTACAAAGTCACTGTGCTTTCTTGACGGACCCTTTCGTCTCGCATCTGTTGCTGTGTAATATCCTGTGCACCCTTATGTAAGATTTCTCTGTGTCTTTCCTGCTTTTCATTGTGTGTTGCCACTGCTGTTGTCTGGTTTCCTGGTGGCTCTGTTCCTGGCACTCTTGGAAAGTTGTAAAGAAAGCTTGAAGGTGCCAGTCAAGCTGTGAAACCATTCAGCTTGGTGTTTGAAAGAAAGGCGCAGGTGGAGAGCAGTTCAGACGGCTGGACGGTCGCAGGCAGAGGATGTTTTTGCTCTAATTAATCAAAAACTATTCACCCTTGTTCCACTTCTGAGCAGCTCCCATAGACGTCTCAGTTAATTTGGCATGGCCTCAAGGCTTGCATAACTGGAGCAGCAGTAACTTCTACCCTGAAAACTTCTTATTTCTGTGTCATTTGTTAAACTAACTGAACTGTTGTGACAGTAAATGTACGCGCCAATCATCACCTTTGACTTTGTGAATGTCTCGAGCCATTAAAACTCAGCATCAAAACATTTTTACATCCGCAGTAAAAAAATAAAACAGTTAATGCAAGTTTTAGAATGAAAGGAAAAACTTCTTGCTAAAAAGTGTCTGACAAATAGTTTGAAAAACCAATAGCTTATGACAACTGCCGATAAACAGGTTTTTGAATAAATAATATAAAAACTGGTACGACACACCCCGACTGGATTGTAGAGATCACTGGAAAATAGTGACACGCAAAAGAACAGGGGAGAAGAAGTTAACAGGAATATTTATATATTTTTGTAGCATTTTGTTCCATTATTGCAAAAACACATAATCAGTATGTAAAACTAACTTGTCTACTGATGGTCTGAACTCAGCTCACGTTCCCTTTTAACAGCTTGACAAATTCTGCTTCACAATCGCCACCATATTTTCTAGGGTTCATACACCAGAAATTCCTTTTTACAAACTACTTGAAATTATTTTCTAGAAATCGACGCAATGAAAGATCTGAAGAGCCATTTGAGAGCCTAAAGATTTGACGCCATACCAAGCCAATACCCACTGATAACAATACGTATAGAGCTACTCGGTACAGCCAATGCAGCCAATTTCCTTACTTAAGCAAAAATCATTTTTGCCCTATAACCTCCATCTTGACAAAATTGTTCCAAAAGCCAATAAGATCCAGAGCAAAGATATGAGACCTTGTGATAAAATTTTCCACTCACTGGCTGGTTTACCACTCTGAATTTGTATGATCTGATTCCTAGACGGATGGTGAAGGTAACATGTTTTGTTTGTCTGTGACTTCAAGTTTACCGCTACTGTTAATAGTTACCAGGATGTAGGATGTGGCTCATATACCCCCAGGCTCAACTTAGCCTTTAATTGTCCTCACAGTTGATATAGTAAAGAAAGCATACTGATTTTGTTTACCTCATGTATTTACACTTAAAATGACACAAGAATACGATTCCTGACCCTGAATACTGTTTTTTGAAAGGCCATGAATTCCTGGTGCTGTAAACGATCAAGCTCTTTCAAAATTTGATGTCTTAGTTTGTTTTTATCTTGTTAGTTAACTTAAACCAATGTCATCATTGTGAACTTGGTCAAACAGTCTGGAATGAGTTCGTCTATTCGCAGAAGAACACGAGACGGAGGTCTGATGCTCATGAATGTAGCTGAACGTGTTTCTGCCATTTGAGGAACTGTAGGAATCAGTGTGTTTTACATGTTGCATAATTCCTAGAACCGTGTCCCTAAACTGGGGGCATCTGGTCCAAACAACAGAAGTGTGTCCATGTTTTCCTAAGATAGTCTTATTGTGGAGCTCTTGTGACATAACCCACTATGTTGCCGACAATCCAAATATAACAAGGGAAGGTTGTCTGAGGGGACATGGAGTCTGACCTTGCTTTGTCCTTTGAGACAAAAAGGAGGCATTGTCTTCTCAGACCTGCTGTGTAGTTAGTAACAGACCCACTCAATGTTCCTTGAACGAGCTCCAAGGACATTGGGGAGGCTTGTGTCTCGGCGCTGAAGTGTGTAGAAGTTGTCGTCTAGATTGTTGGTTTTCTTTCGCTGCACAGTGCTGACCTTTGCGAATGCCGGGACGCTGATCTACGTCATCATATCAAAGCGGCAATTCAGAAAAGTTTATCATTCGTCTTTTGTTCTTGTTGAATAATGATGCGGCCAGACTTTGGCCGCTTGTGTAGTAAAATGTGAGAATTTCAAATATTATCAAATCATCTGACTCTTACTGTGGTGAATTGTTTTCGACAGACGAAACAAACAAATACTAAAACATTGTTCTCTGCTCCAACTTCCCATAAATCACCAACAAGACAAACATGTTGTCATGGCCTAATGAGCCTTTCCAATCTCAGCTTTCAGCGTCCAGCCATCAATGCATAGCTTGAGGATCAAGAGCAGGTTAGTGGTGCAGAGAGGGAACGTCCATCCTGTGACGAGCCAAATGAAGATTACTGACATCATCCCACAAGAGACAGACGCTACCAGGTGCAACGGTCCCATCCTATGTGCTTCATCTTTGCACTTTCACAGCCGAAAAACTCTTCGCGCTTCACATTCACCATCCTCAAGCCTCTATACGTCCCGTCTGACTCACAGAGATCACATGGGTTAACAACTGCCAGAGTGTTACCTAATGCACCATGTTACTGTACGTTGGCAGGGTAGTGACACTATCCAATGAAAGTGTTGTTGTGTTAGCCACCTTCAGATATCCCTTCTTCCGTAGGGCAATTGAGTGAATCATCTGACTCTGTGAGCTGTTGTTTTTTTTCTTTCCCACATGGGTGGTGCGTCTGTGGTTTTCCCACCATCTGTCAAACAGAGAATAAATGAGAACGTTTAAAATAGCAGCTGAGTGATATATCTAAGAAAGAAGCTTACGTGAAAAGTAATCACTGCAGAGAGTAAACACTTTGAGAGTAAAGCCCCATTTCCACTGCACAAAAAGTACAGGGCTGGAACGGGATGGTCCGGTACGGTTCGGGTTTCCACCGCAAGAATTGTGGATTTGACGGAAATAACCGCTCCAAAGGTTGACGCTATTCCGTCGCCCTTCCGTTGGGCCACTCAGGACAACAGGACGGGTCTGAATTTGAGGAGCCGTTTGCTGATTGGTCAGAGATTTAGTAAACCCCCTCAATATTTTGTCAGCTGTATGAATCCTCTGTTGTTGACATATTCAGCTTGGCACTGATTTTTTTGGGGGTTTTTTCACTGTTTAACTTTCATCTTGGTCCCGAAAGAGCAGACACGAGGCAGGGACGGAGACCGAGACTCAGGAGCAGACGCTATGGCCGTAACCGATGCACTACCGAGTCCGCTCGTCGCTCCATCGCTCCATCGCTCCATTGCGTGGGCCGCCGTGTGTCCGCACACACTGGCCGGCTCCGGAGCTCCGGTTCCCCGACGTTGGAGTTCCGGAACCTGCCGGTGTTTGCGACGTGATGCAACGCGACGATGGGAGTCCGAACTCGTCCACAGACGATACGCCGGGACACCGGAGCTGCTCCGGGCCCCGGGCCGGTGTCTGCCCCGGCATCGGTGTCGGGGCCGGTCGGCGTTCGCTCTCTCGGAACCAACACAGAAGTTGCAGCTGCAGCTCTGTGGCTGCAAAAAAAAAAGATAACTGAACAACTCGTGCAAAGTGGAGGATGTAAACAACAACAGAGGATTCATAAGGTCCAGATTTGCCGCCCCGGCTGAGACAACTGTTGTAACATCAAATATCTACGGAGCTCACAACCCGCTTTATGCGGAGGAACGCGCACCAGGTTTGGCTCTGGTTACACTTTGCCATACTGCTCCGTACCGCTCCGTTCCATCCTTGCACTTTTTGTGCGGCTTATGTATCTTCTTGGGCCCAGATTTGCTTCCGACTCGTGTTCCAACCCGCATGCGCACACACACACACACACACACACACACACACACACACACACACACACACACACACACACACACACACACACACACACACACACACTCACACACACACACACACACACACACACACACACACACACACACACACACACACACACACACACAGTCCCTTCACAAGCCGAGCTACTTTCTCCTCTGGCTGCTCCACAGGCTAAAGTTCATGACCTGTTATGTAACATAGTGATGGATATATGATGTTATTGCGTTGACAAAAGGCGTAACTTTTTCATGAAAAATATGATCACCAGCATGATCACCAGCATGGTCAACTAGAATTACTTACAAGCCATCATTAATTGTAACCACTTTCACTGTGTAAGAGTAAAGCTGAGACAGTTCTATCATTACTTTGAAGAAACAGAACAGGCTTCTTTTCCATGTGACTTTGTTTTTCAATAAATTTGAGATCATGTTGATAAATAAATACAGCAGAATCTGTTTTTCCACGAAATCCTTTCTTGGAATGTGGAGACAACGTTTACTTACTATTCAAGTATGTACGTCCTCCAGTCTCGGGTCGTCTGTGAGGAAACAGTGCTCACCATGGCCACGCCTTCCCAGATTTTATAACAAGAAGTAAAGTGTAGCAATTTTATACAAAAATAGAGCTACTGGACCATATCTAAAAGAAAACAACACAACAATCACACAATAGAACAATTATCTAGCAAGTGTTTGAAAAAAGAATTTAAATTCACAAAAGGGAAAATTAAGTTTACTCTTCCTCTTTTAGTTGGTTGAATTGGTTAGTTTATTTAAGAACTAGTTTTAGTTCTCACAGCTCCTCTAAGCTGGATGGCTCCTTTCAGTTAGATATTATTTAACTTTTGGTTTGCCGGGTCATCACCTATCTTATTTTCTACTTTACGATGTCAGGTAATTTTAGTTTCTTAATGTGTTTGAGTTAACTCTCTTTCACTCTTTCAAAGGGAAAATATTATTGTCACCATTTCAACTCAAATATGAAATATATATTGCAAACCATATATCACAGTGTTGACAATTATGAAAGAATACAATATAAAACATCAATCAATATCAAATCAAATAATCTCAGATTCAGTTCAGAAAAGGTGATTCCAATCAAGCCAGTGTAATCCAAATATCCAAGCCCTGTCCACACAAGCCAAAATGACCTTTTCTTAAAAAGTTTCCCGTCCACATGGCATCAGTGCAGGAAATATCTGCGTCCGCACCACAGCTCTGACCACTTATCGAGAACGTTACCTGCTCCAGAGCAGGTTAGACATTCAGCGTAAATCTATCCTGGTGAGAAATGAGCAGGTGTTGTAGTACGGAAAACCCAGGGTGAATCCCTGAAGTTATCTCGATAAGACAAAATCCAGTGTAGTAGTACCAGCCTCTGGAGCATCTTGTCCACCATTGTTGTTGTTATTGGACATCATGGGATTAGAGGGTCGAGAGGTGAGGCAATGACATCATTATCAGCAAATGTGCGTCTTGCCACATCCACATGTTAACGCCGAGGCAGGGTTTTCAAATGTCTCCACGCTGGAACCTGTTCTCAACACAACACCCCCAACAGGTTCCTAAAACGCCACGTTGTGTGGATGATCGGCCAAAAAACGATGCAACGTTGTCATGTGGGCAGCGGCCCAGTTTTGTTTCAGAATGAGTTTGAAGTAGGAGAGAAACAAGATACGGGACGAAAAGGGTTTAAAACCCCAATCACCCACTCTAGTAATAAGTTTACATGGTCCTCGGGGGTTGGCTCATACCGACGCATCTCGTGCACCAAATCCTCCATCGAAGCTCACCTTTATACTGGTTCATACTAAGGAAGAAAAACAACCTGCCCTGCACAACGGATCATGAGGAAGCCAAGTCACACAGTCCATATAAATTCCAGAAATAAAAAGTTTGCATTCCCAGTGAGATGCAACATCATTGTCACGCTGTTCATCCTGGCGTCATGGCGGAGTCACGTGACTGCTGCGTGATAACACAGTGCTGAAGCTGTAAACGTTGCTCTCATTCTTCATATTCTCTAACAAAACTCAGTGTTTATCCACATAACACGAGACAAACGGACACACGGCTTCTTCAACAAATGTGAAATTAAAAGGCTCAGCGATTTTTGGAGTGTTTAAAGACCATCCTTGCAAGGTTTGCGCGGCAATCAGCATTTATCAACCAGCGGCGTTGCCATTACAGCAACACGCATCGCGAGCAAAGATCCGAACAAAACTCTCCAAAAACCGCGGAGGTTCAGAAACAAAAGTTAACAGGAATCAACAATCCCATATGTATCCTTTCACGGGTCTTCAATAATATATTTTTGCTTTATATTTCTTAATTACATTTGCTTATCGTGCTCCTCCTGGATTCAACTCCACTCTGAGATTATTGATTTTTTTTTTTGTCGGCGGATCTTAATTGTTACCAAAAAAAAAAATGAAAGAAAGAAGAAGTTACAACAATTTTTAATTACTCTTAATGAATGAAATGCAAATTTTTAAGCATTCACGCATATTTATCCATTTTAATAACTTTTTAAAAGACTATTCATACATTTTAATGTATGACACTGAAGGTCAGATAATCTCTAAAAGGGAAATAAAATACATATTCTACCCACAGTACTGTTATTTTCTTGTTTGATGTATTTATTTATGCAGCCTTTTCCGCAGTTTAGAAGTCTGGTGTTATGTGTACAGGATATTTGTGAGACCGTTAAGTAGTGCATCGGCTATATGCACTGTACTTTCTGGAAAACACTGTCATTCTGAATGTATTTCAGGCATTTAAAACATCCCTTTCAAAGAACCTTAAGGCAAAATGTTGAACCAGAAAATGGCAACTTGAATGAAGAATGTACTTATCAGTCCATTTTTGCAAACGTTTAGGCCCCCACATGCAGAAAATCCAAAAGTCAGTCATGCCCTTTCTTACAAAATACTTCAATTACTAACTTCTTTTCTAACAAATCATAAGGTGCATACCATGTTAATAGACTCTCTCTGACGCAAGAGTCCAATGAATGACTTGGGTCTTTGTCACACGAGTCAGTGTGAAACATTTGGGATTTCCCTCAATCTGCTGTACTCGTCTTCAGCTCTTACACAACACAAGGGAGGGAGGATGCCCCCCATGCGAAAGGCCTCTGACTGGCATCGTTGATCTCCCCCATGCTGTGGTAGGATTCAGTGTCTTTAGAAATTGAAAGCAGGTGGTTGCATGAATGATGACGAGCTGTCTCCAGGCTTGAAATAAATATTAGCACCACATATTTACCATATTTCACAGACACTTCTCATTTTCATCTCCTGCTGTGCATGTGCGCACACTGACACAAACATGTTGAATCAGAGCTACTCCATATTGACCCAGGCACAAACTCACTGAAGTGTTCTTCATGTTGACTACCGTACGGTTGGGAATCTTCTTTGATCCAAGGATCCCTTATAATCACTTTATCTAACTTGGGGTTGAGGGATTGTCAATGTTATTAAAGTGGAATTTAATTAGGAGCTTTATGGTGCAAAATGCATATATGCAGAGTTCATTACTATACTAATGGCTGTTGGTGCTCATCTACAGAGTAGAGAAAGTTTTTGTTTGTTCAAAATCGTATAAAAAAAAAAAAAAAGCCAAATAGTCTGTTTGGAAATACTTGTTCAGCTCAGTAACTATTATCGAGGAGTTTGAAACCTCCATTAGAGTGAACTTTGAGTGATCTTATGTCCAGCACTTCTCTTCTGATATATTTGAGTATGTTCAATCACTGCTGGATTATGGTGAAGTTTGCAACAAAACAACTCAAATGAATGTGTTTTTCCATTTCTTTACTCAGATATGCAAAACAGGACAATATCCTTGGGATACATATTGAAATATGATGAAGCATACTCCAAACTTCCTGGATGAAGCCAAAAATCTTATATATAATTTGGCTCCAGCAGTGTAACTAGAACGGTGCATTCTTCTTTTATGCCTCATCTATCTTGGCTCTGTAACAGCAATAAACTCGGAAAGAAAGTCATGTGTTGACATCATGTCTGCAGATTGTAAATTGACACATTAAGTAACACCATGGTCAGAAATGTGTTCCAGGCTGATGGATGCATTTCACTTCTCTAAAGAGGGTGAAATGTAGTGTCGCCATCTAATGCAGCCGTCACTTCTATTCGTTGGCTCCATTAAGATGCTTGATGGGTTACTTGCCATTTTGGAAGGTCACCTTTTTGGAAGGTCAGATACATGCCCAGATAGCAAAGAACAGCCGGCACTTACTTGGCAGACTGAAAGCTGAATTACTTCTACTTGTATATATATATATATATATATATATATACAATTACAGTACAGAGACGAAATTTACTGCATTATAAGTCACAATTAACAGCCATAGCCTCTCTTATTGATAGTTTCACATACCAACAAAGGCACAGAGGCAGTTCTTGTCTTTGTGTTGCCTCCCCTCCTTCAGTTAATCCAATGTTTTGAACCCCACTGTGGCTAACATCACTTTCACTGATCTCCTTAAGGCATGCAGCTTCTAGCAGTCACTCAGTTCCTGTTAATCTAGCAAACCTCTGATCTGGGAGCTCTTGTTACACATACTCCCTGCCATGTCTGCCTGCTGAGTGCTAACTGGGATTTAGGGGCTTTTGCTAGGGGCTTCAAACAAGCAGCATGTGGGTTTCATATATCTATACGCGCTGTACTATTTTTTTATTATTTTTTTTTTCTTTAAAGTTTTTTAATATGTGGGTTCTCAAAGAGAATTGGTCACAGTCCTGTACGATTTGTTGCTATTCAGGCAAGTGATGCCACAATGTGAGAAACTAGCTGGCAGGCAGACGTTCGTTGACGTTCAGGGTTACAGAGTTACACAAGTCTCGGACGTCAGAAAACCTCGGAATAGTTGCTCTAATGCCTGAGGTCTCCATGTTTACTTTGAAAAAGATTGTTCTTAAATCAAAGCTTACTCTGTACTGTAATTCTATACCAGCAAAAAGGGGCTTCTATATGAGGTTAAAACATATTGGGAACAATGGAGGCAAGAGACTGGATAGGTCTGAGAACCATATCAGGACTGTGCAGAGAAACTGCGTCAGACCCAAGTATCAAAGAATGGTCGACCTAGAGCCAGCAGCGCTGCTTTGACCTTCCTAAATAATTCAGGTACTTGCCCCGATCCGGCAGGGCTATCATTTCCCTTTGAAGCCTGGGATTTACCACTTGGTCACTATCTCTCATCAGTCATGGAACAAGTGACGAGTTTTAATCCTGAATATGCATATGATGATCTCCTCAGCAGCTTAATTTTTCTGATTAGTTGCTGCGAGTAAAGAATTTGGTTCTTTTAAGATGCAACATTGGGTTAGATTGTCAACCTGTGGTGAGGAACTCACCCGGACAGATCCAAGTAGTAAAATATTTGTCATTGAGAGGACATTGCGCGTGAGGCTGCTCCACTCAGACCTGGTCCAAGAGGCACAATCCTGATCCTTTGCCAGCTACATTCCTCTTTTGCACCTCACTCGCAATACCTCACATCCTACTGTTCGTGCAGACTCTCATCAAGAAGCCTTTTGTTAGGGGATCACAGAGTTTATATTTAACTTCTGCTCTCACTATCAGTAGCCAGTCAAAGTCATTTGTTGCCAATGCCAGCTGTGCTCGACTGGCATCTGATTCCCACTGGTGTTTCCTCACAGTTACAGCCTCTGTGTCTCCACCTTTAACTTCTCCATAATTTACGGCCTTTTTTTTAATACGTTGCGGTCACATTTTGAGCTGTTTTTGCACCACACCTTGTAGTAGCTTCCCAGTGATTCTTTAGCTAAGGGTCATAAACAGGACAGAAGCATTCACACCGTCTTCCCTTAAATTCCCATCGTTATCTTGTATGAATGCATATTCTTACACGTGGGCACTCCGTGTGCTCACACTAATGTGCACACATTTCTGATGTGTCACTGATTTATTGGAGTGCAATTGTGAGGTTTGGTCTCAGGGGAAATGCACTTCAGGAACTCCAAACACTGTAATGGTAGACGGGGTCAATGATATGAAACAACAGTTTCTATTTTGGGTGTTTGTTGGTGTGCGTGCATGCGTACGTGGCCACATGGACTTGTAGGGTGCAAAAATGCTAGACCCCACAAATTTATGTTTGGTCACAATGTGGTTATGAATAGGTTATGGATAGTTCAAGATAAAGATAGTGTAGGGGACAAAGTTTGTGTCCAAGTTAAGGTTGGACGCTTGTCTGATGGACTAAGATTCTTAAGTGTGCAAAACTGCACGCTCATGCAAATACAGGACGTTCTAGCTGTAATATACCACATGCAGTTTAAAAAAAAAAAAGAATTGGCTAGATGATCAAGCTAAAAATGCCTTAGAGACATGAATCACATTTACTAAAATTGATAATGCTTATGTTGGTATAGTGAATTCAGACTTCCTTTTGCACAATCTTTTTTTTTTTTAAAAAGCTAAATTTAATAAATCTCCTGCCATGACTCAGCGTTAACCATCACTCAACTGTGGACTGAATTTTGGGATGATTTTACATTAAATATTCATACCTGAATGTGGGTGTGGTTTGTCTGGTTAATAGGGTTGAACCCTTTATATACCACGTCTGGGACCAGGATTCGCAAAGATTCTTGTAAGTACATGTGTGTGCGGATCTCTAAATGGTACTATAGATGGTTGGGGCGCTGTGTTGTGCACGTAACTGTGAATATATATGTCTTTACCAATGTGAAGGACGAACCAGCCTCTTCGGGTTCCACATTTTGTGGCTCTACACACCAATGAAACCATTGTTCTGGCTACATGTGGAAATAAGCCGGGGTGGACTTGGAATTGGAAACAAAGTTGGTACGTTCTGTTTTAAGACAGATATAAATGCCCCACATCAGTGGCATAGACTGGGTCTGATTTAGAGGCACTGTTTGAAATGTGACCTCCTATTGGTCTTAACCGAGTATGTCTTTGTCTCAACATATGCGTTATATCACAGGCTATTCAATGGGACAGAGGTAATCCTGTTCTCAGGGGCTCCACATATCTCTGCTCCATGTATGTAGACTTTTTACAATGGTCCACATCTTCACGAGGAAGGCAGCTTTCGTATGTTGTCACATTCTGACTTAGTTGCTGAACCACATGATGTCAAAATCCATGCGCAAGTTCCGTCAGAGGTCAGAGAGCACACTTTTATTAGCTACATGCAACATACTACTATCAGTAAAGTGACAATAGTTGTTTTTTTTGCACATTGATGCACTTATCAAAATTATTTGACACTGTTCAGTGTTGATGACATAGAATGCTTATGGTTGTATTTGTGATTATAGCTGTAAAGTAAAGCTGGTAGTATGCGTTTCAGTTTAATGCATGAAAAACATCAACATTTTAATTCAACTGGACAGGCCGCCTCCACCTACACTTCCATAGTTCATCATTAAAACATCACCCAGGAGAGTGTTGTGACTGGACTAGTGACATTCGAGAAAGACTCGAACCTATCAAACGACTCTTTAACACAATGAAAACTGAGCTGTGGTTGGCTGTGAGTCTCTCTCTCTCTCTCTCTCTCTCTCTCTCTCTCTCTCTCTCTCTCTCTCTCTCTCTCTCTCTCTCTCTCTCTTAAATTGTTTGATACAGAGGCACACACAAGCTTCCCCCTCGAAACTCCACCGAGTTAAATAAAAAATATGTATGTGCATCTGCAAGTATCAGAAAAAAAAAGTTTATTTAACCTGATGTGGCGGACTCTAATTCTAATTCTGTTCTTTCCTAATTTTTTTCCAAATATATTATTGTGATTATTGGACTGTTATTGAGATTTCAGAGTTTTCTAAATGTTTTTGTGAGAATTAAGCTCTAAAAGCTGTTTAGCATCTAAGTTCATTGTATTTGTCTTTAACATAATACAAGGGTTAAGATGATGCAAGGATGATGTAAATCAAGAACCGTGATTTAAAGTACAGTCCACAAATACTAAATCAAATTGATTAATATTTCAGAACCATTCAAACAGAGACATGTTACCATAATTATTCTTCATTCTTAACAGTGATTATATCCTATGAAATGAATTACCCCTGAATTGATTTCTTTGAAATATTTCAGGATAAAAATGACCCACAGAAGCAGTCTCCTTCAAAGAGACAAATATCTTATCACTATTTGAGACACATGGTGCGCACACACACATTCTTGCTGTACATTTCTTTTCAGTGTTTGGGAATTTGCTTAAGGCTGCATGATCACATCTTCTCTGAAGCGTCTGAGTACCGAGAGTGCACACTCAGCTGTGTCTTTACACACACCTACCAGGGAACGAAACACCGCCCGCTCTCACCAAATGTTGGACTGGAGAAACAAGCATATCTATTTTAGGCTTTAAATGGAATGATCTGGCCAGTGGAATGTATGTTCATCTTTTTTATTTTGTTTTAATGTTGATGTGCATTAGAATCTGGAGAAAATGAAAAAGTTATTGCAAACTGTGCGTAAAAGTTGTTATTTTAAATCTGGATTATCCCTCCGAATATGAGTTTTGGAGCTCTTCACACTATTTACTGAATGTGAATGAATATCAGTTGTTTTGTTTTGTTCTTTTGGCTTCGTTTTGAGGTCTAAAAATACATAAAACATATTTCATTTACTTCCACCTTCCTGTGGGCTCACCACCTGCAGGAAAGGTTCTTAATCGGTGCAATGTGATCTGGGTGACAGTGCTCAGACTGCCACCCCCACGACCCGGAAACGGATAAGCGGGAGAAAATGGATGGATGGATGGATGGATATTTCATTTACTTTGCTATTTTAACCATTTGTCATTTTCTGAAATAAATGCTCCTAAGAAATTTGGTCAGAGGTTTTACTCACAGATCAAAAAAGAATGAAATCTGTCATAATTTTGCAGTGGTTTCTTTACTTCAGGGTTTCTGTCTTATATCTGATGATGGATTTGCCCTGGGAACCGAATGCCTACGGTGCATAAAATTGTTAACTACTCAAAGTGATGCAGTACTTTTCCACTGTACATCATTTAGGTACTTCTTTTGTTTCTCTGTCGGCTTCATGTGTTTTTCATTCAGCATATTGGAGCAAAGCCAAGCTCAGACGTCAGCACCTAGTCTGAAACCATCATCGGGTCATGAGCCAAACTCCAGGAGCCGCTGTCCCTTCAACATCTCCACTGATCATCACCTGCTCTGCTCAGTATCCAGATGAAAGCTGCTACGTTAAGACCAAAGGAGGGGAAGGGATCAAAGAAGGGTCAAGCTTATATATAACAGTTTTAATTGATTTGGAGAACAAAGGGTTAAAATGGACTTTAGAGTTAGCAGTATTTTTGTCTTTTGCTTGAGAAAGGACATTTCTTCCATGAGACGTCAGCTGTAGTAAATTTGACTATGTTTGGGAACCAGCCTGTCTCTCTCTTTGAGGGGATGAAGTGCTTGTTACGGTGGATAAATGAGGCTGTTCGGGGGTAAGATTGAGGACGGGATGTTCAAAGGGATGGAAATGATGACTATATTAGTGCAGCGAGGGGTGTAGATTTTGTCTGAAGACAGGGGAGGGGAGGGGAGGGAGGGGGGAGGGTCTTTGAGGGGGAGGTGTGGGTGGGCTCATCTGTAATCCTCTGACATGTGCACACTCCCTCACGTGCACACAAAACCACTGCAGTGCAGAGCAGCCTATGGCACAGAAACATGCTGCACTGCTGCCAGCGCAGCCCACGCTGCTTCGGCCAGCCAACGTCCACCCCAACACAGACTGCGTCTCCACTATGCATGTTGGAAAAAAAGTCCCTGTAAACCCCCGTGCTGCTTTCTCACCTGCACACCATGACACTGTTTCTGCCCCCCCCCCCCCCCACAACCAGCATTGTCACAGAACGATGAGCCACGAGCCTCCTTTGGTTCCTGCTTCCTCATTCACTCTGATTGCTGTCATAGTTTCCTTGACCTACTTACAAGTTAGTGCAAATTATAACATTATAGTAATTTGTATGGCATACTCATTTCCTTTTAGGGACTCTGCCTCCTTAGTTCCCAATAAAATGCAATAAAAAAGGTTGATACTGGTTTGTACTTTACAAATATATTGAATAT
The DNA here is from genome assembly GCF_963383615.2 of Lipophrys pholis. Classification (NCBI taxonomy): domain Eukaryota; kingdom Metazoa; phylum Chordata; class Actinopteri; order Blenniiformes; family Blenniidae; genus Lipophrys; species Lipophrys pholis. The sequence goes on from NC_137637.1 coordinate 14,486,601, forward strand.
AATCAATTTTGAAGATGTGTGCTATTATTGGGTATCTTAGTATTTGTTCTTTTGGATATTGGATCTTCTTTTTTAATATGAAAAAACAAAGTAACTTGGAATTTAGCATGTTTAAATTGATTTTGTACCAACCACCGCATGAAGCATGTATGGTCTTAATGGACAATCTACAGCTTAAAATTCTTGTATTTCAGCTGTTGGATTCTGTTGATTTCCTTGCTGGTTTTACTAGTGTTTTTATACTCCCTATAGTGTTTTTTTACTCCCTATATTGAAACGCTTGTTTCCTGTGCAGTCTGTATCACAAGCATATAATTGACTCAAATTGCTCAGCACATTTTCACAATTACGCCACACAATCATGTTTAATAAAGTCTTTCTTGTATCCACACTAAACAGACTCATACGCCTACTTGCATTTGTGCATGTACAGATTATTTGCTTGTACTTGTGCTCAGCCAGAACAACTAAGAAGCATCTTAGTTGCTGTAACTGTACTGTTTTAGAACCTAACCCTATTGTGTTTTTGCACGTGAGTTGGATTTTTCCGACAATTAATATTCATCTGGATAGCAGTCAGCAACGGCTGTGTGTGTGTGTGTGTGTGTGTGTGTGTGTGTGTGTGTGTGTGTGTGTGTGTGTGTGTGTGTGTGTGTGTGTGTGTGTGTGTGTGTGTGTGTGTGTGTGTGTGTGTGTTCTGCATGCAGAGTCAATTTACACTATTAGGTGTCCTGGATGAGCCAGTCAATGCAATGATCCAATTTCTGTCAATATGATTATATTTGGTTTCAGGCCATGGCTTCATGTTTCATGTCAGGCTTATGTTAAAATTCACTCCCATTCTTTCCATTCTTTCTTGTTTTATTTTCCTTTATTCTTTTCAAATTCTTTAAGTATCCAGTCGGTTTTCAAAACTACTTTTTTTTCCCTCTTTGTTATTTATCATCCGAATGTTGAGGTTGTGCTATGAGCATGGCTCTATCCCATCCTTATAAAGACATACAAAGACATGCACGTGACTCGACAGTGCGCTCTGCACGTTTTTCAAAGGCCTGTCCTTTTTGGGTAAGAAACAGCTGCATCGACATTGTATTCGGCTCCAAATAACAATGTGAGTGTCTGAAAAAAGGCCTTCCACGACACAATGCCTTTGTGTTTATGTCAGTTTCTCTGTTTCTAATAGTATGTAATAAGGTGCGTGTTTGCTGTCATTTAAGGTGAGGTGTGTGTGTGTGTGTGTGTGTGTGTGTGTGTGTGTGTGTGTTTATTTTTGGTGAGTCAATGTGCCAACGTGCTGAGTGATGTGTAGTCCTCCATCCTGTCACCTCACGTGGGGTGATAGATGGTGTGAGTTGACACACTTGGAAGCGAGAAAATGTCAAGGATACACATACTGTATTGACACAAGCACACATGCCAAATAGATTCAATCTAGCAGCACAACATTAGATATGAAATGCTGTAGTATTGACAGGAGAAAGAGGCTTGCTTTGTCTTTGGCACAGTTCCTCAACACATGCTTTTTGATTTACTCTTCCCTTTTGTTGAGTAGACAATGTCCTGTTTGAGTTTTCTGCCAATTGTCAGTTTGATTCACAATATTATTGCTTTTGCAAAACATTCTTCAAATCACAATGAGTGCTATCCTGTAAGGTCTTCGCAACATGTCAAAATAGGCTTTTGTTTGTTAGACAACCAATCTTTACATACCTGAGTCAGCTATTTTTCTACAAAAGCAATTTTTACAACTGCCATGCACCATCCAAGCACTTCATGGAAATTATGCAGTTGAATGTCTGACATGAGGATTTCTCAAATCCCTTTTTTTGTTTGTTTGCTGAACCAAAACAAGACACAAGTCTCAGTAGTGTTTATGTCTGTTTAAATGGAGCTCTTTGACTGAAAATAAGCAACCGTGACAATATCTTTGATCGTGACTCAAAAATGGTCTGCAGATGGATGTTTTCAACATTGTGCGATGACAGAGAGCCTGAATATTTATTGTTTGTTGTCTGACAGTGTTTGAATTGCACTGTTGCCTCACTACAGTCTAACCACTGCTATAAGCTCTAGCGACTAACAGCTGAGACACAGCAGAAAATGATGCGATGTTGGAAGCGACACCAGTGCTGCACCAAAACAAGTCTCTTCTTTCTTTTCTCCTCCTATTTCTATGCCAAACACTTTTCTCTGTACATCAATGCATCTAGAACAACTGTTTCATTCTCTGTTAGCTTTGTTTGTTTACTTCCTGAAGGCCATCTGTGACATACATGGCTGGCATTAGAACCATCTGAAGTGAAAATCTACAACAAAAAATGCCCTTTTATTGGGAAACATTTGTGTTTTGGCTTTGATTAGATCATCTGAAAGGATTGAAATAACTGTGTTTATTGTTTTACTTTTGTACTGTTCTTGAGCCCAACTGCATTATAAAGAGAGATGTTGTGGTTCCAGTATTAAAATGCGAATCTCGATGAATTCAATATTTCAAAAATGAAATTGTGTAGATTATTCCGAACGAAGTGATGTAAGAGGAAATCAAAAGCATTAAGCCACTGAGGACTGATTTTAGAATCAAATCTAAAATCAAAGTGGAAAATTCAGATCACATGCCGATCCAACTTCTGTGAATTTTCTCAGTACAACTCATAATGTGGCAATACTTGCAACATCTAGGCTTGTGTCCGATGAGACCACTGATGGTCTCCTGGGGAATCTCCTCCCTGAACCGGATCAGTCAGCTCTTGGCCCGATAGTCGCTATGAGGATCTCGTCCTGGTACATCTGATTAGCGCATGAACGTCTCCGTGGCCCAACAAGGACATGCATCCAGGGACCATCATTTACCCAGGGTGTTGGAGAACAATGCAGGCAGCGTAACATTCTCCAAGTACATTCTCCAGACTCCTGTGTCACATGTGCTCAGTCCTACTGCTGGTTTGTTGTCCCTTCCATGGCTCCTGCAGTTGACACTGTGCTGGGTGACGGGGAAAACGTTGTAGCTCCAACATATATGGATGGATGTACCATTCTGGAGTAGTTCTGCTACCTGAGTAATTTCCACAGGCTGCAGATACAACCTTATGATACCACTGGTAACGAGGAGTGTGGAGAAGATACTAGATTAGCCAAGAATCACCCAGAAAGTGTGCAGAGAGGAAAATGATCTGTGGCCACATCCTGGAAAACCATTCCTAAATAGTTATCTTACTAATTGTCTCTCATTTCCTTTGATTGTTTTTGATTAGCATGTATATGGAGGTTTGAAAAAGGCCATTCAGATAATTACAATTCTTTATGATAGCTTATGCAAAACGCTTATACAGAATTAAATGAAGTATGCCTTGAATGCTGCAGAAAAGTAAAAGAGTCCATGGCCAGTCTGCAGCCATTGTATGAAAGCAGTCCTGATCAGACTTTTGTTTGTACATTTGTATTCAAGCTACATACATTGCCTTCAAAACACCAACAGATTTGTGTCTTTGCAGCTGGAGTATCAGCTGCATGTTATTGTTAATCCCAGTAGCCTTGGTACAGCGTGTAAAGCTGTGAAACAAGTGCTGAGTGCTGTTGACATAAAACTATGTCAAGGACCCTATCTATAGGATTGGCAGAAAGTGGGCTCTGACCACAGCATGGAGTCTGGGAGCTAACTGACTGTCTGCAATACTGATATGTCAACAGACATAATCTGTTGGCCTACTTACAAAGTCCCTGCTGGAAGACAACAATGGGCGTCTTGCTTTGTCTGCAATGGCCTGACATTTATACAATTACCTACATGTCACTTTGTTGATTCTCATCATCTTAGGATGATGATAATTATCATCTGAAGCTGTAGCTCTGCAGCATTGTGTTCTTCTCCTCTGAAACATAGGATCTTGTTTTTTTTATAGAAAAGACTACAGTTCTCTCCAGAATATGCACTTTGTTTTCATCCTAGCAACATTAAAAATGTGTTTTTAAGCATTGCCCGCATGAGTGAAGAAGTCAGTTCAACACTGTGGGAGAGAAAAGTGTCTTCTGTTGTCTCGCTCTGTCCGAGCTTTAGTCCATAGAAATTGAACTAAAGCGTGTGGGTTAGACAACGTCCTCTGGCAGAGGAGAAACAGCCAAAAGTACAGGTCAAATTATCCAGTCGAGGTCTGCATAGGCACAGTCCCAGATCATCTCAGGGAGAATGGGTTTAATGTCACACAGGACAAAGCTCACTTTAATGACTGTGATTATTCAACACAAAACGGAAGACGTTCATTTTATGTGTTGAAATAAGACAATTTCTTGTGTGGCTTAGTTGCTGTTTAATAGGGGTAAATTGTTATTGCACAGTAAAACCCCGATGTGCATGAGGCATTTAGCAGTGGAGCCCACCCTGCTCGTTCTGCGTCACACGAGAGCCAATTACCTGCGTTGTTTCAATAAGGAGACGCAAGTTCATTCCTTTTCTCTCTCTCTCTCTCTCTCTCTCTCTCTCTCTGTCTGTGTGTGCGTGCGTGAGTGCATGCGTGTGTGTGTGGGTGTGTGTTTTAGCCTGAATCCAGGAAGTATGTGACGTTCACGTCACTTTTTCCTGTAAAGTCATTGAGCTTTACAGCTTTTTAAGTACTCTGTTAATTCAGTGACTCATCGTCCAGTGACAGAGTTGGCAATACTGCTGGATTAGTGGATACCAGGAAGACCTCATTATGACGTTCTTAAGAGGCAGACATCATTAGTCTGGTTGGCTCAAGACTCTTTCAATTCTAAACCAGCAGAATAAATAGAGAAGTGTTTGTGGCCACCTCTGTGGTCAGATTACATGTTCCTGGCACCTTTATGATCTAGGCTATTTACTTAAGATGAACATGCAGATACATCACCCACATGAAATTGATGACTTCCAGAACAAAATTCAATTCAATTCATCCCTCTTTTCAGCCTTGAGCCTGCTTGAATCTGCTTCTGTGTTTATCCCAGAGTTGTTCACTATGAACTCTTAATTTCCTTCCTATCGTCATCAAAACTCCATGCCCTCTTTGGTATATTTTCAGCAAATACAAATACTACATTATATGGCTTATGGAAATTTATCCCCAGTATTTTGTATGAGAGAACATGTGAAACTGACCCAGCCCCCCAAAAAGATTCAGTTTCTTACATTTCAGGGTACCAACAAACATGTCTAAGACCATATAGAGAGATCCAAATTAATTATAGCCACTGTTAATTCTATATTGTGTTTTTGCTCGGTTAAGTTTGATGACAAATTGTTATCCATAAGTGGTATTTTTAGTTTGTCACAGAAATTGTGCTTTTATAAATTGCGTAATTTTTAATAAATCATTAATTTAGAGTTCTACACTTGGTTTGTGTCAGTCTTGCACAAAACTACATGGTGTCAAATCACAAGTACTTGATGTTGTGTGTCAACAGGCTGAGAGAGACCAAAGTTCACACAGCTTGGATCACACATAGAAGAACTGAGGAGTCGCATGTTTAATTTCAGTGTCTATAATCTGATAACATTTAAGTACAATGTGTTCCGCTTCAAAACATTGAAGCTCTGATGCAGAATTTAAGAAATCTGGAGGACAGTTGTGTGTAATATTAATAATTCAGCATACAGCTTTCCTTTTACGAACTGATACGTCATCTTTGATGATTTAAATGAGTTTAAGTCATCAAAGATGACACATCTGTAATCCTCTGATGACAGACGCATTAATTTACACAGTTGTTCACCTGGGGATGCATTTGTCTCACATATCAATCTTAAAAAAAAACTATCTTCGGGTTGGTTTAAGGCTGAGCCATGCTTTTAATTTAGCCTGTACATAGCTGTTTTCTTGCAGGTATCAACTGTTGCCAGCAGCTGGCTGGTTGGTTCAGCTCTCCGGCTGAGTCTGCTCTGGTAGCAGCCTCTGGACTGAGTCCTCCAGCATGTTCCCTCTGTGTCTACCTGTGTTTCATTTGGCACCGATCGTACTTTGTTTATCAATAGCTCCTCCGCGGCCTGATTTGCAAGCAGCACGTGGTATTTTTAGTGAGGGATTAGGTGTTTGGTGATCCGTGAGGTTTTGGTTAGGTTCAGGTTCATCTTCTACCTTAATGCAGTCTGAGGTGATCAGTCTGGAAAATGATCCCACACATATTTTTTTTCCACTGTACCTTTTCCAGGTGCCAAGCCAGAAGTGGTCGAGGTTGAAACAGAGCTGCATTTTATTATGGCCTGTAAAGAGATATTGAAACATTGAACTTTTACCTTGATAAGATCAACTCTGAACATTCCGATTTCAAGGAGCTGATTGACCTCCATAATTAGAAATATGAGGGCAACCCTTATTGCCAAGTATGATTCAAAAGGCTGAAGGTCAGTGAATGTCTCACACACAGACACACACACACACACACACACACACACACACACACACGCACACACACACACACACACACACACACACACACACACACACACACACACACACACACACACACACACACACACACACACTGTGCTGACTCTGAGTAACTGTTGTTCTGTTTTTTTTCTTTTATTTTGTGATCTTTCATTGGAAGAGAAAGGTTTAGGGGTTAGCAGTCAGCAGTTACACACTCCAGTAGAGGACCAGAGTGTGACATTCACACACTGGTATGTAGCCAGTGTCATAAATAACTGATGTACTTCTGCATCCATTGTTAGCTTCTCTCTCCTTCTGCCTTCAGAGCTGACTTTTTTTTTTTTTTTTTTTTTTTTTTTTGAGGTTTTAAGGTAAACATGGTGCTCTCCATGTCATCATGCTTAGTAGTAATTGAAATATGATGTTCCTTCATTGTGTGTGTGTGCATCCTTGTTCCTCATACTTCAGTTGGTCTAAAAACCTGACTTCACATTATACTTGGTGGGTGTGACACTAGTGCTGGAACCAATCTGATTCTAGATGTGTTTCCAGGTTAAGGTCATATTAAGAATTAGGTTAAGGTGTGAGTTTTGCATTGACACACACAGTTTAACCACAAGTCATACTTTACAAATGTGAGCATGTTTATTCCATCTTGTATAACATCTGCATTGCCGTGGTTCTGCCTGTCAGCGCGTGTAATGCTGTCTCAGTGCACGCATTAATGTGAGTCAGTGCACGTTTCCTTCTTGGGCTGGTGTTTAAATTGATCCCGTAAAATCCATGCCACCTCATTTAGATCATTCGTCTCATCCTAAATCTGGTAAAACCCTTTCAAGAGATAAGATCAAGCCCACAAGAGTGGTACAGGCTTGTATGTCAAACCTGGAAGAAAACAATTTATTGAGGATATTTTGGTTTGAATGACACACAAAAAGCCAACCGTTTTCCATAAGTAAGACCAACCACGCCTGTTGGTGATTTGTACTTCACATTCCCCTGTAATTCCTCCATATTATCCATCAGTTTTAATAACTGAATTCATTCAGCACCTTCTTATTAGTTTCCTCCTCCAATATCAACGGCCACCCAAAGACAAAAGACAGATCTGATCTACCCTTCCTTCCTGAACTCCCCTCACCCACAACCATTCCTTCTTACCCAAGACTATTTGGAAAGCTTGACTCTTCCTGCTCTTTTGTCCTTCAGCAAATTCAAATCATACAGGTTTGAGCATTGAATTCCCAAAAATGCAGAATACCATGGAATGAAAAGTTATGCACCTCGATGATGTGTGTTCATTTTAAGTTTGATGAGAAATAAAAAGAAACTGTTGAAGAACTTCAGCAGAGACGGCGCCAACTTTATATGTTCAAAATTAGTACTGACTGTATTTTTGAAAACAATTTCACACGATGATGCTAATTCACTAAACTCTTGTAAAAAGTCTGCTAAATTACATGCGCAAACAAATATATTGTACATATGGTTTGTGTGCATTTTGCATGAGATCAAACAACAACACAATGAGATGCATCATGTGAAAACAGAAGTATTCAAATTAGATTATTACATGTGTTTTTCTTTCACTATAGGGTAATTGACCTGTCACACAGTCAAAGATGTGGGAAGAAGAAGAGCAACAGGTGAGATTTACAAAGCTTTACAGACCTGAGAAAGGTCACAGCACAGATTATAACTCATAATAAACTCTGCAAATAAATGTTGTGGGGGGTAGGTTGGTGGATGTTGATTCTCTTTGTGATGCATATTTGAGATTGTTAAAGGTACTAAGCTGCAACTTATAGTCTGGAAAATACAGTATCAACGATAAACAATGCTAACATTTTCTACATTGCAGATTATTTTTAGATCATGTTATGAGTATAAACTCCTGGTATACAGACCAAATATTCCATATTCATGAGGGCAAATGTACTTCCTGAATTTGCATTTACTTTAAAAAAGATTTCACATCAGGCTCCTCTCATTCAACAAAAAAATAAGCGGCAGAGAAACAGAAACTGTCCATCACTTCCTGAGTTAACCAAACAATAAACAAGCCAACCAACCAGCAACGATCCAGAGATAATGGAAGAAATCTGCTCCAACTGAAGCTGACACTTATCACTTCGGTAATTTAACTGATCAGAGACATGTCCCGAGGGCCTGACTATCTGCCGATCATCAGTCTGGTTGAGTGGAACGTGCTTTAAAGCCCTCTAAAGCTGTTTTAATATGACATCGACCCAGTTCATAGCCTCAATGTCATACCTCTACTCTCACTCTTGCCGACTTGTTATGTTTTTGTATAAAAACCCAGATTAAGATTGCTGTGTGAGCTTTTTGATCTCTCTGGGCTTGTTGATTACGGTGAGGAATGTGGATGCAGCTGTCAGCATGAATTTGAATTCAAAGTTTAAGGTCTGAGGGACTTTTAAAAATGTTAAAAAGAGTTGGGAAGGCGTCATGGTGACTTTTGTTTTTTGTCAGTTTCAATGAGACGTGAAATTGAGAACATTTGATTGCATCGGCGCTTGTATCCTTTGAACTGCATTTAATTCAATAAAACAAATGGATGTAGATTATAAATTGTGATTTGTATGTCTCGTGGATGTTTTCAAGCACTCGTCTAAAATCACAATAGTGTAAGAAAAAATAAAAGACACTGTGTACAAATGAACTGAAGCTAAACAAGAGTAACAAGATGTCTTCTCATGGAATCCATGGATTCGGGGTTTGAGATAGTGTCATAAAGAAAATGCACACAAGGTAGCATGTTGGCTGTGTGAGACGGTAACTGCTGCTGTTAGTGGTGCTGGATAGACAAGCCCAGGCTAGGTTAACGTTGTTAATTTAATTACCTCCTATGATCCGTTTCTTCTGTGCTGATGAAAAACCATTTAAGAAGATATCAGAGTACATTTAGTCTCAATGCACCACATTGGATCATTTCCAGTGTACTGGACAGCCACAAAGTGCCTTGTTCTTCAGCAGCATTTAAAATCTGATATGGTTGTTCAAGGTGGTGTTATAAAGATTAAAATGGCTCTTAATACACAATACATATGTCAGGAGAATGTAGAAAATACCTGACTATAAATTGTGACTGTTTTGACTGTTTTTTTATTCCTTTCCTTTGTTTTAAATTAGTGAGTCGTGTTATAATCAAGGACATTTTGGAATTACAAGTAACAACATATTTAGACTGAATGTTTAGGAGCCTCTAAAATGAGAGACAACACAAAAGTTCAGTTTATGTCTGTGTGTGAAATCAGTTCCTTTATAAATGGCTCTCAGTTAAAGTTTGATGGTGCGTTTTCTTACTTGTTTTGACCGCATTCTGAGTAAACTGTGTTATGTTGATTTGGGATGAAAATCAACTTGTAAAACTGTGTCTTTGATGTACTCCATAACACATCTGAAGGCTCGCCCTCCTCCTATTATGGTCCAAAGTATTCAAGTCTCATTATAGTGTGTTTTTGTTTTTTTCTATAGTACACAACAGTTGCACGTTTTGTGGGGATGAAGGTCTGGTGGACCAACATCCCGCCACCTGAATATCTCACTGTCTCGGTTCATGACTGCCACGTGCCTCCGCAGCGCCGTGAAAAGCCCCCGCTAACTACCTCATGCTGGATGTGGGCCATTTCTTTCAAGGTCATAGCAGTCATTTCCCTCTCCTTTCATTCTCTTTTTGCTCATTTCCTCTGGAGTTATTAGTCATTCTCCGGGTTTTTGATGTGATATTCCATCATGTGCCTGTTTAATTTCCTCTGAGTGCTTGAGAAAAATGTTAACGATCTTTTGATTCTCATACCTTTTTGCTTGTTTGTGGACTTCTGTCTGACAAACTGTTGCAGCTTCAAATAACAGTGTGATAAGGTTGTAAACATGGCTGTAAGTGAATACTGGGTGTGTTGCTCCACAAACTTCACCTCATGTGAACTGTATATGTGAATGCTGTCACTTTTATGCCTTGTAGGTCATCTTTATATTTCATCCCACCTTTAACTACCTCTGCTCTCCTTTTTTAATTTTGGCCAAGCAGGAAATTGATATATTCCCACTGACACTGTTTCTTGTTTGCAAACCAAGACAAGCGCACAGTAGTAAAATAGTTATTTGATCAAGAGTCTCAGTGCTATAGCTGGGGGATTACCCTAAGCCTTGGTTAACAGATAGCATTGTACAATATTAGCCACAATCAAGTTGGGATTTAAAACTCGTGCTGCCATCTGACACTAAAAAAAAGAAGCATATGTTTGTGACAGCACTAAAAATAAGTGATCACAGCATGTTAAGAGATGACAGGACAGAGTTCCCTGCAGGGGACAAACAGATGAAAGACATCAGGGGCATGTTTGGAGGGGCACCCGAAAGGTAGGAGAGATGCCACGTCCTTGTCTACTCTTTAAAAAAAAAGAAAATAAAAAATAACCATGTGTTTTGGTGTTTATGTATTCAACATACAGCATGTCTATATATATAACTGTGGTTATTTTCTACTTGTTTGTCATGGCCCATTTTCCACTGGTGTTCCAAGAGGGAGGATTAGAGAGATTAGTGTTGACTCCGCTCACTGCATAGCCAGCCAATAGCTAACTGTAATATACAGGATACATGCACACACATGCACACACATGCACACACATGCACACACATGCACACACATGCACACACGAGCACACACACACACACACAAACACACATAAGACAGCACTGACACATAATGTACATGAGAGAAAACAACAACTCCCACCCTCCCATCTACACATATTAGAGCCTGCAAGCATGCAGACCAACAGGCATTAGGTCATTATATGCTTTGGTATTAATGCTCTTGGCGGCGACATTTTAGTACTTGATAGAAAGATTTGTCCGAATGGAGACGGTAGCGAGTGATTGGTCTAATCAGATGTTGTTTTGCCCCTGTGGTAATCTGTGTCAAGAAGGGCCAGGAGACAGGGATTATAGTTTCCACTCTGGTCAGAGGACGAGCTCACGACAGTGCCACACGTCACCCATAGTCAGCCCATCTCATCTTCAGCATTACTCTGGTCACCTGGAATAAATGATAATTGTATGGATGGTTGTTGGGTGGCCATTGATAAAGGCCGTGAACATAAAACATTACATAAATTGCACATTTACACACAATAAAGGTAGTAATTTTTAAGGATAGGTTATAATATGTTGCTTAAACGTAGTCTCATTATGTAGACAAAGTCCAGTTATTACTTATTATTAACCAACAATCAATCAACTTCATTATTTCTGAGTTTCTCCTGTGTGATTTGGTTTAGTCCATCCATCCATCCATCCATCCATCCATCCATCCATCCATCCATCCATCCATCCATCCATCCATCCATCCATCCATCCATCCATCCATCCATCGCTGGGACTTGAAGCCTGTCCTAGACAAACCCTGAACAGATCACTCGTCCATCACAGAGTAAAAACAGATAGATAAAAACAATACGTATGGCCAATTCAGAGGACCAATAGACCTAAATACAAAACAACAACAACAACAACAACAACAACAACAACAACAACAACAACAACAACAACAACAACAACAACAACAACAACAACAGATAAACTTCACAATTTGGGGCCACAATAGCCAGCAGACTTCAACCAGAAACCCCTTTTCTGTTAGTGAGCATTAGAAACCACTATCTGTTAGTATGTCCATCTGTTTGATGAAATTCTTTCCTCTCAACATTTAAAAAAACTTTCATTTCTACAGAAGACGTCAGTGTCCTTAGAAACATATAGCTTTGAAACAATTAAAAATGTGTTTAGTTATATATTTAGATCTTAAACACCTAAACGAGTTGAAGTCCATCAGTCTATGTCCACTGATGGAAAAATAAAGTTGTCCGTTTGTTTTTCTCCCCACATCATTAATCACATGCCGCCAAAGCTTGCTGGCTCTTTCAGGACAAGTTTGTTTGTGGAGTCAGTCAGTAACTTTGCTTATGTTTGCCTGTTTCGCTCTGCATGTCAGGTCCTGTGAGGGTCCGTTCCTGTCGTTGTGCTTCATATGAGGAAACTGCAGGTTGTTGAAAAACCCTGCCGCTGTCACGCAGACAGAAAAACAGCTGAGTTCTGCTTCCCCCTCCCTCCCTCCCTCCTTGTTTTTATTCTGGTCCTCCCTCCCCCCCTCCCACTGCCGTCTTTGTTTGCCTGCTTCTTTGCCTCCAAGGGTTACCACCCAACAACCTGCCCTGGCTGCCTGTGATTGGTGGAGAGCCTTGTGGCCGGGCGGAGCGTCTGTCAGGACAGTGAGCGCTTCACCAGTGGAGATCCAGCTCTCAGCTGTCTGAGCTCAGTCTGCAGAGGGAAGCTCCAGCGGGGTCTGTCGCTGCAGCACATCCCAGGAAGGAAAAAAAAAAAGGACATTAAAGGGCTTTCTGTTTCCAATCGGCTACAAAAACTGCAAGAGAAGGAGCCAAAAGGAATCAAATCGCGATTTAAACCTGAGCGATCTTCTCTATTTCTCTTTATTTGCTCCTTCCTGTTCTTTGTTTTCGACCAGCAGACAAAGCAGATCATCACCATCACTTCAACCTCCGTGGGAATAACTGCACTGCACTCTTAATGCGCCGCGTCAGGACGAGTCCTCTGTGGATCTGCAGTGTGTGTGACAGAGAGCGTGCGTGTGTGTGAGTGGGAGTGTGCGTGCCACCACATTTTGTGTGCGTGCGTGAGGAGGCTAATGCCCTCGGTAGTGTGGCCAGGACCAGAGGAGGATGAGTCCGGCTGTGGAGGCTCAGGCCCAGGAGGCCATGGATGCAGAGCAGAAGCAAAAGCAGCAGCAGCAGCAGCAGAATAATCTCCTGCAGAACCAGCTGCAGAATCAGCACTGCTGCGTCGAGAAGGGAGTGATGCTGGAGCCCTTCGTGCACCAGGTGGGGGGACATTCCTGCGTCCTGCGCTTCGGGGAGCAGACCATCTGCAAGCCCCTCATTCCTCGTGAGCATCAGTTCTACAAGAGTCTGCCTGCTGCAATGAGGAAGTTCACCCCCCAGTACAGAGGTAATGACAACAACCCTCTTCCAACCTCTGTCGTGCATGTTGTGGCCATTTTGCATGTCTCTTTTTTCATGTGCATGTTTAGAAGTCAGCGGGGAGTAGATGTCTGGGAGAGCATGTCTGTGTTTTCTTGCTGGCTGAGTGTCAAAGTGTGCGTGTTGAGATTATTCTCGTTTTAGGAATGAGAGGTGTCTTAAGCTTGCACAAGTGTTGTTTTTAGGTGCCTGGCAGAAGCGTGCTAAATTGTGCCACTGGGGGGTGCTGTAGCCGAAACCGTGCCACTCATTTGTAGTGCCCTGCTTGTAGGAGGCTGTGTTGACCCAGGTAAGTCGTTTGAGTAAGCGCTGGTTGTCTAGGATGGGTGGGAAGAACACATAGTGAGATTGCCACTTGCTCATATCCAGAAAGCCACAACACAGTTACCTGAAGGGCCCAGCATGAACATTGCTGCAGATTATAAATAATCCATTTAGATTTGACTGTAAAATATGCTTGTGGGAGCCACGGCCACACCATTACCAAGCTCCTCAAAAATGAAGCTAGACAATGATGCAGGGAAACAGAGACTGCTGGACTGGTTTAAGATGTCACCTCTTTATGAAGTGGCCCTTTTATGTTTGCTACATATTTTCCACACGCTCATCTGCTCTTTGATCATTCTCTCCTCCCACAATGATTTGAGCTGGGACCATTATTTGACAGGAATAAAACATCTTCAGGGTCCAGAGAAGCCATCTCTGACCACGTGCCCATCAGTGACTGTCCCATTCACCTACAGCACATCCCCCTCATATGTTATCTAAGACACTGCATCGCGGACCATGGGCTGCCTCCTTTGTGTCCCCTGCTGAGACGTGTAAGCTGATACTCGACACTCACTTTCCTCTGATCATCTTAAAAGCCACACACATGCTTGAAATGCACACCATCCTACTGAACTGAATACTATGGGGGGGAAAAAACAAAAAATGACTTTCAAATGATGACCCTGAAATCAAACCTCTCCTTTGGTCTGACATGAATGTTTTGTGGCAGTGTCATTTTTTTTTTCATGTCAGCTGTGTCGCAGATTTCACATTATCTTCCCACACTCTCCTCCTCTTTGTCACCTTGTCTCAGCTACTCTCCTTCATGGAGCAGCATTAGAGGAGCGAAGGGTGTGTGGCTGTTTTAGGATCCAAACAAAATAGGGAAATTGTGAAAATCTGTCGAAGTTCTGTGTGGTCAAACTGAAATCGGGAATCTTGTGGACGTCTGCTGTCATCTTAAATCTGCTGAAGCTCATAGCTTGATAACATCATTCAGTGTTTGATTTATATCTGCATGTATGCAGTGTTGCATTGTGGGTTGTCCATTTTTCCACTGTCTTTGTTGTTTCTGTTTGCGATGGGAATGAATAAAAAACATTTTGACTCAACTCTTTGGAGCCTTATGTCGTTTGTGTTTGGACTTTATTTTTGAAGCGTGGCATTCCCAACCTGAACAAAATGTTTTTCAGACCTAATGTGTTGGTGTTTTTGTTTTGTTCCTTTCCTTTGCTTGGGAACTTTTGTTTAAAAGATGTTCTGCCCTCCTCTCTGCTCCTCTCTCAAGGTGTGGTCTCCGTAAGCTTCGAGGAGGACGAAGAAGGGAACCTTTGCCTTATCGCCTACCCACTTCACAGTGACCCAGCAGCAGACCTAGAGAACAAGGACCACTCCGCAGACTGTGAGCCCAAGGCCAAGATGCTCAAGTGGGGGAAAATGGTGGCGTCTTCACTGCTTGTGGACAGCGACATTTACAGCAAGGACAGCCGAAGTCGCCACTCCAGGAAAGAGAAGGAAAAAAGGTGAGATCGGAGAAAATGTCCCGACTCGGTTTGCTCAAGGTCTTGTTGCCCACATCAAGAACATGTGGTAGATGCATCAACAGTGTGGGGGGGGGGGGGGGCAAAGCGCAATATCACACCTCATTTAAATGAAACTGAAGATGATGCATTTTCAAAGCATTACACAAGCAGGACATATATAAACCAAACTTTGCTTTTCCATGAATGGTAACGCTGCAGTCTGAAGACACGCATTAATTGACTAATGATGCAATTGTTGACACGCACGTACAACTTAAGACAGAACGGGCTCTAAATTCAGCACTGGGCTGATCCTTTGGCCTCAGTGGCTGGAGGGGGAGGGGGGCGGGGGTCATAGAATCAGGCTTGCATAACTGCAGTAGATGCATGTTTGTCCCTATATACAAACAGAACTGACTGAGTCAGCCGTCGCCTCTTTAGTGGACGGAGGATGAACCTGGTAGAATACAGTAGAGATTGATATGTAATGCATCAGCAGTGAGTAATACTGCTGCCTTTGAGGCCCCTTTGTGTGGATTTTTCTTTCGTCTTTATACCTACACACGTCAGATTTTTTTCTTTTCTTTTCAGCGTCGATCGTAAATCTAATGAACTTCTTCCTTTCTGTGTGCCACTCAGTGTTCAGAAACTGCAGGAGGACATGGAGCTGGAGTGGCTGCAGCAGGCTGAGGTGCTTGACTACCGGCTGGAGCACAGTCACAGTAACGCCGAGCCGCAGCTCCAACACAACCCCTGGAGCCTCAAGTGTCACCAGCAGCACCTGCAGAGGATGAAGGAGAACGCAAAGCACCGCAACCAATACAGTATCCTTCCTCTGGCTGAAAGCTTCAGTGTGCCTTGAATGTTATTGTGTTTTAGAAGTGGCTTGAAAACACATTGGCAATATTGTGCAGCACCAGCAAGCTGAGCCAGCAGTACAACTCAACCCCTGCAGATCTGCATATGAAAGGCATTTAGTGTTATCGGCAGGCTCGCCTGAGGCCTGTAACCCAACACAGTGTCTCACTATCAATGTCTTTGTTCCGTAGCATTGCCTTTCAAAAGCACTCCCATCAGATACTTGATATTACTGTGGTTCAATCTTTCGTATTGTCGTGATAATTAGATGAAAGTGAGCTCATGTGATTGCTGCTTTTCGGCACTGTCTGGTCAGGCTAGTGATAACATTTGATGTCTATGGTGTTCGACTCCTTGACTCCGTTTTCCCAGAATTCATCCTGTTAGAAAACCTGACCTGGCGGCACACTGTGCCATGTGTGTTGGACCTGAAGATGGGCACACGGCAGCATGGAGATGATGCTTCCGAGGAGAAGAAGGCCGTGCAGATCCGCAAGTGTCAGCAGAGCACGTCGGCCTCGATAGGAGTCCGCCTCTGTGGCATGCAGGTACGCTGCCATATTGGTGTAGTTTTACACGGGCACTGTGCTAATATATTATATCAGGAAATGTATACCACTGTGGCAGTTGCGCTCACCACCTTTGGGTTCACCCACAGAGGCACAGAGTCAGAAGTTATCTTTAATAAATGAAAACAAAACCAACAAAAAACTTACAGAGACTCTGCGCCGCTGTGTCTCCCGCCTGTCACACTGTGTCTCTGGCGGCATAGAGGTGATTAAGCCCCTGATGTGAATCAGGTGCACTGCATCACCTCTCTGCCACAACCACATTCATGCCTGAAATGGACATGACTGTTTAAATATGATGTATAAAGGGACTAAGGGTCCACTTGAATTATAACACTGACTGTTAATAATGGGATGTTCTACACCTGATATTCAGCTTCCACCTGTCTTCACCCCTGCAGGTGTACCAGTCTGACACAGACCAGCTCATGTTTATGAACAAGTACCTCGGCCGCAAACTCACCCTGCCCGGCTTCAAGGAGGCTCTGTTCCAGTTCTTCCACAGCGGGCAACGTCTTCGGCGTGAACTCCTGTCCCCGGTGCTGAGCAGGCTCAGAGACATGCAGGCCGCACTGGAAGCCTGCGAATCGTACCGCTTTTACTCCAGCTCGCTGCTCATCATCTACGACGGAGCGCCACACAGGAAACACACGCGGCGACGCACCGAGGACGGGCTCTCGGAAGAAGAGGATGAGGAGGACGAGGAGGTGGAGGTGGAAGCTGAGCCTGAAGAGGAAGAGGAGGAGGACGATGCTGAAGTCGCAGGTGCACTTGGTTTCCCCAACAGCCCGTCCACCGCTAGCGAAGACAGCAGCAGCAGCTGTTCCAGCAGCGGCAGTGTCAGCGGGAGTTCAGGTATCAGCCAGGCCCGACTGTCAGGCTCCTTCCCCCGAGGCTCCATGGTGGATGTGAGAATGATTGACTTTGCTCACACCACTTGCAGACATTACAGGGAGGACAGCGTGATCCATGAGGGCCAGGACAGCGGCTACATCTTTGGCCTCCAGAACCTGATCACCATCATTTCTGAGCTGGAGAACTACAGCACAGACTGAAACCTGCCGAGGCGCAGGGTTTCACAGAGGCAATACTCTCTGAGATTTGGAGGAACTGAGGAGCAGCAGGACACACAACTAGAGAGAGACCTTTTATCCCAATCGCATTAACTGGACCTAGTTTCAGCTGGACTTTCCATCGGACCCTCTTCTTCTTTCTGCCACTGGTGCTTTTTGAGGTTGCTGTTGTGTACGTGCATCTTTAGGAAGTTGAGCAGACCTGCGAGTAACACAGATCTGATGCGCTAACGATGCAGTGGTTTAGCTGCTGCCTCCAATCTGTTTTAACCCACTAAGTCATTGAGGGTGGGGAGCAAGTGAAAGCCCGAGAGATGTTTTTCCTTGTGTCTGAGTTCCAAAGAAGGTGTCGTCTTTTTGCACACGCAAACATGCACTTGAAGACGTTTTGCTGAGCGAGTGTTTAGATTGAAGCGGGGCTATCAGAGAGAGCGAGTCGTATGACGACAGAGTAGATTGGCGGAGAGGTAGTGCTGCTCACACCCTCCATTGTTCTCTATTGTCTGTTCATTCTGCCGTCCTTCTCCAACCTGTTCATCTTCACTCAAAGAGGCTCATTTAGGCGTCAGAAACAGAGGATATAGAAATATTTATTTATATGACGTTTCATAAAATAAACTAAAAGTTCGAATGAAGAGTAGGACATTCCATGTTATTAATGTTACAATAATGATATTAATTAATATTGTTATTTGACATGTTTGGATACCTCTATCTTGTATTCTGTGTTGTCCACAGTTTGTTGAAGGAGGAATTAAAATGTTTGGTTTGTGGTAATATTCTTGTCCCCTGTCATGTTTTTGGTTGCCAGGTAAAAAGAATTTCTGGATCAGTGACATTTTCGTGAAAAATATTCCGGGTGTGCTCTCCCATGTTATGGTATGAAGCAGTGATCCCTTTCTGCAGGCTGGTCAGTGCAAGCCCGTGATGAAAGATCAATTAATATCTCCACAGACACCCTGGAAAGTATTAGAGGACTGAAACTTAATACGGCCGGGCATTGGAGATGTGCTCCCACCACCTGCTCCCGTGAAAAATGACTGTCTAGCACGTTGATCCAGAGGCTGCTGTAGATGCGTCCTATAAAGTTGTGGCGTGCAGCCAAGAACACAACTTGGACAATATCCCCCGGATGTATCTATAGCCTTATTTCTCTCCAGCCTGGAAGAGTTTTCTTGCACAGATAGAGACGGCGGAGTCGTTTTGGCAGGAGCAGGATGACTGTGACATGCAGGGCGAGTCTCAGCCAGTTGTGGTCATCGCCAGCCGGTCTGAGGCAGCCGCAGAAGGAGGCGAGCGCTCTCTGAGTCACAGGCCTGGAGTGATGTGGGGAGAACCAGCGGTGCACGTAAGGAAAAGCTGTTAAACAGACACTGGCTTGTGTCAACAGAGCGCACGAGTCATTAAAGCTCCACTGTTCCCACTCTGCCATGTAGGTAGAGAAATCCATCTGGCACACAAATATCAATGAAACAAATTGTACAGAAACCGATTTCACTATATTTCTTCTAATGAATATTCTTGTGTAATGTAGTGACTCCAATGTACAGGCTGTGTCCTGATAACAAACTCGTACACATTTCTGCAGGATTTAAAATTTTTATTCTCATGCCTGTCAGTAGTTTTAAGTCATAGGAACTGTTTGTTTAGTAGATCTGTTTGTGCATATGCTGATGCATTTCAAGGAAAATACTGTGTAAAAGTGAATTTTTCCCATGTTTAAATTTGAACTGATTTATCACACAAACTGAAATATTTTAAGCCACCTTTTTTATCGTCAGCCATCAATGAACTCAAAATACAAATGTATTTTGATTTCACTGATGGCTGATGATAAAAAATAGAAATCAGAATATTTCCAATCAGATGTTTTGAAAAAATTCAACTTCAGGCCATATCTATCACAAATGAAAAACATTTAAAGCTCAATACATTTTAGTTTATATGCTATGAGTGCTGAAATAACTGAGACATTTGTAATTCTATTGTAACGTCAGTCTAAAAACTGAAGGCAGATTAAAAAATGGCAATGTTTTTCTCACATAATGGACAGCAGCATACCATGTTTGTTAATTTATACAAATTATATTGGGCTTAATCATGATATTCATTTTGTCACTCTCTGATACCCCAGAAATGTTACTGGTGATTGGTTATAGGGGGGAAAGAAGAGGAGAGTAAGCATGGAGGCTCACTACAGAAAAATCTGATTTTGTTACAGTGAAACTAAAAAATGAATGGATCAGGCTTTGTTATGGTTGGTGGACAATAGTTATAATCACTCTGATTTCACTTGTTATATTTGGCTTTTAAAGGTCAAATTTTCCCTCTGTGATAACATGTGTTCTTGTTTCGGGAACAGTTCAGGTTGCTTTGGTGAAATTTCAAATTTAGTCCCTTTGACAACATCTAAAATATTTTTATAGCGCTTTATCTCTGAAAATGGACACCCAATTCCTTTCATTGCATTTAATTATCAATATTCACTACATACTGATATTTTATTTTAGTCTGGACAGGCATTAATCTCCACACAAACAATTCAATTTTACTCTGTTCAATGTTCTTTTTAAAAACCTTATTTTAAATAAAACAGAACACTATGGAGACAGTGTGCTTTTCTCAGGCCATACTGGAAATAGGGACCTCCTGCGTCTGGCCATCTGTCACATGCTCGCTGGCTTTTGGATGTGAACATGTTGTCCCGGGATGTCTGGGGTCTGATGCACAACAAATTCCTGTTTCTTATATCCTCTGTTTAACTGAGTGATTCACTCTTATCTGACTGATGTTTTTAATATTTATATTGTTTGAAGACAGAGAGGAATCATGGTATAAACGACCCGGCATTGTTCTCAAAGATCCTATTGGTTGATATATGCATGCTTTTTATATGCCGTACGCCCTTCTCAGCCGGTAATCCTATAGCATTTCAGGACAGTACAATGTAAGGTCAAACCGTCATTGACTGGCCAGACATGCACTTTAGTCTCTAAGCGTCTAGGTCAGGGAGGGACTAGCAGGAGAGGTTTATGAGCACGTACTGCATTAGTATTTACGAGAGACTTACAGGGCCCACTATTTGCCATGTTTAATGAACCTTCGGGGATCAGCTGCAGAGCTGCTGTCAGGTCTGAAGCATGTATGTTGAGGTCTCTGTGTGATTGCAGAGGGGATCGAAAGACTGATAGATGAGAGGATGTAGAATATAAGCTCATCCCTCTCCAATGTACTAGGGAGAGCAGGGGGATGGAGGTGGGGAGGGGGAGTGGGTGACCAATGTTGCATAACAGCCTCGGGGTCAGTGGGCTGCCTGCAACCATCAGAATGATCCCATTCTGTCACCGAATTGTGCGTTTGTGTGTATTTTCCACTGCATGCATACTGTGTAGAGTCCTATGCTGTACTGCAGTTATTTAATGGTGCTGGATCACGCACGTGTGCATGTGAGTCCTTGTAGCCCAATGCTTTGACAAGGGTGCCAGTGTAAAGTGGAGCACTTGCATAACATTGGTTAAAATCGCTATGGCAACAGCAGCCTTCGCCCGGGAATGAAATGGTGCCGTCGTTTTTTTTAGGTCATCAGAGTCAGACCCGTGTTCATCAAGACATTACTACGCTTTGTGGCTTCATTCATCAAAGCTACTCCAAATTCTATGAGTCAGTTTTTTAAATGCACTTAAAAAATAAAAGGACAAATTGATGTACATGAATGATGTCACACATAATCTACTATCCACTTGTTGTGTCCCACTCTTTTGTTAGTGCTTGACTCTCACTCAACATATAGCTCACAAACAAAGAGTTTTTATGTGTTTATTTCTTAGCGTTTTTGTTTATCTAAATCTATTTTTACTTGTCCTCCATCTGTGAATATGTGTGTGAAATTCTGATTGGTTCTACATAATGAAAGCCTAAGTCCTCCTATGAAGCCCTCACAAACTGCCGTGCATACTCTCACTTCACAACACGTGGCCTAAAATATACAGATCCCTCTTTTTTTTCCCGGTGCCGAGGAATTTAATCGTGAACACAATTACTCAATGTGGTCTGTGGGGTAACTGTCCGATGACTCCTACGTACCATCACATGTTTGGTCGTGTCCTTGCACTGCCATCTGAGAATTGCCCCATTGTCTGTTACACAGTTCAGTGTACAAGCAGGCTGGCTGCTGCCCCAGGCCGGTCAACAGGGAGCTGAAAGCAGTGTGTGCACAGCCAGGGTGCACTGGTGTGGTTTAATTCTCCCTACAGGACATTTCATGAGACTCAAACTTTGTGTATGAAGCTTCTACGCTTGTTTCAGTTTCTTCAAAACGTACTTAAACTGATGATAGCAACGGAATACGTGGACCATGCTAAACACTGAGATAAGTGGAAAAGATAGAAACGTATTTGAAATAACGTATAAAGAAAAAAAAGGATAATAAGAAAAATGGAAATGTGTGTTTTGTCTACTCTCATAGACAAAACACACGGGGGGCTCGAGCCAAACCCAGGAGACTGTTTGTGCCTTTGGTCTTAGAATATCCTTCAACACCACCCTTGGTCCAAAAGTATTTCAATGACAAGTAGTTCAGTTAATGAAAAAATACAAAAATCTAACAATGAAACACTTTTCAAAATAACTTATTATTTTGGATCCTGCTGAATAAACCAATAAAGTCTAGTGTAAAATGGTGTTTAACATCATTTTATGAGTGTCACAGACAGTGGTGTAGTGGTCAGGGCTCACGCTTCATAGAGAGAATGTCCCTGGTTGTAGTCCAGGTTGGGAAAGTTCTCCCTGTGCATGTATGGGTTTTCTCCAAGTTCTCCTATTCCCTCACACAGTTCAAATACATATATCCAGGCTAACTTGGGACCCTACATGTCCTTAGTTGTGAATGTGAGTGTGTGTCTCTGCCCTGTGATGGGCAGGTGACCTGTACAGTGTGTACCCTTCGCTCAGCAGGGATCGGCTGCGGGGCCACAGGACCCTGGGTTTGGATAAAGTGGTGAAGAAGATGGATGAGTTGTTAATCTGACCTCATCTGGTCAAAACACATCACGCATACTCCGTTTTCTTTCCACTACTGGGATTCCAAAAATATGTAATGTATACACATCAACATCAAAACACCAGCATAAAGACAAAAGATGATCACAAAATGAAGCCAATTGTTTCTGTGTATCCAGGACATGGACATGCCTGTTGTGACAGGTGTTGAACCGAGTTGGACTTATACAGACAGTTACATAACAAGGTCAATCTTGTAAAGCGGTGGAGATGAAAGCAAGAAAGACCAACTAAATGTAGATGCTGCCTGTTTGCTCTGTCTCACAAATAAAGATTATAGAAAAAAATAAGTAAACCTGTGTGTGGATTAACCTCCCAACTTGCTCAACAATCTCCATGTGAATTGATCAGAGCTCTGGCATCAGTGAGGCGTGTGTTTGTGTGTGCGACTGACACAGATACGCCGTGAAGTTGTTTTTCAGGTCAGTTTAGAAGAGATTATGCTGCGGCGCTTTACTTAAAGGATTGAGCGATGGCAAGATGGACATAGCGTACGACTTACTGTTCTGGATAAATGGATTTGAGAAACAGCTGCGTGTGAATGAATGTCAGTGTGATCTCTGAATGTCAAACCTTCTATATGTGTGTGTGGTTTGATGTGGAGCAAACTCCCAACTTGAAAAAAATCTCAAACTAAATCCCTAATTTGATATCTCCATAATACCTCAAGGGACTAAGTTAAATCTGAAACAATTTACATTCACTCAGGAATTATCTGATTAGATTTTGTTGCCAAAGGTCAACGTCACAGAGACACAGTTTTTCACATTTTAATGAACGCAATATTGCACACAAGCTTTGAGTTATATTTCAAAGCCGTCTTCACTGAATTGGCAAAAGTAGGATTTGCCAAGCATATATATATATATATATATATATATATATATATATATATATATATATATATATACAGCTCTGAGAACAAAGAAATTATATTGCGTGATGAAAAATATTGTCTGTATTTGTACATCAACTTAGACGTCACTGTTTCGTTCAGGTGAGCAACTAAGTGTGCATGTAATCAGATTTCTTTTACTGGGATTCACATGAAAATACAGGAGATATAAGTATTCTTTAGCGTTGGAAATGCACTGCTCCACTTATTGATAGTGTGTTGTGGCAACAGTGGAAATAAAAACATGGAAATACTTTTATTGGAACACAAGCCTTGTTGAACACAACACTCAACATGGCTGTGGTTCTTTTCATCAGTTTGGTCACATGGTTGCCAAGGATTGAGCAAGTTGACGTACCAGTTTTGCCGTCACAAACGTGACAAAAAGCGTGAGTGGATATGGTTGGCATGAGGAACTTATTCATGTCACTGTTAAAAAGTATTTGGTCACTGTCATAGTTTGTTGTCATGAAAGTGACACTAACATTTATCAAGACTCCTTCATGTTTTTAATGTGAAATAAGGACGCTGCAAATCCTCATTTCATTCAAGAGGCCTATTTTAAGTGTATCGCCCTGATTAGACTCCAGCGGAGTCCCGTCTAATCGGGACATCTTGTGACAAATCACAAAGATACAAGCTAAAAATGTGACACAGGACTCTGTGGCCACAACAAGAAGGTTAACATACTGATTACTCTGTCGAACATCTTTGTTTAGAAAGTTAGAGTACTTATATGAGCTTTTCCTCCTACACCTTAAACTGAGAGGTATGACATCACTTTGATACAGATGAGTGATAAACCATTTAATGTTTTGACGTCTGTGTGGACAAATCAGACATTAATGAAGTTCATCCCGAGGAATAAACAGTCTTATTTTTGAATGAAAACCCATGTATGCAGAGGAGAGCTTCATTTCTTTTAACTCCACAAATAACACACATCTAACCTCGCTCTGTGAGTTCCACAACATTCAGATCAGGTTGTTTAACAACTTTTTCTAATTCAATGTACAGTAACCTACGCACAAAAAGTGAGGACATCTATGCTTGGCTGAGTATTTCTTTGCTATAAAAATAAAGCCTGATTATTTCTCTTTTACAAATCTAAAATGTTAGGGAATGATCAGGTGATTCAAAGCAGCTTTTCTTCGCCACTGACTCTTGGCATTGTTGTTGTCGTCTTTCCGTCGGTCAGATAATCAGTACCTGGATTCACCGGAAGCTTGAAACAAGAGTTAACAGCAAGGAAAGCTGTTTGAATGACTTAGGAAACTGAATAATCTCTCTGCTGATGTTTATTTACAAATGTGGCGCTGATCAAAAGAAGAAGAAAAAAAACAGGCTTTCCAGTTACATGAGATTTGTTTTGAAAAGAAGTATCATTACAACAAATAAATAATATACCAAACCTAATACAGCACTATCACTATCATCCATTTAGGTTACTGCAGCTTCCTACACTTCTGTCTAATAAAATTAAATATAATCAAACTGCTCAAAATGCGTTCAATGCACAACCTCCTGTCTTATCAAATATTAAATATTTTACTGTTTTAAAATTGTTTTATGTTGGAATAAATTGAGTTGTATTTGTTGCAATGATGATTTTTTTTATAAATAAAGCTGTGTTTGGCAGGTGCAGCAGTCTACACTTGATCGATGCTCTTAACCTTACTCTTAAACTTACCTATTTGAATCTGCATTACATTTACAAGAAGTCCATTTACAAGAGTCTGTTTCTTTTAATCATGATTTCTTCAAAATTAAATAAGGCTCTAGCAGATTTTTCCTACTGCTGTACACTTGTAGATGTCTCACCCCCTCACTTTGAAAATGACTGGATTAGATCAGCATGTCAACTTTTCAAGTATTTTTTACTTTCATATGGGATGAACCAATGCATGATTTAAAAATATAAAGAAATGTAATAAGAAACCAATATAAAACTGCTTCTAGAGCAGTGAAATAGTCACAGCTACATTATACAACAGAAACCAGTATTTATCAGAGGAAGATAAAATCATGTCACAACCTCTTTTTATCCTAAATCGTTCATCAAATCCCTGCTAGGGCACTTCATCCCACTCTCACGAAGGAGTCAGCTGTTAAATATCGTTAATAGGACACGCGTCTAGCAGGTTTTAAATACTAAATGCAGCCAAAATGATTGCTGTTAAGAACGTCTGATGTCATCCTCGTGCAGGGAGACCAGAGGGATGGAGCATGAATGCATGAGAGGAAGAGCAACATCCAGCCAAGACATAATTAGAGTGTTATATAATGGCGGCGGTGACGCTGTCCGCCAGGCGTTGGGCCCGAGCTGGCCTCGGGGTCCCCTTGTACCCATGGCGTGCCCAGTCAAACTCATTTACACTGACCTCTTAATTACTTTAATGAACCATCCCAGGCTCAGATCAACACAAAGCACACTCTTTATTCAAGCTCGTCCATGAAGGTCACATAAAAGAAGACTTTCTGCCCCCTCAGATTAGTCTTTGTGTGTTATTGTGGCTTGGTGTTGTGCTGCCAAACCTTGATTGGATTACTCACGGATTACAGCAGTTTGGGCTTAAGAGGGAAACGTAGATAAATACTGTGAATATATAAGACCATTGTGAAACACTGGGTTGTGTCTGCCAAATAGTCGTCCATAGCCCAACGTGGTTTCAGTGATTGGCAAGTGCCAGACGTGGTGTTATGAAATTAAATTGAAATACTACAGCCAAGGCTTGAAGTCCATCTCTCTCGCTCTCTCTCACCCACAAACATACACATGCACTCTCCTTTTGGGATAGCCGTCACTGTGTCCATAACTCTATCCCCAGTGGTTTCTATGACCCCATCATATACAGTACATAAATAGTTTGTGTGTTGTTACAAGTGTGCATTCCCAGCTGGGGAACAGCTCAGCACTGATGTAACTCTCATGCAGCCGATCGAGAGGATTATCTGGGGGTTTCACCATTAAAACCATTAAAAAGCATGCTCATACCTCAATGTATGGAGATACTACATGAAATCACTACACACATGTCCAACAGCCACAGCCACTGAAAGAGCAGCAGTGAAGTGTAAAAAAAGTCTTAGAGAAGACTGAAGCTTCATTTCTGTGCATGAGAGAAGCAAAGTGTCACTGACTTCCCCAAAACAGCCTTCTTCTATTATAACCTTTACTTCATGCATATATCTGCTATCTACTGCAGGAACACATGCTTCCACACCCGACACCCACGAGGACTTTTCACCGTTTGCATTCACTGGGCTCTAAAAATAAGGAAAAATGTGACTCATCTGGAACAGACGCAAATTAGCCTAGTGGCCAGTCGCATCATCACCCAATGTGTTCCTGCAAACGTATCGACTTCCCACACCTCGGGCCCGCTGCATGCTTCTCTACACACACCACTGTTTTGCAGGCATATGTGTCTGCTTGTATGTAAGTGGGCATCAGTATGGAGTGTATTTTACTCATGGTAAAAATTTAGAAAAAGCAGGGCCGGTGTTTAGAGAAGGTGTGCCGCTGACCTACTTTTGAATAGTTTAAATTACGGCGTCACAACAGTGTGAAGGGAGTGTCATCATGTTCACATATTTGTTTTTATAGCTGATTGAATAAAGCCTGCTCATCCTGACACTAGTTTCTTTATTAAATGTTTTCCATCAAGGTAACCTAAACTAAATCTGAAAGCTTGGGTCAGTTAAACCGAGCAGAAAGTCATTGAAGTATTGAGTTTAACAGAGAAACCAATTAGCAAATATTTACTAAATTAATTTAATGTTTGAGTAACTTTTAAAAAGCATCCCATAATGACTCAGTTGTGCATTTTTTATTCTCTTACTTCATAATAGTGTGTTTCATAAACCATTTTCTTCTATTATCAATATTAGGGCAGAATGCAACTTCAACACTATGATTATCCATAAAAGTCGAAAAGCTTTTGGATGTGTGTGAGGTAAAAATGGCAAAACAGTTTGAATATGGAACTAAAAGAATTTCTCAACTTTTTTGAGTATGTGTGAGAAACTGTTAATGTACTGATAGATGTGCGTATACAGTACATCTTCCACCTTGCCCAATGCAGGCCTTCAAAGTTACACTTGTTTCCTTATTCATTAGGCTTTGTTCCAACTGTGTGCTGCATTGTGTGTGAGCATGTTATTGCAGGCACCACTGAGAGATACTATGTACATACACAAGGCATATTTTTGATATGGCCAAACATAATGGGTTAGTACATAGTAAATGTAAAGAAACACCAATTCACCTCAAAGCTAAAACTTTGATTATTGTTGATTCATTAGTTTATGGTGGGATTTGAATAGTTGTGCTTCTGCCCACTCCCTTTTTGGCAGGAAATCAGTAGATGTCTTTTTAGATAACCGTGGGAGACACACCACCTCAGCCACACAGCCCACGTGCACGGCTTGTCATTCTCCGCTCCTTCCAGACTTAGAAATATTTTCACTTTATGCATCCAGAGCTCCATCTGATCCCCAACTCCCGTGTGTTGCTTGTGAGCCCGCGGAAGGCACACCGTCTTGGCTACACAGTTTGAGGCCCTGCACGCCCCTGGTACTCCGTGTCCCCTGTACTCCTCTCCACACTTAGTCATATTTTCAAACTGGCCACACTTAGACACTATTTTTTTTCTTTCCACTCTGCTCCCAGGCCCCTGGTACTCCACGGGGCCTCCATGCCTGCGCCCCTCCAGGGTCCCACCCCGAACTCTGACACCATTTTCAGGTCAACCACATTTTGAACTTCTCCTTCTTTCTTGGTGGAGTACCAGGGGCCCAAAGATGCCATTTTGTACATGGCAACCCCGTGCCACCCGACAAAAGCTTAGATCGAGGGATGACAATTCAATAGATTACAGCGAGGGAGCTGCTCTGTTACGTACGAAACCCTGACCAAGAATCAGGTCGTCTGCAAGTGATTTAGAGCCAGGTCCTCCACAAACATGCGTTCCCACAGCGGGAGAGGGGTGACCATCATTCGGCCATATATAAGACATCTTTAGAATTAGCTACTTCATTAACTTTAGATGAAATATTTCTAAATATGCTAACAGTGTCTGTAAATGTAAAAGAAAGTCTTGTGCACACTGAGGTGAGCCCTGGCCTAACCATCTGACCTATTTGTTAATGAAATGAAATCAGCTTCATTTCCATGACGCATGCAAAACAGTCGGTGTCGTAGTAGTGTAACGATTAGAAGCGGGTCAGATCTCTGTGTGTGGAGTTTGTATGTTCTCCACTTCGGTGGATGGACCATTACAGGCAGGTCATCACAGGCCTTGTCTGCATTAAGCAGGTACAGACTGTATTGGAGTTGCACAGATCATCTGTGATAACATCACAAACAATTGGTTACATGTTTTCTAGTTTCTAAACAGTATTTTAGCATCCTTGTTCATGATGTTGATGTAAACAACAAACATACCAAAGTCTATTTTTACTGATGATAAGCCAGACATGTTCATTTATATACTGCATTTATTATCTATCAGCAGGCTCCTTATTTGGAGTGTCGATTCCCTGAGAGTCCTTCAAACCCTGTCACTTCTGTGCCGCACTCTCCAAACATCTCCTAATAATGAACTGGTCATGTTTTGGGGTTTTTTGTAAATATAATCATCCATTCCTCCACCTTGTTTTCTGCGTTATCTAATTTATGTCACGGATGCTCAAGCTGATCCCAGCTGACACATCACCAGTCCACCACAAGGCAAACACAGACCATTATAAACACTCACATTCACACACAGATAATTCAAGGGTCACCGATGAGAGTAGCAAAAGAATACATTATGAAAACCAACACACTACACAACCCACAGTCACAATCAGTAAGCAGTGATTTTTACATTTGGTCAGTCTTATTAGGGCATTTGGTTTTTAACAAATGATAAAAGATTGTACATTTTACCATGTAACATGATGGAGTCAGCAAAAACAAGAAATCTGTTTTAATATCAATATTTTTCAGGATTTGTATGTGCAAAATAGTGTGTGATACCCTTGAGCTTGAGGCACAACATCTTCTCTTATCCAGTCCATATGCAAATGTAGAACGTAAATAGAGTGGCTGCTTCCTGCTTGTGGCTCGGGGTTCAACATGCTGTGTAAGAGAAGGATGCAGACAGACGCACTGACCTGGACAGGTGCACACGTACAGCAGGAAAAAAAAAACTTCCTTAAATTTGAGTATCATTTGCTTGGACTTCTCTTCTATCTCTCATACATACTCCCAGGACATTATAATCTCGCTCTCAGGGACTGATGACAGAAGATGCTTCAGACTCCATGTTCCCTCAAATCATTAAAGCACAACTGATTGCCAATTTATTCTCTAATTCACTCTTTTGTGAAAAGAGTTGTATGTTTTATTCTAAGGGAAATTTGCTCACACAGTCGGTTATGAGGCATGATGATCATTACAGACTATTCAGAGTGCTGTAAAAGGCAGAGACTGAGGGGGGCTGTGTGGTATTCACTTGTCCTCACCTCTGTGTTAGCTCAAAGCTCTGTGCCCATTATGTAACCACGTGAACAAATATCCCTTCATCTCAGGGCAGATGAGCTGGTTCCCACTGTCTGTGTGCATGCACGTGTGTAAAACAAATTAAGTGAAAAACAATGACAGGTCTGGAGTGCGGAGGTTGATCAGATGTACAGATGGATGAAAGCTCCAGTTGTCTTTGTCCTGTGGCGTCGTTATTCTGGGTCAGTGGCTAAGTGTGCCACCAGCACAGGGCTCGTCAATACTGCAATCACGGAGAGATTTCTCATAGCACGACAAACTAATGAAACTTTCTCAGTACACACAAACACTTTGACTCAGCTGCACGGATGTGTGAGCATATTGGAATTTCAGTATTTGATTTTGTTTGCATCTCTCTCTCTCTCTCTCTCTCTCTCTCTCTCTCTCTCTCTCTCTCTCTGTCTGTACTGTATCTCTGTCTGTATCTCTCTTTGTCACACACGTACACACACACACACACACACACACACACACACACACACACACACACACACACACACACACACACACACACACACACACACACACACACACACACAATATGAAAGCATTGATGGTGATGATGATGATGATGATGATGATGATTGTAAACTCGGATCACAAACTAAACTTAAGAAAACGCTAATTGTTTTCTGGTCTCATATGTTGGTCTGTATAAGGTACATTGAACCACATAGTGGACTCTCGGGGTAATTACACCACAAAGACCACAGCTTTCCACCCTAATATATTTAATCCCAACCTTCGTAAACAACTGTATGACCTTAACTTGACCTATATTTTAACCTGACTGAAACCTGAATCCTTAAACCAGTTCTCAACAGGTTTTATCACTCACAAGGTAGGCCAGCAAAAGTAGAGCATTTCAAGGGTGTGCACGTGTACACACACACACACACACACACACACACACACACACACACACACACACACACACACACACACACACACACACACACACACACACACACACACACACACACACACGCACAATGATCAAGACTGAGCTGAAGCAACACTGACCTCTAATGGTAAGATTTCCTCAGTATCTAACACTATTTATTGTTTGACATAAAAACGAGACGGTTGCAGTACTTAATTATTTCTCACTCGTCAGAACGTTTTCTGAGGTGAGAATGTCATGCATACAAGAATAAAAGTAAGAGGTGATATTAGGTTTATTCAAATGAAACACCACAGCCTCTTTATTGTCTCCATGATGAAATAAGAAATCTTTTTGTTGACGTTTCTTACTGGTAAAATGACTATTAACAAGATTAGCAAATGTAAACCAATGCAACTGAAAGGAATGAAGTTAGTGCTCAAGTACATTCCCACAAGATAAAAATAAACCAGCGCACCTCTTTGATTACTTCCACACCTTTGGTGTGACACGCAAGGTGGAAACTGAGGTTGTATCTAACTCTCAATCCCTTTCTGTGACAAATAATTTGGCCAGCTTTCAAAAAGATAAAACATTAGCAGCATGAAAAAAAAACAGATTGAACAGAGATTGTATTGTAATATGATTTTAAATGTACTCTGCATGATGTAATTAAAACAAATTTACTTATTTGTAGTTTTCTATAGCGGGTCTATAGTTAAAGAGTGCTTCTTTAAATGGAATACTTTGCTCCAGTTGCATCATGATAACATTTGAATACATTACAAAATGTCCTTTTTCTCATAATGTCATTCAAACCATCAAACTAACAAATATTTCAGATTTATTACATGTAAGGTGAAACATTGCATGCCATATTAATTTTGATCCGGATGAACATTAGAGAGGGAACCACTGCAGAGTCTGGAGAAGCCTGAAGACCATCGCGTGTGTGTGTGTGTGTGTGTGTGTGTGTGTGTGTGTGTGTGTGTGTGTGTGTGTGTGTGTGTGTGTGTGTGTGTGTGTGTGTGTGTGTGTGTGTGTGTGTGTGTGTGTGTAGGTGGTAAATATGTACAGTATATGTGTAGATTGTATGTGTGTGTGTATATATATATAAGTCTATATTATATATGCATATATATTTAAATATATCATACTAACTACTGTTAATACAGAAAAATTATTAAATATTAAATATTGGAGAAGGGATAGGACTTGATAAGTCTACTTCTTCCTACTCCTTTTCAGGCATGATAACTCGATATATGTGTGTGTGTATGTATGTATGTATGTATGTATGTATGTATGTATGTGTGTGTATATTGAAAAATATAATTATATATTTTGTATGAATATATTTTCATAAGCTGTAATTTAACAATTTACTATCATCAAATGGTGTATATATTTTTGGATACGTGTGTATGTGTATGTATATGGTTATGTCTGTGAATGTACAAAATGTTTGAATAACACATGCCTGAAATGAATGAACAAAAATAAATGAATGAATAAATAAATGAATTCAATTCAATTCAATTCAAAACAAACGTATACCTCGTCTGTGCCTTCTTCATGCTCCTACCTCTCCTAAACGTCCTGTAATGTGTAGGAATTGTGAAGGAATATCCGATCATCTACCTTCTATCCCTAGAATCTAATCATTTTAGTTTTTAAACAATTAAAATCTAAATCCTGATTGAAACATGTAATGAGATCAGGTGTTTTTCTTTTTTTTCTTTTTTAAACCTGAGACCAACAGTGACTATCACACCTAAAACTGTTACAATGTATGGAACCTTTTTAGTTGATATGTCAAGAGTGTAAACAACAAACAATAACAATTTCTTATGATCTGATTTTTAAGCCTGTCCATTGTAGATATGGGTCATTTTCATTAGAATTCATATATGTCTT
The DNA here is from genome assembly GCF_963383615.2 of Lipophrys pholis. NCBI lineage: Eukaryota > Metazoa > Chordata > Actinopteri > Blenniiformes > Blenniidae > Lipophrys > Lipophrys pholis. The sequence continues at coordinate 14,519,656 of NC_137637.1, forward strand.
AAAGACAGTATATGTGTGTGTTTTGTTTTTTCAGATAAAATGAACAGAAGGCTATCAGCTGGCTCCTTCAGGGTGCAGAGGTCACACGTGGAGAATTAGAAGCCTGCGGGCCGGAGCGCCCTCTAGAGGATGGGATGTCTTTATGTTCCCCTGTTAAATCTCCAGCGTTGACTCCTTAAAATCAATGCATTTAGGGAAGTTTTTTTTTTTTTTTTTTTTAATCCGTGTGTAGTAGACAGCCAGCTCTGTGGTGGCTGCACAGAGAGGGGCATGTCGCGCGCGGGTCTATGTGTGTATGTGTGTGTGTCTCAGAGAAGTGACGTGTGCGAGCGGCTTGTCTGGTGACGTGTCTCTCCGGTTCTCTCTTTTCTCTCGGAGCGGCTGATGGAGCCACACTGACTCCGCTCACCACTCACACGGTTACTACTGACACGGCTGGAGGCGGCACGCGGACACCATGGGGAGTAAGTGACCTTACATTCTGCTCGGCTCGTGTTTGGGGTGACCCGAAACCTCCGCTGACTTATTTTTTTGAAAAGCCTCAACAAGGAGCGTTTGTGTGCTCTCGTCGGGAAGCTAATCGGCTAACCTTGGCAGGTTGGGTGGCAACTTGAGCTCGCTCACAACCGGAGCAGGTTTACGTTAAAAATGTGTTTAACCTGGATGGATTAAGACTTCTGTCTCGCACATCTGTGAGATCTCACGCCATGTGTGGATCCTTGAAGTTGTCTTCAATGCGAAACGTTTTTTAAACCGATTACTACCTGACTATTAGGGCTGAACGCTAGTTAGCATCAGGCTAATGCTAACTGAATGAAATGACCAGGCAGGAGAAATACTTCAAAAAAACAACTCTGATCTCTCGTTTCTTTGGCGACAGTACTCTTTTAGGTTGATGTGTGAACACGGACTGATCGGGTAGTTGAACGTGAGGCGGTAAACGTGTGTGAGGGCGCTTGTTGTCATTGTGGGTTTTCCTCGATAGACAGCAGAGACAATTCACTGAGGGGCAGCTGTAAGAGCGAATGCAAACGTGTCAGTCTCCACACATGTAAGTGTGTACATGTGTCCTTAAGCTTTGCATTTTGTGGGTTTGTCCCAGACTGACATGTTTGGCTTTGCTGGCAGCTGTCTTGCTCTGTGTTAGTGCTGACGTAGCCTGCAGGTAAAGCTGGCTTGAAGAGGACAAGACAAGTGAAAACGCTGTTAACAGTGAGGAGAACTAGTGATGTTCTTAACTATTGTGTGTTCTCTCTCATTTTAACATGGCGATCTTTTTCTCTGCACAGTTAAGTTTTTAGAGGTCATCAAACCGTTCTGTGCGGTTTTGCCAGAAATCCAGAAACCAGAAAGAAAGGTAAAGACTCTTGTCATATGACAAAATGTGTTTTTTTTCCGACACAATTATAGGGAAGAGCTTCATATCTTTTCTGTTTTTTCTCTCTTTTTTTTTAACTTTGCAGATTCAGTTTAGAGAAAAAGTACTATGGACGGCCATCACACTATTCATCTTTCTGGTGTGCTGCCAGGTCGGTATCCAATTCTAACGGTCCTTAATGACAATTATTATACTCACTGGTTGTGCACTCGCTGTTGCTCAGTGTTTATGTGTCCTATGTTTCAGATTCCACTGTTTGGTATCATGTCATCAGATTCAGCAGATCCCTTCTACTGGATGAGAGTAATCCTGGCTTCCAACAGAGGTGATTGCTTGTTTTCTCTGAATTTTCACACTGCAGAGGTCTTTGCAACTCCACTGACATGAAATATTTGTCTGCTGTTATCAGTAGTAGTGTAATCTCACAACCGCTTGTTTTAAGTCAAAGGTCAACAGTTGCTGGTCCACTTGCTTTCCCCCCTCTAATCTATAGCTATTGTTGCACGTTCTGACAGTAATGCTGATTACTTTATTCTGCAGGTACTCTGATGGAGCTGGGTATCTCACCCATTGTCACCTCAGGCCTGATCATGCAGCTGTTGGCTGGTGCTAAGATCATTGAGGTGGGAGATACTCCCAAAGACAGAGCGCTCTTCAATGGAGCTCAGAAACGTAGGTGGCATTTCTCACCGCTTCTGCTATTTTTAAAACCATTTCACATACCCTTTGAAGCCTTTGACAATGTTTTCCTTAGATGCCTGTACACTGAAGACTTTTAATGATGTTTCTTTGTTTTTCCCAGTAACTTGTCTTGCCTCTTTTCTCCCTCTCTTTGCAAGACGACTCATTTCAAATATGGTTTTTCTGTGCCTTGCAGTGTTTGGAATGATCATCACCATTGGACAGGCCATTGTATATGTTATGACTGGCATGTATGGAGACCCTTCAGAGATGGGTGCTGGGATATGCTTGCTCATCATCATCCAGGTTAATATGATGTCCGACTTTGCTGCTTTACATTTTAAATGAATAAATCCATATGATTTAACTACCCAGAAAAAAAAACTAAATCAGTCAGCACTCTTGTTAATATGAAAAATTAGACACTTACAGCATAAACTGATATTACAATCTTCACTGTTTTCATGTTCTAATTAAAAAAATGTCTGTCTTTGTCTTCAGCTCTTTGTTGCGGGTCTGATTGTCTTGCTGCTGGACGAGCTCCTTCAGAAGGGCTATGGTCTGGGATCTGGCATTTCTCTCTTTATCGCAACCAACATCTGTGAGACAATTGTGTGGAAGGCCTTCAGCCCCACAACTGTCAACACAGGCAGAGGTAGCAGCACTGGGAATAAACGCATTTGGTCTGTGGCTGATGAGAATGAAGAGACGTCTTGTCACTGACTCACCATGTGACTTGTGTTTTATCCAGGCACTGAGTTTGAAGGTGCCATCATTGCTCTCTTCCATCTGCTGGCCACGCGCACGGACAAAGTGCGCGCCCTGAGGGAAGCCTTCTACAGACAAAACCTGCCTAACCTCATGAACCTCATCGCCACTGTCTTTGTGTTTGCGGTGGTTATATACTTCCAGGTGAGCAGGACAACCGAACTACATGGTTGCATTTTACACTTGATCTTACCAACTATATTCACAATTTTTGTCTAATGTCAATGAAAAATGTCTGAAATCTCAGATTCTGGCATGTCATGACACGCAAGATATTCCTTTCTTTCTTTCTCAGGGTTTCAGGGTGGACTTGCCCATTAAGTCGGCCCGTTACCGTGGCCAGTACAACACCTACCCCATCAAACTGTTCTACACCTCCAACATCCCCATCATCCTGCAGTCTGCTCTGGTGTCCAATCTTTATGTCATCTCTCAGATGCTCTCAACACGTTTCAGCGGCAACTTCTTGGTCAACCTCCTGGGAACCTGGTCTGTAAGTATTTACTGGAAGTTTTGCTGTCAGCCTTACGATCATCTGCCTGAAGGATAACACTACCAATAGTTTGGATATTGTGGAGCCTTGATAGACTGGTGTCAGATTTGCTGGTGTGAACAAGACCTTTGTGTTTAGGACACCTCGAGTGGAGGACCAGCTCGGGCCTATCCGGTGGGCGGCCTCTGCTACTACCTTTCTCCTCCAGAGTCATTTGGTTCGGTTTTAGATGATCCGGTTCATGCGGTTATCTACATCGTCTTCATGCTTGGCTCTTGTGCCTTCTTCTCCAAGACCTGGATTGAAGTGTCTGGTTCCTCGGCCAAAGACGTAAGTGTGTTCTGCAGATATCGGCTCGTTAAAGCTTTGCCCGCGTAATACCGCCCACTAACTCGTCACTGTGTGTGTGTCAGGTGGCAAAGCAGCTGAAGGAGCAGCAGATGGTGATGCGAGGACACAGAGAGACCTCAATGGTGCACGAACTCAACAGGTACGATCTCTCTGACCTCAGGTGTACAGCCCATGGTTTATAGTGGGCATTCTTCACTCATGTGCGTGTGTTTGGGTCTGCAGGTACATCCCCACGGCGGCCGCTTTCGGTGGGCTCTGCATAGGAGGGCTGTCTGTCATGGCTGACTTCCTAGGTGCCATCGGATCGGGTACAGGAATCCTCCTGGCTGTGACCATCATCTACCAGTACTTTGAGATCTTCGTCAAGGAGCAGAGTGAAGTTGGCAGCATGGGAGCATTGTTGTTCTAAAACACAACAATCTTCTGACGCACAACAAACAAACACAAACCCCCCCCCCACCACCCTTTTTATTTTATTGTTTTGCAATTGACACAATCAATGTGTTATGCAGCTGGGTAGTAAATTACTCCAACTGTTGTCCATCACCAAATTGCTCTCATGTGTCAATGCTGGGGAAACGGCTTTGGTTAATCCCAGCGTTGAGCATAGTACTGTGTCCTTTTTATCCCAGTAGCAGTTTCCCAGCTCTCTGCAGGCTGCCTAAATCTCACTGAAGAATGCCCCACAGCGCCAAGGTGTGGTTGCAAGTTTAAGGAAACACCAAGACGGACTGCAGCAGCTTGTTGATGCTTCTCTCAAGCTCAGAGCACTGTGCCTGGACATTTTAGTGGCGTTCAAAGAAACCATGTAATGTTTATAACCTAGCTTGGGGTTTCACGCTTGAGGTTTCCGGAGACCTACCTGGAGTGTGAAAAGTATAAAAGGAGATATACTTTTTGTGTTCTGGATGAGGTTTTAAATGATCGCAGACAGACTGTTAGTGCTCTACATTTACTTTTTACTTTGAATTCTCATGGACTATGTTTATATCCACTCTGGTCTTATGTAGGACACAGTGTTTGTCCTCAAAGGAAACTGTTTGTCTGTGTTGTCATGCTCTTTTATTCCCAGACTGAATCGCTGCACAAAACTGCCCAGGTGGTCGGGATGAGGGTGGGTTTGATAGGGATGAAAAAAGGGTTTCATTTTTGTTTTTACTTTATGTAACAGACATAATTGTGTTATTAAAAAAACAGGATTTGTTTTCCAAAATGCTTGGTTTGTGTTTTGATTTGTAGTGAACATTTGACAAGTCGGTAGCAAATAAAGCTAATTCTGTTAGCACTGTTCATTGGAAGAAAAAAGAAAAGGTATCGGTTTGAGTTTGGACTGAGACTTTTCTGTCTCACATATGTACATTCTTCCTGTGCCTGCATGAGTTTTCTTCAGGGGGACACATTTCCTCACAAATTCCAAATACATTTCATTCATCTGTAGTCTGAGGTGGATTGTATAACGACTGACTGTACACCCTGACCGTGTGTCAAATCTGTCACTTGGCACAAAGACATACCAATAGAGTAATATTGGAAAATTGTCCAAGTTTATACATCTCGTGCAAGCTGTGGTGCTATGATGGAGAAATGGCCTGTCCACAATGTACTCTGCCTTTATGTACAGATCCTATCCTGATAAATCCAAACAAAGGATGGATACTTAAGTTTTTTTACAGTAAAAGTGTTTGGTTTTCTCCCAGTTCAGGGTATGTTTTGTAATTATGTGAAAATGTATAAAGACAGCACTTGTGATTGTGGGTAACAGTCGTGTAACTTCATCTGCAAAGCCTCAATCACTATTAAAAGAAAAGTCATTAAATATAGTGTTTAATAAGTATATGAGAACGTATAACTACCAGGTAAGCATCAATCTCACTTTACAATGAGTTATTTCTGATAACATGCAATGGGGTTAGAATTAGGTCTTTGGATCTGATGGCAGGTTAATCAAAAACAAGCAATGCTATACACAGTCATACACATGTATGGATGAAAAAACAACAGACAAAAGCCTCTTCACAGACACCTCCAGTGAAAAAGATCTCAGACAACAGCCCATATTCCTATTTTTTGGAATTTTTGCGTCATTTAAATCACCTTTCAAACTATTGAATTATACTTTTTGGTGTTTAGTTTATGTCCTTTTCCTCAACATCTCTTTGTGATCGTGTGCATTTACATTTGATCCATTTTCACTTTTTAATTCGTTCTGTCACTAAGTACACAAGGGTTATTTCTGACAGGTCATCAACATCTATTCTGGCTAACTTCTGGAATCACCTAATCTCAATGTTGTGTGCATGTGTGTGTGTGTGTGTGTGTTTCTCGTTTATTCTAGTTCTGAAATGTCAGGAGAACGTTTTTTAAAATGTCATATTAAGTAATCTGAGATGAAATTTGGATGAGAAAATAACTACAAATATATATATCAATTAATTATTTTAGAATTACAATTCTTATATTAATTCCATTTCATAAAACAGAAAAAAATGGGTTTGCAAAATTTTTATCATTTCGAGTTCTCTCTTTAAAATTGTAACGTTACGTATATAAGCGCGTGCGGTGACGTCATGACCCTGCGTCCGAGTGCTAACAGGTCAGAGGGCTCCTAGACGCCGGTTGGACTATCAAATGAAATCTTCCTGGTTGTTAAAAAAATATCTCACCTACCGGTGATTTCTGGTCGTTTCTTCTGGCGGACGTTGGGTCAGACGTTCAGTCTGAGCAGCAGACATGTCGTACTGCAGGCAGGAGGGTAAATATCTACTTTCATTCATTGTTTGCGCGTGGGGCTGAGCAATGTCATCGCGCTACTATCATGCTAAGCTAACAGCAGTTTCGGTTTAAATGGTGTCCCTGTCAACTGGTGACCAACTTCCGTCTTTGCTGCGAGTAACCGTGGGCGCTAAAAACCCTGCAGAAATCTGTAGCTATCCCAGTGAACACCGTTTGTAATACAATTTCAAAGTGTTGCACCTTTTGTGAATCTCCTTTTAACAACTGCGCTTACGAGCAACAACGACGGCGGCTAAAGGAAGTCGGCCACGAGTTAACAAGGAAACAAGTTACTCCGAAACACCGGGAACTAATATAGTTCAGCTTACAGCGGAGGTGAAGATAAGTGTATACATGTTTAATACTTCATTTACGCTCCACTGCTATGTGTTGATATGTTGGCAGACTGTTTGTGCTACTTTAAGAGTTTCAGAGCCCCACGGTGTCCTCCAGGGACCTCAGTCAGAGAAGCAGGCGAACCAGCTCCACAAATATCTGTTAATTTCTGAAAACTATACAAGCAGGCGTCTTTCAAAATTACAGAACACATTTGTTCGGAGTTGAACCTTATCACTGTGTCTTTCGTCGTCTTTGAAGGAAAAGATCGCATCATATTCGTGACCAAAGAAGACCACGAGGCGCCCAGCAATGCTGAGCTAATAGCAGATGACCCAGATGATCCTTACGAGGAGCAGGGTGAGTGTTCCAGCCTCTGATTCCACTTATTCTCTATGTTCACAAACTGTTTTAAGATCTTCTGATCAGTATTTTATGTAGATTTCTGTTGTCTGTAAAGTTCTTTATGCCTTTCCTTTCCTTTCTATTGAATGTGTCACTTTGTCAATAAATAAATAAATATAGCATTATGACCTTGGATAAAGAGTGGATATTTTATTAATCTATTATGTATTCATTATGTTTTTACTCTCAATAAGAGCTTTAAATGTCTTGTTTTGTCTCGACCAACTTCCACAGAAAACTTAATAAAAATTCAGAACTTGATAAAGAACTGGGAATTTTCTTAAGTGACGATTAGAGAAAGTTTAGCATTTGGATGTCAGTTTTATTTTTATCAGTTCATCAGCAAACAATACAGTTCTTGTTCAAAAATCCATTACTGGCCAAACATCTGGATTTATTTTGCCATTCGTGCTAAATGCAACCTGAACGAGTTTTTAAATGATGAAGCAGAGATGAATGAATGAAGGTGTGGACTCAAATGACATCCGACGTTAAAGGGGGACGCGCTCACATTATGAACTGTAGAGCAGTGAAATATTGTTTCAGTTTTGAAGGGAATTGATTCTTCATGGTTTAAAACTTATAATGTTCCATAAAATAGTAATCCACATAGTAGGGGATTTAATTGAAACGTGAAACGGTAATTTCTGTCATTTATGTTGTGGGATTGGTTCTTGGTGATGACCCTCAGTAAAATGGAGTGAATGAGTTTGAGTTTCATCACTGCAGTTTATAACGATGTGCAGAAAAAAGACTAGTATGAGATAATTATAACTGAAACTAACAATCAATCGTCCATATCGCTCACATTTGATGGAGAAGCCTTGTTTTCATGGTTCCTAATTCATGAAAATGTTAATGCAAATGATTATTGTGTGGTTGCTACAGGTCTGATCCTGCCCAATGGAGACATCAACTGGAACTGTCCATGTCTGGGCGGCATGGCCAGCGGACCGTGTGGTTCTCAGTTCAAGGAGGCCTTTTCATGTTTCCACTACAGTAAAGAAGAGGTGAAGGGTTCCGACTGCATTGACAACTTCCGTAACATGCAGGAGTGCATGCAGAGGTACCCTGAGCTCTACCCCCAGGAGGAAGACAAAGAAGTCCCCACTCAGCAGGAGTCCGACTCTGCTCCTCCCTCCGCTGCCCCACCTGACAATTCTGCTTTATCGCCTGAGAGCGACTCGACTCCAGCTCCTTCTGCGGTCACACCTGAAGGCTCTTCAGCCGTGGACGGCCAGACTGCCAGCTAAAGCCCTCACTCACCAGCTCACGTTGTATTAGTGCAAGTACTGCCCAGCATAAATGACTCTACACGCAGAGCTCCGATTGGTCTCCTCTTGTGGAAGCCACCGGAGAGAGCATAGTGACACAGCTCTGACACTCACGTGAACCGGATAAAGGCCATCAGAGGGAGACATGCAGACAGACGTAGCGCTTGTACAAATGGATAGACAGCTTTGTTTGCTGTGTACTCAAGAATCAGCACTGAATCATGTCTACCGACTGTGGGCCAAGCTGTTTGCTGCAGGAACAGTGGCTGAAAGACTTATATACAATAGAAATTTAATTTGCTACTTGTTCACATTTAGAAGAGTTGCTTGTGTTTCTGCGTGTGGTTTTGTAACTGTGGGCGATTGGATGGCTTGAAGTGGAGATGTAGCGGTGTACTACCTGTAGCAGATGTGGGTCAACATGTCCTGAGTTTAGAGAAGCAGGCAGCTGTACCAACATGGAGGTTAGGCAATGTATAGCTGTGAAGCAAAGTCAGCAACAAAATCTAGTTGCCTCACCTAAAGAGGCCTGCTTGAAAAAATAACTCCTTTTTGACCTAATACTTTGTTGTTATACAATAATACCCTGATAGGTTCAGACCATAATGGCTGTTTTTCCGTTAGTTTTTGTTCCCCTCGGTCCTGAGTGCAATGGCTGCGCGATCAGCCTGAGACCTACCAGAAGGTTGCTTAGTGGTTAATGTGTCAGTGAGTGACCCTCCTTGCTGTACATTCTCTTTTCTGTTTAAACTAGAAGATGTGCTGACCACTGCAACTCCACTTCAAATCATCCAAACCCTTCCTTTAATGGCCGCAGGATAACTTAACGCTGATCAAAACTCCACGTTGTAATCACTGATCTTTGATTTGGGCTTGTCTGCTAATATTTTTACCTCAGAATGAGTTAGTTTTGACTTTTTTTAAAACAAGAGACGAAAACACAAGCAACTTGGGAAGAAAGAGAAGCTGCTGTGAAAAACATCTGTGCAGTTTATAAGTCATGATTAATCTGTATTTTCTGACGGGGGGGGCTTCAGTGTCTTTCCATCCATTGCTGTAAGAACAATGCCCTCCTCTTTAGTTCAATAACATAATATAAGGCCTATCGTGTCTGTGTGACTGTACATGTTGACGTTGTCTTGATGCCGTCTCGGGTCTTCAGTTGGATGCTGTGGTCACGTCACTGTTTCATTCAGGAGTTGAATAACTTGATGATTTTACTCAGATGTTCAGAATAAAAAAAAAAAGTTGAACATGCTCGGTGTCCATTTTGCTTTGGTTTTGAAGACAAACAAGGATGTTTTGATTGTTGTCATATTTATGTTTATTAGTCGGCATAAGAGAGATGACAGGTGAGTGAATACAATGGAAGAAACGGCCTTGAATGGTCTTACTGGTGTTTTATAAGACTAGAATGTTAAAGTCACCATGGCACCTCTTCGAGATGTTTAGGAACCAAAACTAGATGCTTCATGTGTTCGTATTTGTTAAATGACATCCTGAAAAACATACATTATATTTTGATAATTAAAAAAATAAAATATTCTTTATTCTTGTACATATTGTTAAGACTTGAAGCTTAACCGAGGTATTATTACCAACTTGTAATCGGGTTTCTGGCAGTTAAAGGTTTGTGGATGAGTCAAGACATTCATCCAATCTTTTGTAGCACAAGTCTGGTGAAACTCCTGGGGTATTTCCTCCGTGATGGCAGCGAGTTTCAGTCCTTTTTCTGAATTCACTGACTCACTGAGGAGTATTTGCAGCATCCTCTGGAGGTTCCTCTTTGCATGACTCACGGGCATCCAGTCCTCAATCCCTCGGATATAAACAAACCTAACCGAGGAGTCCATGGAACCACTACGCTCTGCATGGTGACCAGCAATCTGCCTGTTCCAAACTCCTCTGGACCAGCAAGCAGGTACTCCATACCTGGTTAAATAACAGATTGAAACCAGTATAACACAATTCAATTTAACAATAACAGCTTTTTGTAATTTCTTTGTTTTTAGAATCCTATGTGTTCTCTTTACAGTAATTCAATGGTGGAAATATTTGAAACAAAAGTGCTCCACAGTTTGTACAAAAAAACAAAAAAGGTGTGTGGGTCAAAAAAAGTCTGAAAAATGTTTCAATTTTAATTTCTTCAGTGACGGGTTTGCTTCTCTTAACAAATCTCTTCATGTGTGAGCCGGTCTCACCTGGGTTGAGAACAGGACAAGTGCAGCCGCGGCTGGTCCAGGACAGAGGGTAGATGCTGATGGTCCCCAGGTGGAGCGGTACCCGGCCTGAAAGGAGGACCTTGCGGACTTTGACCAGCACCTCTGCGTGGCTGCCTTTGTCGTGAGCGGACAGCACGCTCACCTTTATTGCTGTTGTGAGCCACAAGGAAAACAAGAGTTGGGCGACTCTGAAGGCGTTCACAACTTCTTAACGCCATATTGAGTTTCTTACCATAATCATGTTTAGTCTTGCATAAGTCAGAAAAGCTTCTTAGCTTTTTTTCTTTGCAGCTGCATTTCCCTGTGCACAGATGGTCAGTTATGATTCGCAAGTAACACGATGATCTGACCAGGTGAAATTTGACAGTGCAGATAAATCTCACCTGTGTAATGCAGAGCAGACACTGCAAGCTCCTTTGACCACTGCACCTCCTCTTCCATCGTGAACATATGATCCAAATCAGGTATCTTTCCACCAATAGGCACATTTAAAACTTGATTATTTGCGTAGCTGCAAAAGTGAAATAAAATATTTAGTATGAATGCTTACAGAGCTGATTCCATTATGAGTGCTGTTAAACCTGGCCACTGATCCATGTACCTGTTGAGACAATGCCCAGTGGTCGGATCACATCCATGAGAGCAGCCACAGGGTTTGCAGCCCTCTTCTCCAAAGCTCCAGTAGCCAGGCAGACAGTGGCTGCAGCTTGTTCCCCCCACACCAGGCTTACAGTGGCACTGGCCACTGCGGGGGTGGCACCACGGCCCCTCCTCTCCAAATGGAGGGGGCAAGGAGCCACGCGGGTCACACCAGCACCCTGCAAGACAGAAAGAAACAGATCTGTGTGTGTGGATGACCACTTCCTGTTACTCTCGTATGAGTTTAACACCAGCAGATGGCGCTACAACAGAGGTGAGCATTCCATCTCTTCTGGTTCTGATACTTTTAATATAATGAATGTGTCATCAGGAAATTCTGCTCCAAACCTGAACAACTCGTTACCATCAGACATGTTGAAGCAGGAACACGTCAAAACCATTCCAGACTGTGACCACGTCCAAGCACCGGTTTGTGACCCACCTTTTGCTTTGAACAATTTCAGTCTGAAAAATCAAATCCACCTGCCAGAGCCACATCAGTTCATCTAAAGCCAAAGTCAGGGTGATGTTTGCCTCGTGTCTCTTACGTGTGCAGGCATGGGGAGAGCTGAGGGGCATTGACGGGTGGCGGTGGTGGCCATGCTGACAGCGGTGGCACCTGCGGCCCACAGTGTTGTGTTGGCAGTCGTCACAAATGCCCCCGCTGGTACTTCCAGAGGAAAGCCACGCCCGCTGAGAGAAGTGACAGCTGTCGGCATGGCCGTGGCACTCGCACTCTGCAGACACACAGGACAAGCAGTGTGCGAGTTAGAGAGAATGATTCCACTTGGTCACAGTTAATTCTTCAAACAGTATTGAAGTACTTTACTATTTACTGATAAAATAAAACCTGTTTCTTGGTAAAGTTCATGTTTTATTTCCTTTGTTTCTCTCAGTCGTGACCGATTCCACAATATGTCCCATTTTTGATCAGGTAATCGGAGGAAGAAGCTCTATATTCTGGATGTTAAATGGCAGGCAGCTTTTGGGAAGGGAAGCTCATGTTCATTTATGGCCAATAATGCACCCCAGGTACTGTAAATACTGGCTAATCTTTCTCACAATCGGATCACTTTAATATCAAGAGAAATGAGTTTGGTCAGCATTAATGAGGCATTCCTGCACTAGTAAAAGATAGAGTTGAATGAAATAGCGACTGTTAAAACAAAAACTTCATGTAAGGTTAATAAAACAGTAAATATGGCCAGTCGCTCTGCAGCTCTCTGAACCTTCAGAAAGTGTAACTCATTAGTGATTCCACACAAACAATCAGTTACTGGTATGTTACTGCCAGTGGTATGGGTCTAATAGTGGTGTGTTGCTTTATATGTTATTCTCTACAATAATAATGAGAAATTAAAGAATCCACATCAGAATAGTTACGTCTGCCCAGTGTGGCCGTTACGGTTCATCCTGTGTAAAGTCTCCTTTCTCTTCATTCTCATTTCATAGATGATAATTGAGTGATGTAACAGTTGTGCGGGTTCGTTGGTGGTCCCTTACTCTGGCATGGGTTTGACTCCCCACTGCTGCCATTGGCAGGCCTCCAGGAACGATCATTGTAGAGCGGGGCGCATCTCTCACAGTGATCCCCAGCTGTGTGGTGAGTGCACAGACACCGACCAAACACCTGGAAGACACATCTGGGATGGCTGAGTTACTTCACCTTTGTGGACACACTTCACAGACACCTGGTGTCGAGGGACAGCCATAAAATGCCTCCCGGCAGTTGGTTGGAAAGTGTAAGTCAAGCTATTTTAAGCCTCTGAACTGCCGATCTGTTTCCCAGAAAGTGCATTTTACATCTGGACCCGACATCCTCATGTTATATGAGTCCGTAATTGAACACAGGCCTCACAAACTTTCTACAACAGTTGTTGGCTGTTTTCTCATGATATCAACACATAAACACTGAGGATGAGCTACTCACCATGTTACTGTCCTGGCTTTTGTCCTGACTGCTGTTGTCGGCAACACAATGCTCAGCATGCCCATGACACAGGCAGGTCCCTCTGACCAGTAAAGTATAAATAGCATAAGGTGCTGAGTTTGTGCTTTCTGTGCTGGATGTGGGGGTCAGAGTTGAGACTGTGGGGTGTATCCGTTCCGCAGGAGGCGTCAGAGAGGCAGGACAAGCCTGAGCTTTTAGGAGTCTGATGCGGAGATTTGTGAGTGTCATTCGAGCGAGGGCCTCCGGACTGTAGGGGTCAAGTGCTTTAGTAGTGCTCGGGTCAAGAATGCGCAATATCACCTAGAATGAGAAGAGGAGATCTTTAAAAGTATCCAACCAAAGGTATAAAGAATGACATTTTTTTGTATATCCTCTCACCTCCCCTCGAGTGCATTGTACGGCACTGCTGTAGCGGGACGTACAGAGAGAGCCTGGCTGGTTAAAGTCATCAGACAATCCAAATTCCATGCTGCAGTTGTGTGCAAAGACCTTGACGGTTTCCCAAGTCTTTCCAAAGTCAATTGAACGTTCAATGGCCATAGCAGCAGGCCGGGCTGACCTGAATACTAAAACCACATGAGAGAGACAGAACTGTGTTTCTAGGTCCAGTCGTATCTCCTCCTGGTGTTCCTGTGCAGCAGGATCGCCACGTGATGCCCACCAGGTGTCCGGATGTGAGAAGGAGTCATCAGTCATGTGAGCAGGAGGGTGTGTGTCCTCAGGACAAAGCTTCTGGGTCACAGAGGGGTTGGTGCAGCTTCTTGACAGGGTGAAGAGAGTCCTGCCATTGGCCAGGTTCCCTAGGGGGGGGCTGCAGGCATGGTCCACACATCTAGAGACTGACACAGAGGGTTAATGAAAGTCAGATATGTGCAGGTACATTACACAATGATTTCAGATCAGTTGCTTAGTTCTGCAGTCAGAAATACTTTCACAAAGGAACAACACTGAAATCAATTACAAAACCAAACACATGCTCCATTGTGTTTCCACATGAATTTTTCATTTGCCCGAGCAATGTTCCACTGATGCTGTTGAAACCTACACTTTCCCCATTGGACAGCATCGAGACTCTCAGGTTACGTGTGATGGTAACACACGAGACAGCCACGCAATTTTATCTGCAATTAGTGGTATTACTTTCCCCCTTTACAGCGTGGATAAAAGGGACAGACATGAGCTACGTTAATTCACCCCCGACTGACTGAAGTGGCTCAGAAAAACAGCCCCGTCACAAACGCACGCGCCTCACCTGCTCCGCTCCGCGTCAGAAAGAAAAGGAGGCACGCGAGTGTCCCCAGCATCCGACGTCCACCTGTCCGGAGCACATTGAACCCTGTCATCCTTAATTCTGCTGTCTTTACAACATTCACGGAGCGATAAACGTTTCCATGCGGTGATCAGTTCCAACATTACGCGTCGCCTGTTTAGGGAAAAAGCGCATTTCTCTGCCAATTACGCAATGCGCAAAGTGGCAACATGAATCCATTTTCCGTGATTTCCTCTCTGAAATAAAGTCGCTAAATTGAAGTTCAAAACATCCTCATGGAGAATAGAGAATAGGAGTCCTGAGTCAAGTAAATAAAAACAAAAAAATCTAAATTGTTTAATTCCTCTTCGTGTTAAGAAGCTACTTTGAAAACGAAATGTTTACAATTTCCATTCTACATTTCCCTCTCCATTTTGCAAAATCCATTCCTGTTTTAAAAAAAAAATAATAATTTTCTTAAATTTCAGTCCGACCCAAGAGCTCCATGTGCCAATCTGGTTCAGAGTCTTGTGTTACGCGCAGGAGAGAGTGTGCGCTGCATTTATTCACCGCTCTCCTCCGCCCACACTCACACACGGATGCATTATCACACTGTGCGGATGCTGTGCTCTACAGCTACTTAAAAAAAAAAAAAAAAAAAAACTACCTGGGGTTGAGATGGCGTATTTGACTCCAATGTACCAGTCATTCATGCATGGTGACTTCTCCAAAGGTCGTGCGCAGGAAGACAGATTTGCGGCTGGCGCAGACTCGTCACCTCAGTTAATGCTAACCAGCCGCACCGCGCATACCAGCTAAAGCAGGTCAATTCATTAACCAGGGTCTCGTAATATGGCTGGGGAATCAGTTTATCTGTTTCTGCCCTCCTGTTTTTAAGATACAGTCATTCCAAGTTGTAATTCTCTTTGAAGTCAAGCGGTAAGAAACCTGAGCAGAGGGACCAAAATAGTCGACAGAGCAGTTATTTGCAGCCTTGTGCGCATTGTGGCACAAAAAAAGAATGTGGCATCTTGGAATGTTATGCAAATGAGTCGAAGAAAAACAATAGTTCTGACATCTGCCTGCCTGGATAGATTACTGTGTCATTCTTCATTTTAACACAGGATAATGAACTCATGGTCTGATACATGGCAGTCCTTTATAAATTCTTTTGAACTAAAGGAAACATCCAGTCCTTTCCTGAGATTGATGTGTTTTTCTTCCCTGGCACACACATGCTCTCCGAGTTTAATAAGTAAACACAATGTCTTTTCGGTTTTATAGCTTAACTTCAAATATGGGAAGCTCAGAAAATTGGAATCGACACACAGAATTGGATTGGTTTCCATAAACGTCTTCAGTTCCATACAAATCGTTTACAGCCCTGCCTGTTTGCTTTCCCCCAGGAGATCAAGACAGAAATACTTCAGACAGTCATGGATTGGTGATGGGCTGATATGTGTTTTCCTTGCTTGACAAAATACCATATGACATCAAACATCAGTTTGTTATGTTGTAAAACGTCCTTATTGCCAGATAAGGAGCTTTATTGCAAACAAAACAAATTCCATATCTCTCACATCATATCTTGTCATCTATTTATGTCTGTTCACTCCTTGCTGTTTTTTTTCTTTCTTTCAGCTCCTTCTTCTTCTGCTTTCCACTGTTAACAGCAGCTAATGTGTGACAGGTCTCCTCAAAATAAACCCAGAGAGGCTTTCACACATGTCACCATTACTCGCTTTGTCTCACTGCTGTGGCTTCATGTGAGATTGGACTAATGCCAGTTATGAGGGATTAGTTCTTATCTGCTAATGTCTGTGTGATGCAGACATTGTCTGAGGCTGTTTCAGAGTCAAATCTGGCAAAGTGGGACACACTGAAATGAGATTTACATCTTTTCACAGATTACACAGGAGGACCTGTGTGTTTGTGTGTTTAAGGAGCTGGGGTAATGGATAAAACATAAAATCAACAGTGTGGTCCAGCTGTGGTTTCTGCCTCTAGTGGAGGCTCATACTGTATTTCAGTGTTTTCTGATTTCCCAAAAGCTGCTGAAATTGTAGGTTTCATTAATTGTAAGGCACTGAGGTTTAAATTCAAAGGTTGCAGCTGAGCCATAAAACGCCTTTAAGAGCAGCAAGTGCGATAAACATATGTGGTTGCTCATTTTAGGTCCACAATGCAAAACACATGAATTCTGAATTGACTAAATTGTAATTAAGGAAACATTTTCTGTGATAGAGGAATGCAGACCCACCCCACAGCCTATAAAGTGCTTGTTTAAAACGTCAGCGTATAAATGAGGGTAAACAAAGATATTCACACCACATTTCTTAACACATTCCACATTCTGAAGGACTTTTTTTTTTAAGTTCATCCAGTAACATGAAGAAAGAAAAAAAAAAAAAAGGAAAATCTCTAAATGTCCAGGATATACCTTCATTAAGGCGCCCAGCTGTGAAAGGTCAAATACCAGCCCTCAAAGGTCAGAGGTATCTTATACCTGCCCCATGACGGCTCCTCTAATTGCTCCTCTTTCTCTCATTTACAGAGATTAATGGAGGCTGGGGTTAGAGAACCTCGGTCAAACTAACAGGGACCCCCACTTCCCACTCTTAGTGTTTGTCCAGTCTGCTCGTGCATGTGTGTTTCCAGCACATGTTGTCTCTCCACACTTCTCCTCTCTGCACGTCTCTCCTCGATCTCTATGTTCTACATGTCAACTCGTATGTTTCTCCCGGGATGAAGAGGATTAAGCAACTTCCTTACATGACCTTACTGCACACAGGCCTCAAAGGCCAGCATTATCGGGTCTTGAGTTGTTCTTCCTGTTTAGTTTGAAATGTCTCTGTATTTGTTACGACCTTCTTGCTATGGCAACACGCAGTAGGATCTCATATGACGTTATGTGCCCGCCACAAGGCCAACCAGAAAATGCCACGGCTCATGGGATGTGCTGGAGTGAAGCACTGAGCTCAGAGTTAATTGTCCTATTGAATCTGTAAAGGAATACTGCGATTACGGCTTTTTGTTAAGGTGGACTTTGCTGCAGGTATAAAAAAAAAAAACAATCATATTAAAATGTTTGTGAAATAATTGAACCTGAACCTGGAACTTGAAAGAAATGGAAGTTTATAGGTCAAATAGAAAGGTCATCAGCAAAGAGTTGCAGTTGGAGTCCAGTACAAAGATCAAAAGTGTGTGTCCTCAGTATAGTTTCTCCTGAGTGTTTGAAATAATCGAAACTGTGAAAATGATCATCAGTTAATGCTATCGGGTGAAAACAAAACCTTCAGTCCTCACATCAATGCACAAAACTCTCACAGATAGTTTTCTTACCCGTGCAATTACACATCTATTTGTGTGACTGTGTGCATGCTCGCGTTCAATTATTACAAGTTTCAATTGCATGGGGCTGCTTTGATGTGAGAGAATGAATGACACAGATTAAGTTGTCAGGCCAAGAACTGATAGAGGCCAGATGAGGCAAGATGACAAATCAAGTCCTCCGTGAAGCCTCGTGGCACGTCGCCAAGCCAATAATGTGTGGATCTGTGAGCATGTGTGTGGATTTGTGAATGTTTGTTCATGAAAGACTTATGCCCATAAACTCTCACATATGTGTAAATGACAGGAAACTATGCGGAACTGTTTCCATTTATTCTGTATTAATTCTTAACAGAGAGGAATTTCAGGAATGGCGAAGACCGGCCCACTTGATGAGGCTTGAGTTGAGTGCTGTTGGCTTATTTATAGCTGAATCTCCTGTTTAATATTGGACAGCAAATTAAACTCCCACTCACTTGGATTGTGCACATTCCTGATGATGCCCCCCTCGGCCGGTGACTGACTTCTTCATGTCTGTTTGTGATGCTCGGCGCAGTAAACACACCCACTGACACAGAATTTGTTTTTTTGTACGTGAATGTGCACTCGTACAAACACAGACACAATTGCTCAATAGCTCTTTCCATCGCCCACTCACACAAACAAGCTGGAATGCAAACACAGACACAGACACACAATAACAGAAACATGTGGTAAACATACTGTGCTCTCCTTTCTAATTCTTTTTGCTCAAACCAATTGGGATCCTGTGCTCTGACTCGGACTGGAGCTTCATAATGATTTTTCAGGCAGCTTCTGCACATTCACAGAAAATACAGTTTTTGCTTGTACCACAAGGAATTGAATCACTGAACAACTATGATACGTTAATGACGTGAATGAATGGTACAGGCTTGAAGGTCTTTCTTTAAGTAAATGCATTTATCCACCAACACAATACGTGTGCTTGAATACACCTCAGTATGTTTTTCTTACCGTTTTATCTTTGTAACTGTGTGAGTGTTTTTTTATGATCCATGCAGCCTGACACGGGTTTGCCCTCCAAAGGTCACACTCAGAAAAGGAGCAAATGAGAGTAAAAATCAAATCCATCTGCTCCAGGTCCAACAACACAGGTTAGGGGCTCCAGACTGTTTCTCATATGTCTGGCCACTTTGCTGCTTTGAGGCCCTTCTCAACTCATTAAACACGTTTTTTACTGGCATGCCAAGTCCACCTGTGAGCCATCCAAGCTGTGATGGCAACTTCGATGTATATTACATAGAGGCCACCGTTAAACATCCATGTATTGTATGAGTGAAGGTAGGAAGGTCAGAAAATCAAATGCGCATGGAAGCAACCTCATGCATCTGTTGCTGGCATCTCTTTGTTCTTGTAAAACGTGCAGTCACAAAACACCGAGGCATTAATGGGACATTTGCGAGCCTCATGGTGGTTCTGTTTCGGCTTTGAACCAATAGTAGTGACATTCATTGACCACAGTCGTGTTGTCACACACACAAGGCGGTCTTTAAATTGTGCTTTGAAACTGCGTTGCAGTGATGGGCAATATTGGGACTACTGGGTGGTACAGTTCCTTACCGCGCCCGCAGCAGTCTGAGCTCCATAGTGTAAATGTGTTTATCATGAGTCGTGTTGTCGGCATTTCCTCCATCTCTGCAGGACTGAATAAAATGTCTGTCCTTGTTTAAGATAGCTTCATGCTATTTTCCAGGAAACCCGACAGTGTAGTTTCCATTTCTGTGCTGAAGTAATGCCCTGTGGCTCAAGGGTGTGCCCACGTTCTTGGATACGGATTGTGGGTTTATGCAGAAGAAAAGAGGTATGTGGGAATAAGTGCAACCGCTAAACCCCCCTGGCTTACCCAACAATGTGACAATAAGAGGGGTACAGCCAGCGTTTGATCCTATCAGCCAACATCTGGCCCTCAGGAGAACTTAACAGACGATGCCAATGACATTAATATATATGTATAAAAAAATAACTTTAATCCACAATAACGAGACAACTGAAACATCTCAGTGGGTGAATAAATGAAAAATTCACGGATGAAGACAAGAAAGAATAGATTATACATCTAGGTGATTATAAGCAACTAATAATGGTATTCGGATGTTGAGCCAGATGTGCGTCGATCTGCAGCTGGGCTGTAACGACGAGAAATGAGGCCTTCTGAGAGAAAGGAAGGATTGAAGGGTGGACCGGGGTTTCAACAAAGCTCAGGGTTAGGGTCTAATCAGTTCAACGAGCCCAGAGCTGCCAGCCACATCTGTACCCTCTCCATGGTGGGCTCCTGGCTCCAGAGATGGCTGCAGTGTTGTCTACCCAGCATTTGGTGGGCAGCGATTTCTTTTGAGGAGCACTCCCTCATCAGAGATTTGCGGTTCGAGTGTGGTTTTCTCTGTAACCTCCTCATTGATTTAATCAATAGCACTGGCGTATGTTAATCATTAATAGACTGCTGTGGTCAGAGTGATTTAGGTGCTGAGACCTTTCTGATATGATAATGTCATCATTAGATGTGGCTTGTTTAGATCTTTGGGGAAGTCTTTCCTTTTTATTTGCTCTGTGGGTGAAGTAAGTGCTTTGGAGAGTGAGTTTTCTATGGAAAGAATGCCAGTGATGCAGAAGATCTCAAACTAAACATTTCAACAAGGCCCATCTTGTTTGATGGCTGACTGGTGCAGAAATTCCAGATCTTTTAGCATCTATATTGAGTCAAGACTTTTGCTCTTGGTCTCCACCGTAAGACACTGTTCATGACCCGCTGTGACGGCTGTAGATCTCCCCGGGAACAAAGAGACAACCAAACGCAAAACCTCCTGCTCCCTCAGATGTGACTTTTACAGCGACTCAACCTTTTCAAGCGACCCTCCGCTCCTCTGCCGACCCTAATTCATGGCTGTCTGCGTGGTAGGGTGTCCTTCACAAGTGACACGTGAGGTTTCAGACACATGAGACTATTCAGTTGTGCTTGGCTACCCAATCTCAGGCTGCTCTGATGGGTTTCAACTGAAGAGGCCAGGGGCAGGAGCAGGGGCCACAGTGCATGATGCCTGTGATCTACCATGGGAAACAGACGGGCTTATGATGCCCCGGTGACCCCGGAGTGTGGGGATCGCACGGGTCAACGGGGTTCTCCCCCCTTGTGGAAACAATCAAGCTGTCATGTGTGAAAGCAAGAGATTGCAAATTTGTGCATAGAAAAGTGTGCATTCCAATCAAATTCTCTTGGCTTATCATTACTGCCATTACCATCACAGGATGTGAGTGTTCTGCTGCTTACCTGTGGAGAACGGCTTCATGTGAAATCTCTACCGCAGATTTACTAACAGCTCTCGGTGATACTCCGCAGTGCTTCTACTGTCAGTGATATACATTATGTACCAATGACACGCAGCTTTTTAAACCACATTTTGCATCGGAGCTTCAGCCAGCATTTTCAAATTCATCTGTTTTGGACCTCAAGTTATTAAGAATGGCCTTTACCAACCGGTTTCCCCAGGGGGAAACTCTCTCTCTCCGGTCCAAGTCGACTGAAACAAATGGGTTGTTACGAAGCTTTTGCAGAGCTGTATGGCACCATGTTCATTTGAATCAGGTGTGTTGAAGCAGGAAGAGATGTAAAACATGCAGGGCAGGAGTCTCCAAGGAGCAGGTTTGGGAAGCACAGTGACGGAATAACGCAAACCAGCAGTTTGAACCTGGATTTAAGGACTGAAAGTGAAATTTAATTGAGAACTGATCCCCCATCAGAGAAAACTGTTTATGTAGAGAAAACAGGTTTGTTAAAACTGCAGGTATATGACCCGATACGCTGAAGTGCTACTGCTACTTGATCTTATTATCTTCTTTTATTCTGCATAGCCTTGTTAACACACACTACCTTTTGTTCCATATCAGTATCCCAACATTTCTTGCAGATAAAAAATCTTAACTAATGCAATCCACCCCAAAAATCTGAATCATAAATATTAGTTTAAATACAGATATGTACACAGCTATACAAACAGCTCTCATCACTTCTAAACCTGATTTCAAGTAAAGTCTTAACACATAAACCAGACATTGCATGCAATTAAAAGCAGTATTTACACATTTAAAATTAAATTCAATGTGTCATATTTAATTTGTATTCATTCATCATCTTTTAGATTCTAGTCGTGAAACATGTGAAACGTGGGATTAGATATATTTTACTTTTATTATTTCTTTCCTGTCAACACACAGAAAAACAGGGATTTCATATGAATGGAGAAACATTAAATCTTTTGCTTCTTCTGCAGTTGAATTTATTTCTTAGGAAGATATGTGTGGTCACATTGACCGGTATCATTCATCCAACCAGCTGCCTGTTGGTCCTCGGGACCTGGTCTGGGGTAAAGAATGACCTTATCATCAGCTCCTACCAGAAAGATAGAATTACACCTTGGCCAATTTACTTGTCTCCTCCACATTCCACCTGACATTTACAAATCATGCTGTGCTTACAGTAGTGTTCAGTATTGTGGCTGCATTATCCCTCGTTAAAGCCAAAGAAGGGTCCTGTGTTTGTGGTAGACGTGGTCCTCGACCAGACTGGAGTTCATTACAGAACTCCGGAGAATTTAGAAACATCTATCGTTAATCTGTTTGATCGCACCATATACCACAGCTTGATAAGGCAAACGACTCTACAGTGACTTCATGCAGCATTAAATATAAAGCATTATAATGAGCATGTGAATCAATGAATGATGTTGTTAACGATGAGAACAGAGTAAATGTGCCGTTGTAGATTTACAAGAAAGCATTTTCTTTAGTTCCTCTTTTCCAGACCAGTTTGGGTTCGCAGAAGTGGACCAATTATCTGCTTGTCTGGTTTATTGTGTGTCTTTATTTGTTTTGACATTTCAAATGCATCACAAAAATCTGTAAAACAAGTCTTACCCACGGGTACTAATAAAGTAACCTTGAACCTTGAACCTTGTTAACGCATGATGTGGAGTTGCCTGAGAGTGAATTTGTGTTCTGAGGTAGAAGGTCAGGAATTTTCTGGTACAATCATTAGTACCTCTCAAGGCCTATGCTGCTGAATATTAGAACACTTGGAGCTATGTAAATTTGGACATTAAAACAATTTAAAAAAAAAAGAAAAAAGTTTGTTTGACATTACAATTGCATATTCACATTTTTGCAGGTTCCGCTGTTTGGCTGTGCGTCACATTTATCTTCATTCGATGCATTTTAATTGAAATCATCTTAAAGAAATAGGAAAGATCCAAGACATCTTGCCATTTCCATTGTCCATTGTAATCGTACCATTTGCTGTACATGTAGAGCCTGTACCACTGGCCCTCGTCCCAAAAAAATAAATAAGTAAAGCTTTAGCCAATGGACTGCTGAATCACTTTGCTTGGAAGTTAAGGAAGTGTCACAGTCGTGTTTTTATTCTACTTTAAGAAAAGTTACGTGAAGTTGAATTGCGATTATGGTTGGAACTGATATGGGGACATTTGTGTGCAGGTGGACGACGGATAATAAGCAACCTGGAAACAGCAGTCACTCATCATGCTGAGGATGAGGAGCCCCTCTGCAAAACCACCAAGCTGATCAAGGTCGCTTTGAGGAGCTGCTCGATCCTTTATGAGTCTGCCTGGGAACATCTTAGTGTCTTATGTGGCTGTGCTGCCCCCTTCTGGTAGACACGAGGACGAGCTGCAGGAGTGGCTGTTGTGCCAGCTCGAGCCCATCTTGTGCTCTGAAGCTTTTAACCAGCAGCTTCCCCTGGAGGGAGGAACAGACAAGAGAATGGATCGAGCACAGAGAAGAGCTATGAAAAGTGCCTTTGATAAGAGCTTCGATGTGAATAAATACAATCTGTTGTCCAAACTTCCACTGTGTGTCGTCTTGATGAAATAACTTTTGTTTTCTAAACTTTTGTGTTTAGTTAGATTTGTTAATTACACGACGTTATTGAGATGTTTATTTCAACTTGCAAATCTATTCCAGCCTAATTTATGATTTTGATTGTGTGGATTAGAATTGTTGAGTTAAATAAACTGATCACTGTTGTTGTTTCAACTTGCAAATTTCATTAAGCAGTTCAAAAACTGAGCTTATTTGGAATCTTTAATTTAGTAAACTCCTTTTAAGATCGGCTTTCCTGAACTTCAGTTTACTAAACTTACCTTAAATTTCAACATAAGTGATGTTTTGTGCAGTGTTTGTCATCTATTCGATTTCACTCGCACCCACCCACCATTTACTGAGGTCAGTCCTTGTTTTTGTTTTTTTAATCTAAGACGCATTTCAAAATGGCCTTATCACCTCACTGTTTAAATATGGAAGGGTGACATGTGATTAAAAGGCAGTTTGCATCTTGCATTATGGTTTCAACACGTTCAAGTTGCTCACCTTCCTACACTGTACAACAGAAAATACAGTGCAGGACGACATGAAGACAACTTCAAACACATTAAATCAAACTGCTGAGTCGACTGAAAAACTGAAACCAGTGCATGATCAGGTGCATGACAGAAGCCATATTAAAACACATTTAAAGGTTTAACAGTTTTATTCAATAATTTCTACCTACACAATAATGAGTCACACACACACACACACGCACACACACACGCACGCACGCACGCACGCACGCACACACACACACACACACACACACACACACACACACACACACACACACACACACACACACACACACACACACACACACACACACCAAAAAAATATCAATCAGTTATCAGTTCCTGACTGGTCAGTGCTGAAGCATTAATAATCACCTGGAAAAACAATCCAGCCTGTGAATTCTTGTAAAAAAAACTGGTTTCTTACAAATAGTTGTGTTTTTTCACCCACCTTTTTACTGTTATCACCAAACGATGGTTGCTTGAACTGCAAGTGTTAATGTCACGTGTACTGTGGTTTGTTTTAAATGTTTCTTTGACGGCCAAATAAAAGCAGTTGGTGGCCTTTGACAACACACTTAACAAGCTCCTTTCAAAACTCTCTTCAAGTTAACCTCTGAACATTTGTCATAACTGGTGAATAAATGTGCAAAACAGCAAAATTAGAATATCACCAATGAAACACTTACTGTTCATACGTCCGTGCTCTGCTACTTATGTACATATCCATATTGTTTTGTTTTTATATATATCTAATGTTCTGTTGTGACTTCCAAAGCCCACTATGACCGTCATCCTGCTACTGTCAGAGACTGGCAACAGAATGTCATCATATTTCATGTACATTGACAATAAAGATATCTGATGTTAAACTGACGTTAACATAACTATTTATAGGGAACGGTTATATTTTTAGATCTTCTTTATAAAAATCTAACTTTTTATATTGTTCTTTATCCGTATAAGAATACATCTCTTCTATCTATGACTCCTGTGTAGTGCTGAATACTTTGTGCTTCAGAAAGATTCAGAAGTCAGAGTAAACCTGTAAGTCAGTTTAAGAAGAAGAAGAAACTAAAGCTTTAGAAAAAGCTCAGTTTGCAGGAGACCTTGCATCAGATACCCAGAGACACTTAGACGAAGCTTTGCCAGCCCTGGATGCTGCGCTCGCCAACCTCACGTCTCTCATGAATGATGTCACTGGGGTCAGTGGTGTCCTCAGACATCGGTATGTGCCGTGCAGCGGCCTCCTCAGGGTGTGAAGCATTATGATGGGCATCGGACCCAAGAAAGTCCCTGGAGAAAAACAGTGTTAATGACTATTGGGAGCCTGGAAGGGGTCTGCAACAAGACCCTGACAAGTTTCTAGAGACTCTCTTTAAATATAATGAGGTAGGATATTTCTGGTTGATTTACTGCCTGTCTTTTGGATGAACAATTAGGGTGTCGTTCTTACCAGATCACTATTGTTGTTTTATTTTGTTTTAGGCTCAGAATTTATTTTGGGTCTGGTGTGTGAGATTAAGATGTATCAAAAGCATCTATTTCTCACGCAAATATTACAGAATCACATTCCAGATAACGTTATCTACTTCGTGCAGCGCTACGTAGATACAAAAACATTTCAACCAGCATCCATTGCCAAGGTTTCCACAGTCTGTACCTCTACTTGCCAGTGGGTGAGAGCTATGCATGCATATCACTTTGTGTCCAAGGCCGTGGAACCTGAAAGAGTAAAAACTCAAACCTTCTCTTGACTCAGTTCTTTGCTTATGCACATAGGACACAGCTGCACTTACATGTTTTTCAAACAAGAGAGCCGTGAACATTGAAAGTGTAAATATTTGTGCATCAAGCTCTTCAGGAGGCCCAGGAGGTTTTAGGCAGATCTTGGATGATGCCAGAGAAAAATTTGCTGCATTTTAGGAGTGGCATTGCCACATTGCAGGCCAAGTATCCATCTGGTTAAGGGGGTTGAAGTGAACAACAAGTTTCAGCCGTGTGAGGCTCGTTTATCCCAGCAGATAAGGTACGAAAGAGATATAAGATAGTATATCATTACTGATCCTCGGGGGGGGGAACTAAAGCACAAGAGTCGAAGCTGAGAAGAGGAAACTAACACAACAGACACAGTTAGGGAGACAGCCTTGTGTGGTATGAATGGCGGATACAACCGTAGCTTGAATATATTATGTAAATATAACCAATTTAAATACATTCAAATTAAAATCAGAATGCAATGAGTGGAAAATACACATTAGCTGTCCTGAAGATGATGGCAGCAATACATGGCAAATCTGAAGTGTTGCTCTATTGAGAATAAAATGTGGGTTTATGAGATTATTGGTTTTTTTTCCAACTGACAACTCAGTTGTTATGATATGATGTCGAATTAGCAATATGATATAATACAATTACAAAAATGTTCCATTACAAGTGTGTCTGTGTCAAAATGTGAAGGGCAAAGGAACTGCTGTGTATTAATTGTTTGTAAGAATATCATTAGAAAAATGTGTTGATTTAAAAATATCTGTCTGATTTTTGGCTTTTACCCTGTCCAGCCTTTAGTTGGATGAGCAGAAGAAACAGATTGATGGAAGGAAGCAACATTTGAGCTACATGGTCAATAAGGTTGCAGGTCACGTGCTTCTATCTGCATGATATGTAACATAACACCCCTCGGACACCTTCACACTAAGTTCACTCAACTGTACTGAAATCTACTCATAAGACAATGTTAGTTGTTTTACACTGCCGTAGAATTTACTGTACTCTCTGCACTCTTCATTGATCCTCAGTCACAAGCAAACGCCTGGATCACAAACATGGTGGGGTTGTTTTCCTCTGTATCCTTGTCTTGCCATACCTGCAGAGGGTGTCAGCTCCTGGAATTAATATTTAGTTGAACCATAAGTACAGTATATACATCTTCACCTGCTTCACATCAAAAAGTAATTGGACTGTAAACACACTTCATGATTCACTAGAGTCATAATTGTTTCCTGCTTCTTCTCAGGAGCGACACGATAGATTGGAGGATATGAAGCCCGGTGACCGAGATTTCCCTCCCAGTCTTGAGGATTAGATTTAGTGAGGGAGAATGTAGGAGAATGTAGGAGAATGTAGGAGAGGAGCTTGATCCTGCTTTAGAGTACGCACATCCAGTACAAACATATTTCTTTCATTGCAGGTCTATGTCAATATAGTCCTCAGACTGTTTTAAATTGTTGAACTTGTTGACACAGATCTTCCCTACATGAAGGTTTCAGAATGTACATTAAAGCCAAGCTGGCAAAGCCACACTACTCTCCATGTTTTCCTATCAAAGAAACTGCTTTCTTTGTAACGTCCTTGCATACTTGTGTATCCTCTACTTTTAGTTTCTTCTCATATCTAGCGCCAGTGACTGCCTGAAAGGTATCTCTTGTTTGTCTTAATAATAATGCTCTGAGAGTTACCTTGAGTCTGAGTGGAGCTGTTTAAATGTGTGTGGTTCTCGGTCACATGTTTTCGTTAAATGTTGGTGAATGTCAGCTGAAGTGTTTCTGGAAGAACTGGTTGTGGTTGTGTACCAGACAGAAAACAACTATTTTCAGAATAATTTCATGCTGCAAACTGTAACCGTGCTTACCTACTCAATCATAGTGTCTGTGTTTATGTGACTGCATTCTGTGTGTGTTTAGTGGAAGACCAGTTGTTGGGCCAATTGGCTGAGGAGCGTCCAGAACCAGCTCATCATCGGCAAAGCCCAGATGAAACCGAAGCTCTAAGAAATTAAGACTGAGATCTTGTTTCATCTCAGCTCCGCAGAGGAAAAACCCAAAGCGGCAGAAATCCAGGTGAGACCAAAGGAGAGCTTTATCTCTAATGCTATATCTGAAATCCCACATGTACAATACTCTTTTTTCACAGACGACAGTGATGGTGACAGAAAAGACAGAGCAGGACATTGATGCTGTCCGATGTTGACCCAATGTATCAGTGATCACTGTGCTTTCCTGGCATCTTCTTGGCAGACATTGCCAATTCTGAGACAACAGGTAGAAATCAAGAATGCTTGCAAAAATATAGATTAGGAAATGGATATCCTTTTGGGGAAACAATCACAGGAAGTGGTTAATAATGCATTTGTAATTAAACCAGGTTTAAAAAGATATACCTATGATTATGAGCGGCATTACCTGATTCTTTGGGGAATGCCTGTGCAGAAAGCTGGCTGTCAGAGCTCGCCTGGCAGGACATCTTAGGCCTCAGTACTTTGGAGAGCTTCAGTACACTGGCAGAGAGCTTCTCTGAACATCTGCAGTGCTTGAAGAAAGGTTATGACAGCAACCAGCCTCACATGGCCGCTGCTTTTCTTCATGTGTACATTTAAAGATATGTAGCAGGTTATATCTGTGGTACGTTTGCCTGCAGGGAGACCCTGCCAGGCCAGTGGGACGCTATGCTGGACTCACTCCAGACGCTGTTGGTCCTGTCCTGTCTGAGGGCTGACTGCCTTGTTCAAGGTCTGCAGGACTTTATCTCTGCTCAGCCGGGACGTTGTTTCACAGAGCATCAGGTCGAGGCCCAATTTGTATTTTGTCCTGATGTTCGTGTAAAAACATTCTTTCTGCCGTGATACAAAGCTGTACTTACAGTATATCTGGAACTGAGTCAAATGGCAATACTGTTGTTGTTTCGTTTTGTTTTTTTGTCCAAAGCAGTTAAGTTGACTGATTGTAGATGCAGTTCTTTTTAAAAATAACATGTTTAAAAAAATAAAGCTTAAATCTTTCTCCAGACACCAGACTTCTGTGGTCTTCAAGGAGTCCTCCTCTTCCTCTCCCCTGATCTTTGTCCTCCCCACTTGGACTTCGGCAGACCTGTACAAGTTTGCTGATGTGATGCAGTTCTCCAAGAAAAAGAGTGCCATCTCCCCGGGACAGGGCCGGGTCAGTACCAGAGGGATGCTGGGAGTTCTCATTGCCTATTTCTAACACACTGTCTAAACTCATGGGAAAAGCTGCAGTAAATTCCATTACGGTTCAGCAAGGTTATTTTCATTTGTCTTGTTAAGGATGGACACCAGGGTGCTAATTATTCCCTCTATTTTTGACCAATCAGTAGGAACAGTATACCAGTGGGCCTAAAAAAAAGAAGAAAGAAAATTTAAAACATTTCTATGCAGGTATTAAGGAAAATGCTGAATCATTGCCCAACTCTACATTTTGTGGTGACCTTTATCTCAATAACACACTCCCCCCCCTGTGGCTTTGTTTATTTCTTTAATTGTAACTATGTGAGTTAGAATCCTGGTCCATGCTGGGCTGCTGTGTCATCCTGTCTTCAGTTTTGGTCTGCATTGAATGGGAGCCTTTAATGTTGGTTGAATCCAATGTTTGCTGCAGGGAGCGGTGCTTTTTTCAGCAGTGAAACTATTCCCTCTGCTACCCACTCCATCAATACGGATTAAGATTATATCTCTTAAATTAAAACCTTTAAGCCTAATGGCAGAGCCCTCTTTATATATTTTATTTTTCCAGGTCCTGTTTGTGTGATTCAGGGCCCCTGGGGCTGAGACCACGATGCACGCTGTCATGGAGAAAGGTCAAAGGGTGTTTTTTCAGAACTGTCACCTGGCACCCAGCCGGAGACCTTCTCTGGAGAGACTTGAAAGCATCAGTCCAGCACAGGACATGTAAATGTGCTACACAAATCAGGAGTGGTACTTCAGCCAAAAACATTTCTCTTTTATAGTATCAGTAGTTTTCTTTGCCGCTGACCCGTCTGTTGAGGGCGAACAACGACTTCTGGTCAGTGGCTCACAAGGCTTCTCAGCAACACATTTCCTTTTGTCCATTCTCCAAAATGTTTTCAAGATGACAATTGAGCCTCTAAGGGTCACGTAACAGACGTCTGGGACAGACGTTGTCTACTTGGTGTGCTGGAGGACTTTCATTGTCCTGCTTGTTCTGACTGACCATCATGTGTACTCATCTACCGGCAGATATACACAAACCCAGATGACAAGGTGAAAAAACACGTAAACAACAAACATATGAGATGTTTTTGATTGGCCTATTTCAGGGTACACAGAAGTGGTGACTCACAATTCAGTTGATGTATGATAATGTAAAGGAACATCACGTTAGGCTTCTTAATAAATTACAGAGAAGAGTACGCTATGAAAAGCAGACAACAGTCTATACTTATTGTATTAGAGCTTACATTTACAATTACAGTGTGGAAATATCCATAATCAAATACACTACAACTTTGACACATACATTATTGTTTGAAATATCCTTCAAACATGAAAATCTCAACGAGAAATAATGTTTTACAATATTTACTCTGATATTGGACTATTTCCTAGACATTTCAAGACGTTCTGAGACACTCCTTAGATTTCCACTTGTATTAGTTTGTAAAAAAGCTTGTATAAGTTCTCAATAATAACCCTTTTTTTTCTGTTCTCGCTGCCATTCACAAAAGAAAAAAGAAAATGTAAGAAGTGAGACTGTAAGTAACTGTAGTTTGCTGTGACATGGGTTCCAGTGCAGAGTCAACATCTGGTCTGGTCTCAGCCAAAAAGCTGTAATTCAAAGAGACACAAAAGCACCAAAACACCTATTCTATTCAAATGTTCAAACCATAATGTGAAGACTTAGAGCTCACAACTCAGCGAAATACCCAAGTAATCTGTTGTCTTGGGATTTGTGATCCAAGGCTTGTCCATCAGTGATACACCTCAGATATTTGGTCTCCATGACAATGCTAACATCAGCTTTGGCCCGCTGGGAGTCGTGTCTCGTCTGCAGCCTCGAGCAGTATCTGCTGGGGGGGAAAACTCTGGAGGACGTACAGACTTGGACCTTGGGCTTGCTTGAAAATCGCAGGAATTGTCATGTACCGCCTTCTCTACAACATTCAGTGGAAGACATAGTTGACATTGTTGAAGAATTTCCTCAACGTTTCAGTGTTGAAGTGGAGATGGAAAAGAACCCGGTCCTTGGTGAAGAGTCTATGAACACTGCACTCATCCGGGAGGTCGTCACTTAACAAGAGACTCTTCTTCTGGACGGCAGGAACCATATTGGACATTCAGTTCTTAATCTGAAATGAACTAAACTCACAGGATCAAGGTTTTGTAGACATTACCAAAAGGAAGTCGGTTCAGGCAGTCACCATCCATTCAAAAACTATATCATTGTGTACGTTTTGTTCCATACGGGAGCAGCCTTCGGTACATTAGTTGTAAATTAAGCAAGCCTGGATGTTGCGTATTTGACTTACCTTGTTATAAAAGCCATCTTGAAAAAGACAAAGTACAGGCAGTTCATGAGACTGAAGTCTGCCCTACACAGAAAAATCTTTTATGTCTTTACCTCATAGTTTGCAGTCAGGTCCTGTCGCAATTCATAATACTGATCAATTTGAATATGACATTTCCTTTTTTGTGCTATAAAATAGAAAACTTGTAACCAGTATAGTATTACTAGGTATTACTAGAGCTTTGTCATACCAGCTTCTTTATTTAGTTGTGTGTGAGCTGACAGAGTTCTGGAAGTCAGTCAGACTGTAGAGACTGAAGGACTAAAATCCCGGAGTGGGACTTCCTGTTGAATCACTGATCAGGATAATAAGAGCTTTTTTTATTTGTTCTTTATTTTTTTCATTTTTAAAGAATGTTTATAAGGAACTGAGCATCTACTGTCATTTGTATTGTGTCTGCTGCAGCTATAACAAAGCTAAAATCCTCTTTGTACACAACATGTAAAAAAAATTATCATTAAGTGTGAACTCAATCATATTTTAAAAACATTTTTCTGAAGCCAAATTATTTAACTGCTCTTAGTCAGTCTTGATCTCCTGTTTCCATTTCAAAAGCTTTGTAAAATTAATACACCCATTGATGCACGTAGATAAACAGTATTATGTGGCGGATTGATCACTTGCTGACAACATCGTGAGCTGTACTGCTATCAGGTTGTTCATCAGTTGTCATGGAAAAACTTAATTCGTATTTTGACTTTCATATACAAGAATTTGCCGATGGCCACTTCTCAGAATCTCTGTGATATTGTTAAAGCCCTTGAGGGTTTACTGGTGATATCTTCTGAACTGAAGCTCATGTCTCTTTAATCATGTGGTCTGATATGTGGAAAGCCAAGACAAGACACACATCGATTACACTTCTTTTTGGGACAATTTCATATTAACATGTCTTAATGTCTACAATGCACTGAAATGACCAACAGCTAATATAAATCAGAAGTACTTTTGGTCTATTTTTAACTACAACCACACATTTCTTATTCTAAAATTACCAGTGAATCCTGTGTGCTGAATATTCAATGGAACTCTACTTTTGCTCATGTGGAGACTTACCCACCTCTGAAGCCTTTGGAATCCTTCAGAAATGGATCTCCGATGGCATTCCACGTGTTTTCTGGATTAGTGGCTTCTATTTCCCACTCGCAGGAACCCTCCAGAATTACACTTGTCCCTCCTGAATCTCAATCGATATTGTTCGGTTTGACTTTGAGGTGTGATAGTTTGCGATCTTTTTCTTCCAGCCAAGCTCTGATCATATATAATATTTTCTTAACTATAATGCAACGGATTGAGAAGAATCCTTCATATACGTGTGAATATATCGCTTCAATGGCTTTGAAACATTCATATTGTTTCTCTCTTAGGTAATTGTAGAGTCAATGTCAGACATAAGAGAAATACCGACCGCTGGCTGTCACATTCACGGTCTATTCCTGGAGGGGGCTCGCTGGGATAACAAGGCAGGTCAGCTGACTGAGTCCACGCCCGAGGTGCTTCATACACAAATGGCCGTCATCTAGCTGGTTCTCAACCCCTAACCTCTGACCCTTGGGTTCTATCTGCCCAGTCTACAAGACCCTCAGACCCTCGCTGGTCAGTACAAACACTCTTCTGGGGAGTTGACAGAGTCACCTACATTACAGATTACCCAGTGCTCAGCTGTTTGGAAGCCTGTGGGCAAGAACAGGTTGAATTAACTCATATCTGGGTAAATGCTGCTCAGATTTTGCTCTTTGCAAGTGTTGTGACTAAGTGATGGGGTGTTTGCTCAAGTGTTTGTGTGCATCTCTTTTGGTGGTTTTATTACTTACCCAAAATAGACTCCAGTTAGTGTCAGGTTTCACGAAGCGTCTGAAAGTGCAGCTCTGTATTTTCCACCGACAGCATGAAGCCAACACCTTGTACCGGCATGTCAGACTGCTAAGAAACGCTCAGCCCAGAGCAGGGATGGAAAATTACAAACCATTTACCTTTCTTGGTGATGTCATGAATTCAAATGTGTGTGCTCTTGTAGGGCTTGTGTCTCCCGCCGGCTGCTTCAATGGCGCTGCCTGCGGAGCAACGCCAGACACGGGATCAAATGGGGAGTTGCCCTCATCTGTGCACTGGATAACTCACACAACACACAGGCTGGTGTTTACATAATATCTGCCCAGCTGTGAAGAACATTTTGAGTTCTTTAAATTGAATAGATCACAAAAATGTTCCTTGTGGGTGTAATTTTGAAATTCAGGGTGTCAAACTCATTTTAGTTCAGGGGCCAAATACAGCCCAGTTTAAGCTTGAGTGGGCCAGACTGGTAACATAGTTTTCTTTTTTCAAATCCAAACAATTAGTCCCAAACAATTACTGCAATCTCATAGTCGATTTTAATGAAACTTGCCGGTACAAAATACATTGAAATGTCAAAAGAAATAAACATAACTGTCGCATTTTGCATGTTTTTACAAACTCTCTCTGACAGCATGGCTTTAAGGAGAGTTTGTTGGCAACAAGGCAGCTTTCATGGGAGTATTACTGATATCCCAGGTGTGTTTACCTTAAAATGAAATGATGTTTAAAAATCAAAGGTTTCTTAGCAATTCTTACGATCTCCTTGGTCATTTCAGGGGCCGCACTGCAGCCTCTTGGGGACCAGTTTTGGCTCGCGATTCTAATACTTCTCGCAGCCGTTTTAATTCATAGTTTTTCGACGATATTAAAATATAACAGTTATCAATCATTAATATCTTTGACAAATTCACATAGTTAGATTCTGCTGTGAAAGGAGCAAAGCAGTAAGTAACCTCCTCGAATCATCATCATGGTCCTCGTGGGTTCAATGTCCTCCTCAGAGTCTACTAAAACCTCTGAGCTCCACCCGTACTGCTCCTTTAAGGCTGCAGCTTCACCCAGTTGAGAAATATGACTTTACAGAGGATGGGTGGTGCTTAAACAAACAGTGACAGCGACTGGCCATGTGAATACAGCAGCGGGACTTAAGATCACCGGGAAACTGAGATCACCAGAGGCAAGATTACTGTCAGCCCTGCCGTCTCTTGTCTCTGTAATTTCATTTGTTTCCTTTCACTCTGATGTTCTGGATGAATTGCGTCTCTCTACAGATGACCGGTAAAGTTGACTGATCACTTTAAGCACTATATTTGATTACCACAGTTAGTGTTTGAAACCAATCTTAGTGAGGTTACTGTGTGGAGTCCGTGTGGAGGCTTTGGCGTCCCGGACGAGCGGACGCGTCAAGTGGTCCTGAAACCTCTCCGCTTTGTGCAATTACCGGAGGGCAGAGCGCAGGAGTCACCGCAGTATTCTGGTTACTCACGGGTACTCCCCTGAGCTCAACAAGGCGCTGTGAACATGCTACAAAATGGAAACGGAAAGGAAAAACCTGTACAGGCGCCAAAGGTTGAGGAGGAAGAGACGGAGTCCCAGACCGTCGTTAACCCCAAACAGCCGCAAGACGCACCACCGGCAGTGGACACCGACAGCACGCACTTCCCCTTGCCCTCTTACCCCAAACTGGAGATAAAACGCAATGCAGTGACGGACGATTATAAGATCTCCTCTCAGGTCCTGGGCTTGGGGATCAATGGGAAAGTCCTCGAGTGTTTCAGTAAGAAGACTGGACAGAAGTGCGCTCTGAAGGTACCAAAATCATCTCACACTTATTATGTAATATTCACTATATTGTAGGACATTGATCCCTGCACAGCTTTTTACACTCATTCATATAATTACATGACTTATTGGAAGTTTTTCTCAGATTTATTTCAATATAATTTAAAAGTAGAGCCATTTTACTTAAGAAAATAATCACTTGTAACATAGAGATAACTAATGTTGTCAAAACTGGACCCATTCAGAATAATGGCTGCCAACTTGTCCCGGAAGTGTTCATATCTTAATGAGAATGTCATATTTGTGTTCTAATGTGTAAGACAAGTTTGGGCTGTATTGTTCTATACAATTCATAAACTTGTCTTCATATGCAGACAACAATCATGAAATTTAACACAAATAAAAACCCCACACACACATCTTTGTGAGAAACCTTCTAATTTTGAAATGATTACTTATTTCTTTTGTGAGTGGGTACCTCTTAACTGGCCAGTGCATGTGCATGTGCCTGCTGCTCACATTAAAGGGTTGGTATGGGCTGGACATCACTGGGCTCACACGTACAACATGTGGACAGTCTGGATTTGATCTCAGTTTTGTTTTTTTTGGGGGGGGGGTTCCTGGAAATTCAGTGGGGGGTTCAGATACATCACAAGTATTTGGGCATGTGGGCAACCAGCCTTGCGTCACGTCACACAGTTCATAAAGACACATGGGTTTTGATGATGGCACCTTACTGTAGGGCCAAGTGGAAATTTGGGCACGCGTTCACACAAGTACAGGCGCACACGCGCGCGGATTGTCAGGCTGTCACCTGTCTCTATAGGACAGCGGACTCGGAGAGATTTACAAGCTTTCAGTAATCCATCTGGATCTGAGCTGTCAAAACAGGCAGCAGCAGTGTCACACGCAGGGCTGAGGACCCGGGCTGTGGGACAGAAACAGAGACAAAAGATAAGACAGAGATTAACTAAAGTATAAAATAGAAAAGCACTAAAGTATGAGGCCAAAAGGGGCCAGATGCTTGACCCT